>NC_066255.1:2800481-3111646 GCF_024542735.1 Bombus huntii | reverse complement strand
ACTCTATAGAAACGATCTCTTTAATAAAATCAATTTCACTGTATCGGAAATATAATTCTCGTTCTCTGGAACTTTGTTTTGCCTGATGTTCTTAAAAATAAAGGCAACGCCACGATTCTAGTTACGTACTAACTAACGAGTTGCGCGGAATTCATGTCGGCAAGCAGTGCAACAAAAAAATTAGTAGACTTGGGGGGAATCTCGACGAGGCGTTCAGTAGCCGTGTTGCTTAATGGACGGGAATTTTCCAAATTTAACGATCGTTTAGCCCGCCCACACAGAAGGGACAAGCGAGTTTGGCGTCTGGGCGATGGCCGTCACCGTGACGAGCACGTGTGTAACTCGCCTTCTGTCATTTACAGTAAAACTCACTTCTGTTCGTTCAGTTCGTCGAAAGATCAGCAAACGGAGCTTTTGCCGGCTTCAGCGACTGTTCCAATGGACGAGCTCGGTATAAAACACGGTACTTTGAAACTCCAACGAAATTCCAATCTATTTCTATCTGTATGCTTTTTATCGTAGAGAAAAAGAAATTCAAAATGAACAAAGTATGGCGATGAAACGAAAATCTGTTTTTTTTTACTTTCTCGTCGAAAATTGTCGCCGTTTTAATATTCCACCATATTTTAATACGACGTACGTAAAATCAATTGAATCGCCTTTTTCATGTTACAGGTGTGGCATAACTTCGTTAGCAGGGTGGACAGAGGAACGGAACGTGTCTGGAGCGGCTTGGCGTTTTGAACGAAGGTACCACACCGAAGAAGAACTCTGATTACCATCTTACCCCCCCGCCCCCCCTAGTGTACAAGTTTTAAACCTGCCCCCCTAAAGTATTCCCCGCAGCTTGATAACTCACGGTTCTGTAGTGCTCCAGTTTCTAGTTTTTCTTTCTATATCGATGAGTCGAGTGTGATAAACGGGCAAAGGAACGAGACAAGAGTATTATAGAGGGTATACGTAATTTGATGATACGCTAAGTGATTCACGGTGATGTTGGTGTGATACAAAGAGTGTTGCGCGCGCGCGTGTTGTCCGAGAGTGAGCGTGAGGAGGGAGGAGAATCGCGCCGGAGGAGGAGGTGATACTATATGTATAAATAATAGAAATTTATTCATGTATATGTAAGGACGTGTGCCAGTGTGTCCGTACGCAGGTATTCGAGTACAAAGAAAAGAAAGAAAAAAAAAAAAAGAAGAAAAAGAAAAGAAATCCGACCACTAAAAGTGAAGAGAAGACAAAAACAAGCATACAGTTTGCCAGTACGAAGACAGGGAAAAACGAAGAGGAAAAGAAAGAAAGAAGGAGAGGAGAGGAGAGGAGGAGTAGTAGGTGGAGAATAAATTGAAAACCCTGCGAAACGGTCAAAGACTAAGAAACGAAGAAGTGTGAGGACACGTAAGGGAAAAAAAAAGATCGAGGTGGCATTAGAAGGTGGGCCAGGTGGGACAGTAGCATGAGTTCGTACTTCGCGAATTCGTACATCCCTGACCTGCGTAATGGCGGGGTGGAACACCCGCATCAGCATCAGCAGCACTACGGTGCCGCCGTCCAGGTGCCCCAGCAAACGCAGTCGGTACAACAGCCATCTCAGCAAACCGGGGATCCATGCGATCCTAGTCTCCTACGTCAGGGAGTGCCTGGCCATCACTATGGGGCCGCTGGTAGCCAGCAAGATATGCCTTATCCGAGGTTTCCTCCGTACAATCGGATGGACATGCGGAACGCGACCTATTATCAGCATCAACAGGAGCACGGCAGCATGGACGGGTTGGGTGGTTACAGGTCGACGTCCCCGAGCCCCGGTATGGGCCACATGGGACACACACCGACCCCGAACGGACATCCGTCCACTCCTATTGTCTATGCGAGTTGCAAGCTTCAAGCGGCCGCGGTCGATCATCAGGGTAGCGTACTCGATGGACCGGACAGCCCGCCATTGGTCGAGTCGCAGATGCACCACCAAATGCATTCGCAACATCCTCACATGCAGCCGCAACAGTCACAACATCAGCAGCAGCAGCAGCAGCATCAACATCTTCAGGCGCAGCAGCAGCACATGATGTACCAACAGCAACAGCAAACGCAGGCGGCGTCGCAACAATCTCAGCCTGGCATGCATCCGCAACAACAACAGCAACCTCAGCAACACCAAGGGGTGGTCACGTCGCCGCTTAGTCAGCAACAGCAGGCCGCTCCTCAAGGTGCGGCCACTGCCAACCTACCAAGTCCGCTCTACCCGTGGATGAGAAGTCAATTCGGTAAGAAAATGTCTGTTGCTTGCGTTAAATTCGTGCAGAAAGTATATACAAATTCGCCGATGTCTCTGATGGATGTGACATAACCTCATATTGCAATAACGTACGATGCGCAGTATCGGGAATTTGAAATCCCTTGAAATAGACAAAATTGTTTTAGCCGAATGAAAATAATAATTTAGCGAAACATAACATGAAAATAATAATTCGAAAACGTTACCTGGTCTATAAATTTAAAGGGTTAGGAAGGCCACTAGAGTAGTAAAAATCGAGAAGCAGCCATCTTGAATGTTCCATTTGCATCCGAATTACCCTGGTCGTTACCTGTGTTTCTAAAATTGTACAATGAACGTTGCTTCGAAGGAAAGAATCTTTTCTATCTGGCAGTAACAAAGAGAGAAGAGAGAGACGTTACATTCGTAAAGTCAGAGAGGAGATAATACGTGAGGCGGTTGTCGAAAATAGGCTCAAGGATTTTTCCGCGTGACCAAAAGGTTCGGGTAGAAAGCAAGATTTCTAGAGAGGACGGCGGCAGGTAGTCGGCCGCTTTCAGATTTATGCAACAGTAGGTAAAACTAGACCACATTCGTACGGTTCGCAAGCCAAGATTGGCATAATGTCTCCAGTTTCTAGGTATACCGACATCCCGAGTTATTTATTGCCCTGACCTTTTAGCTCTCGCTGGTTTCACCACACGTAAGCGTATACCTCCCCATAAAAGTTCCTCTTGCTGACTGTGGCCGTGTTGGCTCCACGGCTTGGCAGAGTCTCCGCTCATCCACTTTTATTCCCATGATAACTCGCGGCTGCTCGCTTCCACTCAATGGTATGCTGAACTAGTTCGCTTGTTTTCACTCACCTTTCTTCGTCTGTCTAGTTAGACAGGAATCTAGTATATTGAACGACTGCTACTTCTTTCTTCCAAGTGCTTTCTGTAAAGACGAGAGCAATTTCTATTTAGAATTCGTTCTATTCGACGAAATTCCAGCCTCTTCGTGATCTTTACGAAGCCGAGCGTAATATATTCGAGGGAGCAAGAAATATCGCCTGCTTTTCAAATATAGGGTTGTAGCGCAAGAAAAGCGTCAGGAAATCTGCTGGACTCGACCGTGACTGCAAAGAATCGCACGGGTAATTTCGGAATAATGAGTTGGGAATTTATGGCAGCAATAACCAAGTGATAATAGCCGTTTTCTTTAACCCAGAGGTATCCGTCCCGGGTTGGGTAAGAGCACAGGTTCCGGCGCTCCACTGTGCTTGCTCTTGTTTTCTTCACCCTTCCCCTGATTCTGCAAATCCGAGAAAATACCGCAACCTTGCAAAGTCAGGCTCCCTCGACCCCTTTTCCTTGTTACCTTAGCATTCAGTTGCTCGATGAACTCTGCTCGAGTGAAATCTTCGCTTCTTCAACTCGAATTGTTGCAAGCACTTACTTACGTATATCAACTTTCAAGATACGAATTTTTTCCTGCTCTTATAAAATCGTCCACGAGCTGCCACCTGTTCTTTGCCGGATATTTTTCACGTAAGTGTAATTCGAATTCTTGTACGTTTTGTACTGTTCATTTTCTACACTTGATATGGAGAATGTAATAATCTTACGAAACCACCTCTCGGTTCAATTCGAAAGCTGGTACCAACCTGCTTGATTCGCCGATAAACGGTGTGGTACACGAATGACGAGACTGGTCCATACTCTTCGTTGCCAGTCAAAAGAAGAAAGAGGATCGAGTGCCTGAATCTGCTCACAGATGTCGGCACGCTTAAGTCTTTCCGATGGGTTGTCCAACGATATATGTATTCGTTGCTCGTGCTTTATCTAGTAAGCGTATTGATTTCGTATTATCTTCGCCATATCTTTTCATAAGTAAACAAAAATGATTCATAAGCAAAGCACGATATACATTTACACCATCTATCTTCGAACAAATCTTACAGAGAGAATCTTCTATGATCATTTAAAAGCAATAAAATATATGTAGCTTTGTATCAATAATTCTCTCGGTTTAACCATTATAAACATAGTTCCGTGTTGTATATGTGTATTTCGATTCCACACGATTCCATCCATCGTGTATTTATTAGCCATTCGAAACAAGATCAATCGGCTCTCACATCAGTGTCCATGTATTCTAACAAACATCCTTCATATCTGGTTTCGATACTAATTCGATCTATGATTATCCACGACTATTCGTTCTTCTCTGGTTAACACCGCTCATGAGGTTTGCCACTCGATCGTATTACCCTTACAGGTCTACCAATCACGATAAACCTCATATCAATTTATCTAGCTATCCATTCGTGGCCGTGGCTGCCTGTTTCTTTCCACGTTGCAAAACACCAGCTGAGCTAAGCGTGCTATAAGCAGGACTCCATGAATAATGCATGGCTCAATTTTATAGATGCAGGTGCTCTCCCGGGCATTTGCCCGGTGAAACCGCCGAGATTCCCTGGCACCTTACGCGGGACATTTGCGTTACATAGGTTAGGAAATTCCGGCATAGTTGGCTGGCTCGCGAAACCCCGGCATGCGAGTGCGCATCGGTGTCGTTTACTGCCGAACATCATGAAACGCTTCGTAAACGTGCACGACTTTCATCGTGAAAGCTTCTTCTATATACAATGACCCTTTGCCCCGCCTTTGATTTTCATTAAATATCCCTAGCCACCTGTCGAGTCACGTGACAGCTTCTGTCGTATTACCAGTCCTAACCATCGCATAATTAGTGTTTTTATTATTCTTCGAAATGTCAATATGCGTTACAATGCACGATAATTCCTGTTTGCCTTGAGAAAAGGTAAACGACGAAAGTAGCGAAGGTAGTTAAATTGGAAAAGAAAGATATTTGGATATATCTCAATGGAATTTTATATCTTTGCTAGTAAATATTGTTTTACTTGAAACGTTATGAGCCAGTGTAAATAATGTGCACGATTTCGTTGGCGATTAATAGCTGCGGACGCGAACCATGTTTTCGTTCGAGATACATAATTCTGTGGACGTTGTAAGTTGCGGATGCGCCGACACTGAACTTCGGTAAAATTGTTCATTGTCATTCGTATCTTGCATTCGCATGCATGCATGCGCTCACATGCATAAACTTTCATTGATTAGCATTTTCTTTGTCGAATTAATTCGCCAGGCAGATAAAATTAGAACCAATTGCGGAGAATGATAGTATTCGGGGTTCGTGATCAAGTTAATTAGCTCGATGGAAAAAGGAAAGGTGAAAATTAGATTGCCCACAGGCTTATACGGATTCGACCATCGGTAATTGCGGTGTAACAACTGCAACAGCATACGCGTTATCTCAGTTTATTCCGCGAAACGCATTATCATACGAAAAAATATAATATTTCTCGTAGCCAGGGCCCATGAAACACCATCGCGATATACCATAAAAATAACATACAATGAAGTTATAATTCAGAAGTTCCAGGCACCGTGACGTTTCGACGATTCCACCGGATCTTACGTTATAAGACAAGCAAATGTTTTTTTTTTTTTTTTTATCCTTTTTCGTCATCGTTTCTCTTTCGACATCGAACTCGCAACGAAATTCCGATTTAACGCTGATCGATCGTAATTGTGTATCGATATTGCGTGGTCGAACGTGAATTGGTCGGTTTGGTTATCGATATCGCTGATGCTTTTAATACGTAAGATAATTGCGATCCTTTTGCGCGAAGAGATTTATGGTATCGGGTTCCTTCGGTTCTGCTCGGGCTCCCCCCTCCCCCTCCCCTCCCCCCTCCACTTCGTCCCTTTTCTCCCCCTCACAAATAAGCATGCAGCGGTGCAGTTATACATAGGTGTGAGGCTTCCGTTATTGCGTACACGTGTACGTGGTACGAGCGCCACATTTCTTATGTAATCCGAGCACTGACACGAATGCTTAGCGGACGAACAAAGTACCACGTCGAAAAACCGCACTACCGTCGAATTAATCGCGCGAAATATCTACGTAAATGGCCAATAACCCGTGCGCGTAATGAGGAATTAAAATGGCCCTTGCTCCGCTCCCTGCCTCGTTTTATTTCTCCTTTTTCCTCCCACCTTCTTTTTTTTTTTCTTTTTTTCTTTTTTGTCGTACGACCTGGCTAATTGAGGGCGCAGATTTATAGACTGGACACCATTTGTTGGTCGAGGCACGTGGCCAGAAAATTTACCAGATATTAGCGCGCATCTTTTAGTTATTTGTTTTTTCACAGGTTCCTAACCTTTTCTCGTCGCTACCTTTTTTAACGTTGTCTTGCTATGTATAGTGGATTTTGATACATAGCGGCAGTGCGATTTTTTTAAATTGAGTATATAGCAGCCTTAACTTACTTGTGACGCGAATATTTCACGTTTATCGCGCTGTGAGATATATTCAAGTATTATTATTCCGTCAAATTGTATAACTAGCCTTATTTTTGTACGCCCGGTTTACTATCGCGCCATTAAACGTTACATTTTGTCCTGCATAATAAAACATCGGACGCTTACGATAGTAATAATCTACTCTGCGAGTTAAGGTTAGGAAAATCTGCAACATGCCATCTAAATGGGGGAGCGCGCGTAGCAACAACAATTCTTTCGCTTTGTCGTGCAACTTAACCTAAAATGAAATTTTAATTTAAAATAAGGTACGATGCTTTCTCGTTCGAGGATGTCCGAAGGAACGCGCGAGGGTTAAGCGCGACCGCTCAACACCTGTAACCCTTTTTTCCTCGATATGTGGGAAAGATAAAAAGAAAGTCCCTAGATACCATGTGGCAGGCGTAGGGTTTTAATCTGGCGGGGGTCATGGCGATCAACATTCACATCTCGAAACGCGTTTCGTTCTAGTTCGCGTAGTGTCAGACACCAGAGATTGGTGTCCGAAACGATGGCGGCTTCGTGAGATATTCAAAAAGAGATGGAACCCAAAGAGGCAAGAAAGGAGGAGCGTGGAGGAAACGACGTGAGGTCGAAAGGCAGAAAAGGAGAAGGCGAGCGAACGTGGTATACGGTGAAACAGAGAGGGAGGAAGTCGACCGGCGGAGGGCGTAGAAAATGTTGACGATGATGGATGAGACCATAGAAATCCTATGTCCGTTTGCTTTTTGGGCCGCCGCCATAAACTCCCGAGACAACTATGGACGATACGCCGTTGGGATATGGGCTCCTATTAAACCTGGAAATTTAGGCAAATTGGGGCGAGAAGGGTCTAAATCAATGATCTTATTACGCGTACGAATTATAGTTTTTTTTTTTTTTTTTTTTTTTTTTTAGGATCGCTGGGAAGAATTCTTTAAATTCTGGAAATTTAATATCAAGCAAGAATTTAATATCGGTTAAGAATTCGAGATTTTTAATATACAGGGGGTGATTCTACGCGAAAAAAGAAGTCGAAAATGTAGAATAAAAATTTATAGAATAAAAAAAGAACGTCGATCGAGACACAACGATCTACAGTGAGGTCCGTTCCAACGAGACGCGATAAAGTACAGGCGTACCGAGCCAAAATTCAAAGTGGATTTTCTCGAAAACGAAGCGTCGAACGAAAAATGTTTATTCTATATTTTCGACTTGTTTTTTCGCCTAGAATCACCCCCTTTCCGCTTGTACCACCAGTTTACCAACCACCCCGTATATTTGCTTCATTCGTTATTCCTTATTCGTAAGATAACGCGTTAAAACACTCCCAGTTGTAATATATTTGCTTCATTTGTCGTTGCTTATTCGCCAGATAACGCGTTGAAACACTGTTGACTCCTCCTAACTTTCATTACAAATTCTCTGTCGTGAATTTCAAGATTCCCAGTTACCTCTGACCTTATCATCGTCCCTTGCTGTTCGTCGCCAAGGCTCCTCTGCGATGCGCCAGCAAGTGTCAACGAAGGGGCCGGGGGGAGGGGGGACGATCGTAGACAAAGTGGGACAACCAGCAAATCCAATAATTTCCTCTTGTACAGATGCATACGTCGCATCGGGCCCATTCCCGCTGCTCATTATCTCGACCCTCCAGCGCTCTTCCCGGGGGCTTTCAGACTCCGTCGTCTCCTCGTCCGGTTCTGTCTGTTCGTCTGCGGTCGAAAGGCCAAAAAAAAAAAGAAGGCGGAGGGGAAGAGGGAAGGCCTCCTATCAGATACTCTCAGCTCTCCTCGAGGGCTTCTAAGACCCCTCTATGAGTGTCAGTCGACTTGACGTTCTTCTTACTCCGGCGGCGACTTCTGTCGAATTCCTTTTTCTCTCGTCCTCTACGAGAGTGATCTTGGCGCAGGTGGCTGTTCCACGCTTAGGACGCTTCCACTTCGTCCAGTTTCCTCAGACGAGAATAATCGCGCGCGGCTTGTTCCACGTTCAGAGGAAGCTGAACTCGATAGTCGATAGAGCGAGTTGTCTCTGTCCTTGAAATATGCTTCTCTTTATCGGCGATTACCGAAGACGCGTGCAACGTCTACGGCTTTGTTTTTCGATCGCAGATGCAGGAAGTTCGCGAAGCTCGGAACGCGACCCGATGCATAAACAACCCACGAAATTCCTCAACGAAGTTCGTCTTGACTGCGTGGCACGACCCCCACGCTCGGGCCATGCTGCCTGCCGGGGTCCTTCTGCCGGGGAAAAAAAACGACGCCTTCCCCCCCCCCCCCTCGCCGAGCGAAGAAAGTTCAACGAAAACAACGTGACATAAAGCAGCCTAGGACGGAAATACAAAAAGCAAGACGGATTGCCGGGCTTAAAATATATGGAGAGTCAGACAGACGCGAGTCGGGGAACCGGCTGCAACTTCGATCACGTGTTCAGGATTAAAGAGACGCGCGCTATTTCCACGTAAAGGTTCAGCACAGTTGCTGTACTTCGCTCGAAATCCAGCAACGTGTTTAGGCAACATTTTTCCCTCGCCGATATATTGCCACACCTATTACAACATACTAACGGCAACACAGTTGAATGAATCGGACCGATGCGACTGGATCTTCGAAATACCCGTTCTGGAAGGTTTTCCAAGGTGGTTCACCGGATTCCACGCAATTAATCTGAACCTCTGTCAGCGACGTGGACCGGTCATATAATCCGAGAGGCTCGTGTAGCGAGAGTCTGGTGTAGGGAGGCAGCAGAGAGAGAGAGAGAGAGAGAGGGGGGGCGAGCGATAAAATTAATGGGATATCTAGGGTATCTAATCGAAGAGCATTTCAAGGCCTGGCCTTAAGGTGGCCACGTAAAGCTTAGCTTAATTGGGCAGCGAGTGGTGGCCGCGCCTTATTAGCGGGTTACAACATCCGGCTAGCTGTTCATCTGAAAAGTCCTGCATGTATCCTGCGGCGGGTCTGAAAGACCAGTCGGTCCGCAGAGAAGCAACAGAGTAGGAGAGGAACAGACGGAAGGTGAAAGAGAGAGAAACAGAGAAGCGGAGCAACTAGCCTATAATAAGCCGTACGGTTGTGTACGTTCTGTTCTGTTCCGTTCCGTTCCTTCATGCTGCGCCAGTGAAGGCAGACCCATAAATCTCTCGGGCATACTCCAGGGGACATTTGATCCTTGCGTAACCCAACGCCGTTAATTTATTGCCCCGCGTTTAAAGTCACCTCCGTCCGCGAGAGAGCAACGGCTACGCCGCCATCGGAACGCCGGTTCAGCATAAACCGACGGTTGTGGCTAGCTTTTCTTGTTATCGACCTCTTTAACACGCCCTACACTCTGCTTCATTCGCAACATCCATCCTTCGATGGAGAAAATATTCCTGTTCGCGGCATCGTTACATCGGAATCGAGGTTGCCCAGACCTTGCGATACATCGTCGTTTCAGCCGTTCGATGCGTTCCTCCTTCTCGCGATATTCCATTAGGAAAGAAAATCTCACACCCTCGCTATCATCTACATCGTGTTTCCCACGACGCGTTCGTACAATGAAAACGCCATTAATTTCTTTTCAGCCGGCAAGAATGTATACCGGTGATTAATTCGCCGGAGATGTTGCGCCTTGATAACGCTTTCACACCGTTTTCCAAGCACTCGGCTGCGCGAATACAATTCAAGCATTTAGTATCGCAGCCTACGTTTGATATCTTCGTTCGAGGAGCAGGAAAAAGCAAAGGGAATATTCGTCCAACATTCACCGTTCTACAGAACAATTCAACATTAGACAGTCCGTGACAGTCAACTTTAGACAGTAGCTTCCATCGTTCATCTGTTTGCTAAAACTACCCTTTAAGTTCTTATATGGTTTGTTGTAATTTGCCACGTGGTCGTTCAATGAACGTGCATCGTTATCCTTAGAACCTTCACTGCAATGTGTTTTCCTTGTCGTTGCAGGTCGAAAATTCGAATAGCTTCTTTTTCCATAAGTTGTGCAGTTTACAAGCCCCCGGTTAAAGTTTCTGTTCACGTTGGCCATCGAACGTCCGTTTAATTAAGCTCGCATGTTCGGCGAGAAAAAGTGCGATGTCTAATTCAACGGGCGGACAGGGCCTAATCAAGATTCGAGTCTTCGCCGCTGCGATCGATCGACTGCGGAACAGACAGCTGCATACGTAAGTCGAGAGGATATTGCCAATATCCTTGCGCTATCTTGTTATTAGGATAACAGTTACTCGCGCCAGTTTTAACCTTATCCTTCGTTTCTGATTTGCATGACGTCGTAAGAAGGCGTTAGTACCTAAACAAATGTAGAAGCTTTACTATCTGCTTTACTCCAATTTCGAATGCAATCCACGCTAATGACAAATTATACTTAAACCGAGACATCCCCCTTTACTATTTGGCATTCTTCGTTAGAGAAATCTGAGTGGTCGATCTGCGTCGCATTTAATGCCTTCTGTGGCATTCGCTAGCCACGTGAACGTTCGAGGATTCTCCCGCAATTAGGCAACGAGAGTGTTATCGATAAAGAGGCAGGAACTAATCGGCACGGACCAGGTCGAGCGTGACTCGACACCATTTCATTATTCCGTGAACGCTTTGATGATCTTCTGGGTTAGACGGCGTACACCGTGTTCAAGAGGCACCTTCATTAACCGGCTGACGAATGAACATTAATAAGCCGGGCTTCCAAGTGGAGGCGCGTTCGCGCGCGACTCATCAGCCTCTTTGATGAAACCCGAGATCTATGTTTATCCCGGGCATCCTTTGATTGGCTGGCTAGGACTCCAATTTTGCGGTTTCGAACACGCCACGGCGTGCAAACTCGTCGTTGATTGCCCCGGCGTCTGCAAATTGGGCATCAAAGAATGTAGGTAATATTAGAAAGTTTAATTCTAATGTATTTTTAAAAGCTCCGACGAAGAAGACGAGTGTTTAAGATACGAGGAGGATTGCCAGCAAAAACTGTAGGCTGCGATGCGGAGTAATTGTTGGCCAACAGGCAGCGGATCGGAGGAAGCTAGGCGAAATGGTTAAAAGTTATAAGAAAACGCTAGAGATTGGTATGTTGTTAATTTGAGAGCGTAGCCCGAGGGAGAGAGAGAGAGAAAGAGAAGGAGGAGAGCAGAGGGCATGTTCCCAGAGTTTCTCTCCTTCCCTTGGCGCGCTGCTCTTGGTCCGGTCGAGCAACGCTTGGAACCCTCCAAGAGAACAGAATCTCCTCTTTCTCTCTCGCTGTGGAGGAGAGAGTCGCCATCCGTCTTCATCGGCCGACAGCGCGACGGGCGGCGTTTGCCTCGAATGCTCACCAAGGAGTTTTCTTCTTCTTCTTCTACTCCTCCTCGTACTCCACCTCCTCCTGCTCCTCTTCCTTCTGCTCCTTCTCTTCTCGCTGCTGCTCATCCCTTCGCCCCCTCTTCTTTTTTCTCTGCCTCGTACCACTCTGAAATATTCTCCTTTTGCCCTCTTGCACTCGTGTGGCAACAGCTAACCTAACCCTTTGAGATTATGCCTGGCGAGAGAGTATGCATACACATGTACGTGGCCAGCACGCACACACCAATATAAACACGGACACGCGGTCCCAGACGTTGCTTCCATACAGAGTCCAGCTGGTTTTCTGTGTACGTCCGCGCTTCTTCTCCCTTTCCCTTGCTCCCTTGGCAAGTACAATTAATATTCTTGTTCGGGATTCGTGTACCGCCACACCGAGCGCAGATCATGTCACGGATATCTGTAAGGTATCTATCATACGCGGAACTGCGCCTACGAACCGGCGGCCGAGAGCTTTTTCTTCGTTGGACGGACATTTTTGTTTCGTCCGGAGCCCGTAAAAACTTTCCCGCGTGCCGAAGCAGGTTGCAGGCCGTGGCGTTCATTAAATATCTCAGATTGCGGCCTCCAGCCCTGCCTGCCGGAGTATACGCGCCGCTAACGAAGCCTCCGTGTCTCCCATGATCCTTTTTCCCTATGCTATGGCTGTTTCCAATGGATCGGAATGTCGCTGAACAGTAGAATTCGCCAATTCTTCTATTTCTTTCCTCTTTCTTCAGTTTTTCTTTAGGATCGCACTGCAACAAACGTCGATAGTACAGAAGTTGCTCTTTAAACCGAGTTCGAATTGTTCTGAAGAGGTTAGGATTGCACCTAATTGCTGTGTACAGAGTTTCTCAGTAGCAGGATGATTAAAAAAGAACTAGCCCTACTAATCGAACAACACTGGTACTGGCTTACGGTGGTCTACTTACGTTTCAACGAGAAACCAAGTTTCTCGGAACGACGTGTAAAGTAGATGGCGCGCATAACGCTCGAGCATCGTACGACCAGTTTTGAAATCGCAGTACGTTTCAAGGGTAATTCGCTTGCACATGCATGCGCGGAGTGTGTGCGAAATAAAGAGGAGGAATAAAAAGGAAGAAAAAGCGACGCGTGTTCGATCGTAGGATCAAGGACGCGAGTTGGTCTACATCCAAGCTGCTCGCGAGAGACCTGGCGGTGAAGGAAACCGATACGTAGCCTCGATTCACGCCAGATCTCTGACGAGTATATATTCGTAGCTAGGGAAAAAGGAGGAGAAACGCGAGACTAACGAGGAATCTGCGCGGTGATTTCCATGTTTCAGAGAGGAAACGAGGCCGGCAAACGTACACCCGATACCAAACCCTCGAGCTGGAGAAGGAGTTCCACTTCAACCGATACCTGACCAGGCGGCGGCGCATCGAGATCGCGCACGCACTCTGCCTGACGGAACGGCAAATCAAAATCTGGTTCCAAAACAGACGGATGAAATGGAAGAAGGAGAACAAGACGAAGGGCGAGCCGGGCTCGGGCGACGGCGACACTGAAATCTCGCCGCAGACATCGCCGCAGGGTTGAGAGATCCCCGAGGAGTGGAACTTCCAAAGAGGTCTCATCTCTCTCAGGGTCGTTAATACCTTGTTTCCAGCACTACCTCCTCCCCCTACACATACATACACATATAAACACATCTGCCCCTGCCAGCCCCGTCAGACCCCATGCTAGCCCCCCGCCCCCGCCCCCAATGCAAGCATCTCCAAATATCAAAGCCCCCAAAACACCCACACGCCCAGCCCACCCCAAGCCAAGCCAAGCCAAGCCAAGCCAACCCAACCCAACCCAACCCAACCCACCATCACCCCACTCATACAGCAATGACGCTTATTTTGTCGTGTTAATCAAGTTGCTCGTACCAAAAAAGGAGAGGACAACGTAAGAGGGATAAACGGGATAGTAGAGACGATCGTGGAAGAGAAATGGACGTTGCCGACAGTGTGGATAGAAGTGAAGACGTGAACGGAACGATGACAAAGGGATGAAAGGATAAGGAGCGAGATTGCGCGCGCGCGAGAGACAGAGAGAGAGAGGGAGAGGGTAGGAGAAGAGGAAGAGGGAAGGGAATGCGAGAGATAAGACGAGGAGGTTCGAGTGGAAGAAGGAGCAGGTAGGGACATGGAACCGAGCGAAAGGAAGGAAAAGGAAAGGAAAGGGAAGAACCGGACACACGAACGAGTCGGATGAAGATTTATAGGGACGCGCGATCTTCTAATAATCACGTGGTGGAATGTCGAAGAAAACGGTGAAGAGGCAGAGGAATTGGATCGGATCGGAGGAAAACTGGATCACATGCTAATCAGAACCGCGTTAACCTCTATTACATTTAATCGAATGTAATTGTACTAAAGCCTATAATGCTAGAGATAATTTGGCAGAGAAAGAACGACAGAGAGAGAGAGAGAGAGAGAGAGAGAATGTGCATGTGTGTATGTGTGGAAAAAAGAGCGAGAATGAGCGAGAAAGGAGAGGAACAAATATACGTACTTTAAAACGCGAGTGTCATGAAAGTTGCGAATCGGTCCTTGTAATTGTATAGTAGAGTATGAATGAGCGCCTGTGAAAACGTCTAAAGTGATATATATATATATATATATATATATATATATATATATATATATATATATATATATATATATATATATATATATATATATATATATATATATATATATATATATATATATACATATAAATATATATAATATATATAAAAAAAAAAGCAAAGAGAGCGAAAACGCGTGGTATGGAAATTTTAGCGAGCGAATGAGAATGACGAGCGAGCGAGCGATGGTTTCATGGATTAAACGTTGTATTCGCGTGGAAAAGAAATTATCCGTTAGGAAAACGTTTTATTATTTATTCTCTTACACGTCGTACACGCGTAGAGTTCGTAGTGCGATTAGGTGGTAAAATGAAAGAAAACTAGCGGAAAAAGTGGACGGTCGTCCAGTCGTGTCTCTATTTAGCGAGTAGATGAACGGTTTAGTGTTCTTTAGAAGATCGTTTAGATAGGTTTTTCTCTATAATACCGCGGTGGCTCAGCGAGGGTTATTTAGTAATCGCGAACGTGCCAAGTGTGATCTTCGAATGTGTGTTTCTCCAGTGCCGGCAGGATTCGATATGGAAATGCGGAGATGAAGAGAGCACGGAATGCGGAGGAAGTTCCGGTAGAACGGCTGCACACTTAACGTTATCTCTGGTTAGAGAACGAGGTTGCGAATGGACTGAACAGAGAGGATGGAGCGAAGGGAAAACATCGATGCGATATTCGATTACGTTGTCGTGAAGCCAGTGTCGTGAAATACCAGTGTGTGCTTGTAACGCAATCCGTTAAATTCCAGTGATATTACGGTGGTGATCGATCGATTTGCCAGTAGTCTTGGCCAATCGCGAATACGTCGAACGAAACGGGGGATCCTTTTCTGCGGAAAGTGTGCTGATCGAATGAATGAAAACAGTGCTGTTAGGAGTGCGGTGGCCTCCGCCGGAGCAGACAGAATCGAATCGACTTGACATTTCTTCATCAGTGTGGTCGTAAGGTCAGTTAAAACATTCTATGCTTACTTGCACTTTCGTGTATGTATGTTTTTGTCTCATCATTGTTCCAATCTTCTCCTCTTTAAGTATTCCGTCATTTTCTTCCAACTGTTTATTTACAATTATTATCTCGAGTTTATTCTTTCGATCGTATACTGCTTGAAGAACATGTCAAAATGAAGAACCATCTTTGTTTATTCTCGTCGGGTGCGTAGCTAAAAGATTACGGGTAATATATCGCTGTGTATTATAATTATACATTTTTTTTTTTCGCAAGCAAAAATACCGCGGCTACTTGAGTAAAAAGGTGTTTCCCAACAGTCCGGACCGATTGTGTCAACAGACAAATTAGCTTTCTTGTTATAAATATACTTTTTGCTACTTTTCTTATGTCCAAGATACAAACTGCATTTCGATTTAGAGGAGAGATTTATAATGTTTACTGTTCGAATATATTACAGTATACTTAAGAAAATCGCGCATTTTGTTGCAAACACCTTTCATCAACGTAGATGACGCGTCCAAGTATTTAAAAAAAAAAAAAAAAAAAACGTTTTGCGTATTTACGCAACAGTATTTGCGTTCGCCTTGTAAATATTCGAAGCAACGGTGAAAAAATGTAACTCTTATCAGATAGATCCTCGATAGAACCAAAATTCGAGGGATCTTCAGGGGCGAGTGACCATTAAAAATTTACTACTGCTCCGCGAGATACGAGGCCAAGTTACCAAGTGATGTAATTCGTAACATATTTTTGGAATAGGATGCTTTCGGCATGAAACCGCTTGGCACCTTAACAGCGATTCTAGGAAGCAGAGCTGTCGATCGAAAACGCTATCCTGATCCGCTCATAGTTCAAAGCATCCATCTCTCTTTCGAGTAAAAAAGATATTCAAAAAGAGTAGAAATGAAAATTCAACAGCATCTTCGTAGTTTCTTCGAAAGGCCGTACTGTTCCAGTTTATTATATGTTCAATCAAAATTTTTATTCGTGCATATCTGAAGAAATTATTGCCCTGAAACAAAGATACAAAATCAAAATGGCTTCTTCATTTATTTGCAAGCAAGTAAAAAGATTTTCAAATGAAATTTAGCAGATTTTATCCTTTTAGTATTGTTATTAATGCACGGTCACTAGTCACATGTTTGAACGCATGTCCACTGTGGCCCTGGTTTTCTTTCCTTGCATGTTTGTTGAAATGTAAAACGAAGTCTATTCAAATGTTCGCGCCCATAGAAACTGCGTTAAGTGTGCCAAGCAGTGGCCAAACGCACCATCTGTCCGGGCCGGTCGATAAAAATGCTTGCGATCGATGACGGATCGATAACGCCGGATCGTGACCTGGCCGATGACATCATCGTGTCTATCTATCGGGCCGAGGACACGTCGGAGAACTCTGCCGCGGCGAATTCTTGTGCTGTGTTGTAAAACTTAGATCGACATAATTTAGTTTATACCTTGTATACACGCAATTTAATGATATACGTAATAAACGATAATTAACGAATACGTAATAATGTATAAACGATGACGACGATGAAAAGGCGGTATTTAAATGAAATGGACAAAAACAGAAAACGATAAAAAAAGAGAGGGGGAAGGTAAAGAAGAATATAAATGTACATAGGAGGAAATAATCTGGGGATTTCGCGAAATCTCGTTTACATGTAGATCGCACGGGTTCGAAGAATGTTCCCGTGGGACGCGAAACGATGTCCCGCGAACTTTCTTCCGGCCCGTCCTCGCATTAATGGGCAAAAATAAAAAGGAGAAACGATGATCATGAAAAAGAAAAAAATGGAAAAAAATCGGAGATATATGAAACTGATATACGTAATACATGGTCCAGCTCGCGCACGCGCATCGATTGGGCACCGGCCGGCCTTTCTTTCTCGAGAGATTTATTTATATATAACTTTTTGTCCTTGAGGAGCAACGAACTGTGAAAAACGGAAGATCGTCGACGATCGCTCGCTGTCTTTTGCGGACAGTTGTTCTTTTTTCGGGGGGAAGCGTCGAAACCCGTATGTTTACGGTCAGAGGTCGTGATTCTAAATTGCTCGGGCAAATTGGCGTCAATTAAGCTCGATAGCCCGTTGAGGGCCTCCGCGTCGTTGTCGGTATATGGGTTTTCGTGAAAGTTTTAACGAAAGAGGAACACCGGCGATAAATAACAAATCTTTGATTCTTGTTCCGATCTACTTACCTCGGATTATTGGCATATCGTTTTTACCTTTATGTCATTTCATTGTTCGATTATATCCAGGTCAGGTAGTCGTATAATTTTGCGGGTTAGGATAGGATTATCTTTGTTTTAACGTTTACATCGAAAGTTATTTATAAAAAGATACTTATATATACTTTTTGTATTATATTTGTTATTGCGTTTAACGCAAACTGTCACGCTTCGTTTGTTTAATCATTAAATATTTCCAAAACATGTATTTATAGCATATGTACATCCAACTGTCAACCATGAATATTTTTGTTTCGCCGTCTTCTCACCAGTAGCTCTGTCTGTCGATCGACATCGATATCGATTAGTTGTTCTTTGTCATTCGATTCAGTTTTCGACTCGCACGTCACGTTGGTTAGCAAATTTTTTCCCTTTCTTGTCGAAAAATAAACTGTCTCCTTCTGTGTTGTTGATCACAATGTTTGCGATAAATCGATTGATCTTATACGATTGGGATATTGTTTTTGCGCGTTTCGCGGTAGATAAGTGAGACATGTGTTAATTCTGACTGCATTAATCAGTGATACCATCTATGTAGGCCAGGTAATGGCCGACATTGAAGCGTAGGGTGCGGCTTTCGAGACAAAGGAGGTATTTATTACTCTTGCATCATAGTATCAACTGTTACGACACGGTGGTCAACAGTGCAGGCGAAATTTCACGCATAAATGCCTGCTTGACAAACCGTTTTCGCAGGGGCTTCTCGCCGGGCACTACATAGGTTAGCTACATTAATTCTCGTTGAATGTTTAGTTGATTGGCAAAAACACGTTCACATTGTTGTGTCTCAATTCATGGCAGAGCATATGTTCATAGCAGTAGGTCAAATCAATCGATCAGAAATTTTCTTATTACCGTTCTTGCTTATTCAAGGTCCTGCTGGGTGTGTAGGAACAAGAAAAATTTGTTTGGTCTTTATTGGTAAATTTATCACCGGTATTTCTCTTGCCAACGATCATTCGTGACACGTGGAAAAACAGAATTGTGCAATAATTACGCGTCACCGTTTAACGCACGCGTTACTCAGAGTTCTATATTTATTTAATCACCCGTCGTTTAGGTAAAATGCAATTTTGGACGAAAGGGATAAACACAAAGATTTTTCTAAAAAGAAAAAAAAAAAAGAAAATCAGTGGACGTTATGAAGTTTGTTACATGCCGCGAGCGATCGCCGTGAACGCCAGTTTAGCTTAAAGTGAAAATTTTGTATCCATCGGATAGCGAACACACACTACTACTTATATAGAGTAAATATATATGTATAAATGCGGCAAAAAAAGAGAGCTAAGGCGGAAAAGTGAATTCCTAGCGTTAACTGGAATGTGTAAAATGCAAATTATATATTTTATCTTTACTCTTATATAGTCGCGTAAAAATTAAACAGATATACGTAATTTAAACAAGAGTGAAAAAGAAAGAAAGAGAAGAAAGATGCGAGAGTACCGTGATTGTGTGTAGAGGTAAAGCGAAGAGGCAAGAGGATTAAGTGGAAGGGAGTGAAGTTAGGAGGAAGAGAAAAATAACGATAGCAACATGTGCGTACGTACGAAGTGAGTCACTAAGCTAGCGCTTAATCGATAAGGTTAACGTCTAAAGCCTAAGTCTTAAGATGATAATTAAATAGAATTAAGGAAACGGGCATATCGGTTGCAGCGGGCGGGGGCGATGGTCATGGAAAAAACGAAAGAAACATCTGGTCGAGAAAGTACTTTCGGTCGCCGTTCTATGTACCATGGGCAATGCGCAATTAAGTAACTAGCGTGGGGTTTGCGATCGTGTATATAGTCAGTGTCTATTTGGGGAGCTCGCAGACACCACCTATCGGATAAAGGATTTAAAACGCTTGACAAGAAATAAGCAGCTTTTGGTATCCTCCATATTAATGTAGTAGTACCGCGTAATATTTATTGTTACCATATTGCGTGTAGCAAAATGGATTTTCTTTTGTTTCCAATAATCGCCCAATAAATATTTTTTACTACATATATCGTGCGTGATTCAATAGAAATCTATAGGTACGCTCTAAACAATCGTTGTTATTGTTTTAATATGATATTAACTTGTGAAATTCGACTTTCAATGTATATACTTACGATAGTACGAGGGATACTGTTGGATATATTTATTATATATTTTGAAGCTCATTCTTCCACTGGCTTACAATGTTCTTAAGCAGTTCGGTACGAAAAACTATATTATAATTGGCAAATAATTATAAACCACGTCCTCGCACGCCCATGCGCCGAAGAGTTCCTGACTACCTGTCAGTCTCCAGACAGGTGTCGTTAGTTTCGTATACCTTTCTAGGTACTGTATATCTATCAAAATATGTAAAGAGAAAAAGGAAGGGTAGTCCATCGCCTCTCTACTTCAGTCAAAGCGAAATCCATTACTCCGAGTGCTGTAACTTAAAAACGTTCATCATGCTGTACAATTCAATTAACCGTCTTTTATACGATACAAACGAAAACAAAAAAAAAATGGACTGACAGCCAAAACGAAAACACAATTAAAAATGGATTCACTATTTCATATCGGTAAAATAGAGGAAAATTTGCTACGCTCGATAAGGACATACGCGCCGTGATATCCTTAGACTTCTGTTTAATTACGTCGCTTTAATCGGTGTTTTTCTTTTATTTTTTTTATTTTTATTTTTAAAAATGATCGTTGTATAGAAGTTGAGTACTTACGCTTTCGCCCAGCGTCGTATCGTCTGAATAAAGATGTCTGAATTAGATGTCGCGTTTAAAAATCTGGCTCGACGACTCGCTCACTATTCAACGCATTTGTAAATATACAGGTAATTGTAAAGTAACGGGTATTGCTTTTTCCGGCTGCAATTTGAAAAGTCGTCGTCATTGTTTCAGAAAAATGTTTTTCCAATTCAACGAAAAGTTTCCTAGAACGCGCGGTCTCATTCATAATAATTCCGCTGTGTGAAGACTGATAGACCCGGTGTAACACGCTACGAAAACGTTGTTTTACACGATAACAGTTTAAAACGTATCCGATTAAAATAGTATTGCGAGGTTCGTGTGCTACGAATAGAATTTCGCGCATCTCGAGGTCGTCATTTAGAGAATTGATTCAAGGTTTTTTACTTCTAAAAAAAAATTCTATCGGGGAAGAAAAATAAGAACAATAGTACTTATCGAGGGTGGTGCGATTTTTGTTGAAACGCGGCGATGTAAGTCCTGTGTCACGGGCCACGCTGTTACAAGAGAAGCATTGTAAATAATTCCACGCGAACGAAATGGACGCATCGACGAGGTTTTTTTTATCGGCGGGGCAATGTGAAAGGCGACGTCTGACGTCGTGGCATTGAATCGCGAGCCGCGACCACTGTATACGATACCGCGTAGGTAAAGTAGGTACCTGTTTAATAGACTAAAAGGATTACAAAGTAATGGTAGCAGAGAACTAATTAATTACTATTTATTGATACGGTACTGTAACGATATACGAGCAACGCCATGGCATACGGACGATTCGACCACCTCCGATGGTCTGATTGCCTGTAACCGTGACGAGGAAAATAGAGTAAAAGGATGACAATATTATTAAGAGCTGCCACGTTGTCGTCCCCAGATGTATGTACTTGTGATCGCTCCAGTGTGTAGAGCTCTTATGCTTTGTTTTCAATAAAATCTCGAAAAACGATGAACATCGCATTTTCTAGATATCTATTCCACGTTTGTAGACTTCTCTCTATCATTATCTGTATTTATAGATATCGATACTTACGGATACCTATATTCACAGATTCATCCGTGCAAGTAGCTCGTACCAATGCGATTTTATGAATACAGCTTAAGATATCGTAGTACTGGAATTATGTACGTCATCTTCTTTTTCGCTACATCGACTGCACACTCGAGCCATCAGTGTTACGTGGACACATTGCTCCGACCGAACCGGTGGAACATTCATGTACATGTTATATTGTACAAGAACATATTACACACGTACACACACAACAACCGCGCACGGACGCACGTACACACATACGCAGCAGTACACGCCCAACACACAAAAAAGACCGGGTACAACGCATTCGTTTGAAGCGGGTACGCGCGATGCGGAAGAAAAAAAGAGAAACACATTTAGATAGGGGTGCGCCTACAGGCCGAAAAATATGTAGGCAACACCACTTTACCGAAGTATAAGTGGAAAAGATGATATAAATAAAATGAATCTATATATATATATATATATATAAATTATATATATTTAAATATAAATATGAAATATAAATATAAATATAAATATAATAGTATTACGAATTACGATAAACGTATATAATTATTTTGTAGTGTCCTGCATTATGTAAACTAAATGTACACATGAGAGAAAAAAAAAATGTATGTCAGCGAACGATGTTGATTATAATGATAACGATGATGATAACGACGATGACGACGATGACGACGATGACGGCGATAATGATGGCGATGATGGTGACGACGATTACGATAATAACGATACGATTGCAATGACGAACGATATGCACGCGAATGAACTATGTATTATGAGTAATGACAGCGACGATGACGATGGGAAACGATAATAGTATTATACGCTATCATGTCGACAAGTCTAAACCGTATTGTATTATATTATATAAGAGTCTGTCCATATTAATAATAATTATATTAATTATAATAGCTGTGTTTGAAATCGAGAAATAAATTGTGGTTGAATATGAAAATCAAAGAGAGTGTGAAGCTCGGTTTTCGGGCAAACACGGATCATCCGGGATGTGTATGATTTTCTCTCCTTCAACTTTCGTTTCTACGTCCGACCGAACTTTATCGATCGAATATACGTGGTTGAAAGCAGTCACGTGGACCGTTGCTTGGGATCGTTCGACCCGGCTTCGCGAGATTCATCGTACCTTCGTGTGTGCATCGTCCTTTCTCTCTTTTCCATTAATTAACCGATTGATAGAACTTCATCGATTGTTTTATTTTAATGTCAGCAGCGAGTATATAATTACGCTACTGGTTTTAAAGTTCGAGACCGTGTTCATGATCATTGTATCTTGGAATATGGCAGACACAAATAGCTATAATTACCATCTGTCATTTTACAACGCCTTAATAATCATCATGAGACGTCATTAAATTCATCAGCCATATATCTCGTAACTTAAACGATACACCAAATCACGATAAGATATAGAGACGAGTTCGACGATCGTATTAACTAATGTCCCTCGTTGTAATTAAATTGAAATTAGAACGATCGGATAATCATCGCCGGAGGGTGGCCTCGAATTCCGATGATTGATAACCATACGTAGCTCTAATTCGTGGCATGTGACGTATTTGGCAAGGTGGTGCCGGAACGATGTTCGAATTCGGGTCGATCGGCTGGACGTCTTTCACGGTCGAACGAAAATATCGGCGGTTCGCCGCTACGCCACTGGGACCCTTCGAAAAGGTTGCCCGGTAACCCGAAGGTTACATTTATACGAATTGTGGCGGAAGGAACCATTGTATAATCCAAGATGGCCTCCACCTCGGAGAGGATTATTATTGGCTAATACGAGGCAAGAGGCTCCGCCTTGGCTCACGGCTCGTGACGGGATGATTTATTGGGATTTCTGTCTGTTCGCCCCTGCGCTGCAACGAACATACCGTGTGCCTAGCTTCTAGGAGGCCGGTACGCCTGGAACACCGCGATATTGGATTTCGACATTTCGCCCAACTGCAGCAGTAACAGCCCGCGGATTTCTTCTATACGTCGTATAGATGTCTCTATTCTCGCTTTGTCCACGTGGAATTCCATGTGTCTTTGCCTGACCTAATTTCCCCTTCCTATTTCAGCGCTGCTTTACTCCATCGCTCTTTCGTTCGATCCGCTAATGAAATTTTCGACGAAGATTACCTCGCCCAGCTTCTACAGTTCCAGCTTTGTTGATATTTGATATAGCATGGTGAAATAATTTGATCCAGCTGCTAGACGCCAAACTATGTATATACGTAAGTGGAAATTCGAAGGCTCGATGCAGTCGTTCTTGAGTTACGAGTGTAATCGAGAAGTAGGTGAAGATCAAACAAGCGTGTCGACTCGAACGTCTGTCAGGTCAATTGACGGTTTGCCTCCCTTCGTTATTTATGGTCAAGGACGTTCTGCCAGTAGAGTCGCTCGTATCAACTCGCCGCTAGGTCATTAGACTATCCAGATCTGCTTGACGAACTGATATCCACTGAACGTAAGAAATCTGTTTCAAAGAACAGTACCTAACGGTAAGTATTCATTCGTCTAATTAACTCTGCGTGACAAACAAACGAGAAATAAAATAAAGAACTAAACAGGATCTTAAAACATGCACTCGGTACGTTTAAAATATCAACAATGAATTGTCAAAGTAAATTGGACTGAATAATTCCCACTTTCGACCATTCACAACGCTGTCTCGCCAACGCCTGAACATTATCAAGCACGTGAAACAGAATCGTCATCGAGTGAGTATTAAAGAGCGTCCGTAACGTAAGAGGAGGAAATGCACGTGCTGACCTTTGCCAATTCCGTTGTTGCAGGTGCATCCAGGTTGCAACGTAGAAGGGTGGGGGGCGAAGAAGAAGGAAGATGGAAAGGACGGAAAAGAAAGAGACAGACGGATAGACGGACGAAGAGGGGGAGAAGTGTGAGGCGGTCGAGTGAAGAGCCGGCAAGATAGAGGGGCTCGGCGGGAGGATGGCGGTCAGAATTTATGGCCGCTTTATCACTTTACCGGCCTTGCCGCGTCTCCTTTAGCCGCGAGGAGGGCAGGATCTCACGATGAACTTTGGCACTCGACTCCGCCGCACTCGACGAACGGTGAGCCCCTCTAACTTTCTTGTTTACTCGCGTTTCGCCGAAGAGAGATTACGCGTACACCTGTTTCCTCTTTCACCCTTTCCCAGTATCCTACAACCGAATCAGACACCGCTTGGGAATGGAAATTGCCTGCTGATGATTACACTGAGTTTTAAACCGGGTCATCGAGGGTGCACGAACTGTGAGCAGTGGTTTCATAAATTTGGTAAATTAATGAATATCTTAATTACTGCGTATTCATATTTGCCCGATATTTATTATTACTCGTGCTATTAGGATGTACTTAGGTTTATTGATTTTTATCAGCAGAGTTTACTCTTTAATCTATCATTTCAGATTTATCTTTTATTTATCTTACCCTCATTGGAGAATATTTCGATCGTCGACGTGTAAAACATTCAGACAGACCCACGAGGATTACAGTTACCGCTATCGAGGAAAAATCTGCAAGAAGCGGGTCCGACGCACAGATCGGGGCGTTCCACGTGTCACCTCTGGCGCAGGAAGAAAACCGCGCGCGGCAGGCGTCGCGAAATTTACGCGAGGCCGTTCAGGCGTCGTGACGCGCGTACGACTGCATAACGCATAAAGTAACCCCCATTAACAGACCATAAATTCAATCCCTGCGGCACCGTTGTTATGTATGAGCGTCGTTAGTGTTAATAGAGTGTTAATTGCTCCTATACCGCTCTCGATTCTGTTCAGGACGTAGGTGACGGAGCCGCTGATGGTGGTAGAAGGCGAGACGGACGAGCGGTGAGAAAGAGAGACAAGGAGAGAGTATGCCATGGAGAGAGACCGTAGAGGATTCTCGGTTGCGTGTTGTCCAGCTACTACTAGCGCCGTGCTTCTGCTGTTTTGCATAGGGAATGCATCAATTTTCGGCGCTTCTCGTTCACAGATCCCTCTCTTCCTTTTACTCTCTTTCTCTCTTTACCACCCTTCTTGCCTCTATCTTCGTACTCTCTGCCCCTAGCCGAGCGCAGCCTAACTTCCGGCACGCACAACTTCCACCGTTACCCCCACCAGCATAGTGTTTCCCGTAACTATAATTCGCATAGAAGATAATTGATATCCCTGTTGGTCGCTTCCCTCCATCAGCGTACGTGATCGCCACTTTCGTGACGTTTGTAGTAACGATGATCGTTTGCGATTTTCTTGTTGCCCTCCGATGGGACTTTGTCGCGGATTTACGATTGCTTATATCGATTCCGGTAATTCCGATCTTCGTCAAGGATATAGCGCTCGACTGAGTATAAATGAAGTTTTCAGTACACGTGTCTATATAGTTTTTCCTTATCTTCCCTCATTGATCTAATTATATAACTGCGATTATAGAAGCCTTTTTATAGTTCCTTCTTTAATATTGTACTTTAGAATTGACAGTTCAGCTAATGGCTCTTAAAGAAGAAGAATTTCTATATTTACAAATTAGTGCAACTTTAGTAATCTAATTATTTGAATAGAAAATACATCCCTCCTGAATAAGCCCATTGACAATTAATTTTCTTACCTTGATTGTCTCACCAAACTATACCAATAGTTAAGCTATACCTACTAATTATGTTCATCTTTAGGTTTGTAAAATGGATCCTTGGTATTCCTATTAGAATAAATGTTCCCAATTGAAATAATATTTTTAAGCAAGTTTAGAGGGAAACAGGACTGTCGTTAAAGTAAAAGTTGTACTTGGCGGAATGAGATAAACGTGTGTGAAATATTCAAAGTCGAAGGCTGAGTGCGAGGAAAACGGTGGCACTTGCCTCGGATCATTCGGCACCGGTGTGGAGGAGCTAGAATACATAACGTAGAACGGGACATAAATCAATAATATCGCCGCTCCCTCTCCTTCCTTTCCTACCCCGGGACACGGCGGTGCTCCCCCGAGCAGCGTCTCTCCTCTGCAAACCGCCGACCGACGCCGGCGTCTCTCTCGCAATCAATGTTCGCGTCTAAAGCGTCACAAACAATATATGACCTCCGGCGTTCGACGATTAATACGTCCTGTCGCATGCGTGCAAAAGTATTTCCACGACTTAATTAACGAATCAATCGACGCGCGCGTCCACCAGACTGGTGCACGCCGCGAGAATTATATTTCGAACGAGCACAAAGCTTCCGCTTCTTCTATGTTTATTCCATCAGCTTTCATTTCCTACACGATCCTCTCTTTCTAATGCAATATCCCTTGTTCATTAGTAGAAGGTGATCTTTTAGTCCTTCACCTTGTTTTCAAGTAATTCTACATTTAATAAAACTTGATAAAAACGATATGATATTTAGTAAAGCTACTTTGGTAAAGCTGTCCTTTGTTGATTAGTAAAAGCTGATCTTAATTGGATCTTTTAGTCCTTCACCTTGTTTTCAAGTAATTCTACATTTAATAAGACTTAATAAAAACGCTATGATATTTAGTAAAGCTACTTTAGTAAACCTGTCCTTTGTTGATTAGCAAAAGGTGATCTTAATTGGATCTTTTTTGTTTTCAAGGAATTCTACATTTAGTAAGACTTAATAAAAACTTGATAAAAACGATATGATATTTAGTAAAGCTACTTTAGTAAACCTGTCCTTTGTTGATTAGTAAAAGGTGATCTTAATTGGATCTTTTTTGTTTTCAAGGAATTCTACATTTAGTAAGACTTAATAAAAACGCTGTAATATTTAGTAAAGCTACTTTAGTAAAGCTGTCCTTTGTTGATTAGTAAAAGCTGATCTTAATTGGATCTTTTAGTCCTTCACCTTGTTTTCAAGTAATTCTACATTTAATAAGACTTAATAAAAACGTTATGATATTTAGTAAAGCTACTTTAGTAAACCTGTCCTTTGTTGATTAGTAAAAGGTGATCTTAATTGGTTCTTTTTTGTTTTCAAGTAATTCTACATTTAGCAAGACTTAATAAAAACGCTATGATATTTAGTAAAGCTGTCCTTTGTTGATTAGTAAAAGCTGATCTTAATTGGATCCTTTAGTCCTTCATCTTGTTTTCAAGTAATTGTACATTTAGTAAGACTTGATACAAAAGCTATGATATTTAGTAAAGCTACTTAAACTTTGACGTGATGGTTCTAAACGTTCAAAGGTATTTGAATTCTTCAAGAAATGAATTGCTATGTATAGAAGTACTAGACCATCAGATGCTAACTACTTTGTAGAATGAACCCTGTTCGCCCAACTTTTCTCGCGATAGCGATCAATCTACTGTTTCCTTGGCGTTGTCAGCCAAGACTGAGACTGCGGGAAAGCAACTTTCACCGTGTTACAGGGCCGTCTATTAGCGCGTTAAAGCGAAGTTAGTCAGGGTCGTCGGGGGTAGCAGGTTCCCAGCTGGTTCCGCGGAGTTTCGTGCTGTACGTGTCGTCGATACGGAAAGGCTAAATGCAAAACCTTGTAAGGGGAGATGGTCTCGAGTTGCGACAGGCCAACAAAACATTCTCGCAATTAGCCTGTATATTCCGATGACGCTGGTGTGCAGTATCCTCATGGGGGTAGAGAGTGTCCACGGATGGTCAGGTTAGAAATTTCGTTTCGTCCAGCTTTCATCCCCTTTCTCTGCTTCGCGTCAACATTTGATACGTACCACGAGGCCACCCTCGAATAAAAAGAACAGAACGTTAAATAATAAAAAGTTGCCGGATTTATGCTCTGGAGAATTGGCCGTGTAGATTGAGAGACGCGTGCTAGTTGCAGGCAAAGAGAGAGGGACTGGAAATTCGTCGGACGAAATTGAAAAGTGGCCGGGAGATATGGCCCCGGACGAATATCGGTAGGCAGATGGATGAGGAGCGGCCTCGAACAGGGGATTGAAACGGGCAAACGGACGTGAAAAAATACCCGGCGAAGCCCGATCGACTGAAAAGTGCTTGTACCGGCTACGCTTTTTCTTTTTCTCCTCCTGCGCCCTTCTTTTTTTCTCATTCGGTATTCTTCCATTTTCGCACCGTTTGTTTTCGTTTTTCAAGGAAAAATTATGTGGATAAATCGTGCTACCTGTGTGGCTGGAAACGTTCGCGCGACTTTGCTTTCTCTTCTAAAGGTGGAACGAGGGTAGATCTGCCGGAGGATGACGCCACTTCAGACGATACGTTGGAAATTCCAAATTAGAAATTTTAGTTTTTAGCTCTTTAGTTTTTAGATTGCATAACAAATCTTCAAACGTATAACGAATGTTTCAACTGTTGCAGGCGATGCAGTGTAAATAGTTTAAAATTATAGTGAAAATTATTGTTGATATCAATGGATCAACATTATGATATAGAAGAACGATCAAGTACGAGATATAGATGCAAGATATGTGTATCTTTAAAAGCACGAAGTTGATGAATCTGGAATGGAAATTCACGAAGGGTGTGGTTCCTGTGGAGGAATATAACTTGGCTTTCATCAAATACCGATCATTACATTTAAGACACGTGTACAGGATTTGACAAATGGATTCATTTCGACGTAATCTCCAACCTTCGTTGCATTTTTCATGAAATTTTATTATACATATCACCCCATACATAACATTGTCACCTCGTCATCATGCTTAGGTTACCGATTAAGACGTTCAGTCTCTTGTAAGATGAAAATTATTTATTAAACAACTCTGTAGCCAGACCATTGCCAAGACAATTTATAATTTTGCGAAATTCTTTCAAAGAATTGCTATATACCACGCTACTTTAACCGTTATGTACCACATCATGGATTGGTGACTAAACTGAAAAAGCAAGGATAGCCCGCAGCAAGTGGGAAGTTGGCCAAAACGAGGGAAGCCGGTGAAGTTTGTAACGAAGCGGTCGCGAGACCATTTCAAAACTGGCGCCGTTTTCGAGGTGGCTGGCAGCCATTAGGTTGCCCCGTGACATTCGAGGGAGAGGATGATGGTTCCATCGAGTAGGTAGTGCCTAGACGGGGCTCCACCCAGCACTTAGTTCACGTCGTGACTGTGGCCCGGGGCACGGCCGTTTCCAGGGTACAGTCACGCCCCTGCCGTGCCGGCACTGTACTCCGATTCGCTGGCCCATATCTCATCTGGTCCATCGCATTAGCCTAATCTGCCAACTACGAGAGAATAGAGGGACGAACAAGCAAGAGAGCGAGAAAGCCGGAGAAAGCAAGAGCAAGAGGAAGAGATGGAAAGGGAGTAGAAAAAAAGGAACGGAAAAACAACAAAAACGCGGCCATCGATGCATGCCCCCGCCGCCACGAGAGATCGCGTGGTGAGGTGCTGCCACCTTCGCGGCCGAACCGTCAACGCGACCGATCGATTTTTTTACAATGCTTCACCGGAACGTTTCCCGTGCCTTCGGTTTCATCCCTTATCTCGCGAGGATGTTCCTCGATTCGCGACATCGAACCCCCCTTTTTGGCGATTCCATGACACCAGACTGGACGATTTTCCGCCGATCGAAACGGCACCTTCCACCGACACGCTTGAAGTAGCGCGCAGGGCGGACATGTTGCATCGGCTGAGGTAACACTTGCTTTAAATTTCCTAACAATCAACAATTTCCTAGCTTTTGCATAACCTAGTTATCGTATCTCGATTAATGTCATTTTCGTGGAACACTTGAACATCTACTTGATCTTTAAATATTTCGCACGAGTCTATTCGCCATAGAGGTTAGTATCATATGCAAGTGAGAGTAACGTCTTCATAACCATTTTATTCGTGATTCGGTACATAAGTTGCATATGTGGGACAAATAATACGTGCAATTATGAGCTGAGAAATATCGTTTCTTGTATTTTATTCTTGTAAAGATATTTCCAATGCTTTTGTTTTAGCTTATATTTTGCCAGTTAAATTGACGACACAATGAACAATACTTGCTATCATACTATTCACATTTACGGGAAGTTAGAGATACGAGAAGGATTCAGAATTTCATATGTAGAACCGAAGAATTGCATAATCACAATAAACCTGATCAAGTCCAGAGCAATTTTAGGAAAATAAAAAATTCCTCGATCGCGGACGATGCTTTCAAATTCCGTGGCTTCCCACGATACACGATCTTTCAATAATCGCGACAATAATCGCCAAACATGAACTCTCCGTACTCGTAAAAGCGTCATCCATATTCTTCTTGAAACGATCTTCTTCTCTGAAACGCGTTACAAGAGATTTTATGTTGTTGGCGACACGGCCAGTTCGTTGTCTGGTCGACGGTTTAAAAAATAATTTGATCGTGTTGCAGCAATCGCTGGAGCAAAAGTTTTTGCGAATTATCTTAGAAACACGGCCTCGGTGCGATCAAGCAGTCAGTTTGCGTCTCACGACGGACGAGGAAGCAGCCTGTCGTCACGCGGTTCGACTTTCTGTTCTGTTCGAGTCATTGTCGGCGAGATCGGTGAGTACTTTCTGCATGCCATGCAATTTTCCTGTCTTTGTTCTCTTTAAGTTCTTCGAATCGGCCCGATTCCGACCTCGAAGCCGATTTCTGGACGAAGCGACGGCAAAGTCAGTTCCATCGGCTTACTGTATCTTATCAGATTAGTACGCTGACTTAGATTTACCATAAGTTTCAAATTAAACAACAACTTTGGTATTTTGCGTGAGTTAAAGTAGAGAAGAGAGACTTGGTGCAAAGAAACGCGAGGAACCAGGGTCTGACACAAATGTTCATTTCATGATACAGTCTCTCTCATATTTTATTCTATGGAAAACATGTTTTTGAACAGAGAAGTTTCTATACCTTCATTTTGTAATATTATTCTATAGAAGACAACTGTGTCTGTCATGAAATCTTTATAATTTTTGTTTCATTATTTAATTTGTACTTTGCAGTTGTCTCTCTCATATTTTATTCTATGGCAAATATATTTTTGAACAGAGAAGTTTCTATACCTTCATTTTGTAATATTATTATATAGAAGACAACTGTGTCTATTTTGAAATCTTTATAATTTTGTTTTATTATTCAATTTGCACTTTGCAGTTGTCTCTCTCATATTTTATTCTATGGCAAATATATTTTTGAACAGAGAAGTTTCTATACCTTCATTTTGTAATATTATTCTATAGAAGACAACTGTGTCTGTCATGAAATCTTTATAATTTTTCTTTTATTGTTCAATTTGTACTTTGCAGTTGTCTCTCTCATATTTTATTCTATGGCAAATATATTTTTGAACAGAGAAGTTTCTATATCTTCATTTTATAAAATTATTGTATAGAAGACAACTGTGTCTGTCATGAAATCTTTATAATTTTTGTTTCATTATTTAATTTGTACTTTGCAGTTGTCTCTCTCATATTTTATTCTATGGCAAATATATTTTTGAACAGAGAAGTTTCTATATCTTCATTTTATAATATTATTCTATAGAAGACAACTGTGTCTATTTTGAAATCTTTATAATTTTGTTTTATTATTCAATTTGCACTTTGCAATTGCCTCTCTCATATTTTATTCTATGGAAAATAGGTTTTGTACAGAGAAGTTTCTATGTCTTCATTTTCTAATATTATTCTATAGAAGACAACTGTGTCTATTTTGAAATCTTTATAATTTTTGTTTTATTGTTCAATTTGCACTTTGCAGTTGTCTCTCTCATATTTTATTCTATGGCAAATATATTTTTGAACAGAGAAGTTTCTATATCTTCATTTTCTAATATTATTCTATAGAAGACAACTGTGTCTGTCATGAAATCTTTATAATTTTTGTTTTATTGTTCAATTTGTACTTTGCAATTTGTGCAGCTGTACATTTGGTAAATTTGTCTAACTTAATTAGGGGTACCATTGGGGGGTACCAATGAAGGGTACCATTTAAAGACAAACTTCTTATCTTCCTGTATTCTGCATACGAATCTGATGGTCGCTTAAGGCAGATACTTAAATCAGCATACGTCCAATTCGGTTGTCTTTGTTTGCAACATGTTTACAGGCAAAAGTCGTCAAGTTTTCAATAGCTCGCCATAAATTCTCATTTTGTCGTGGAGCAGATTCGAAACTGCCGTTCACAAAGACGTTACGTAGCTGTGGCCAGGTCGGCGAGAAAAAAGCCAGATGTTGGGAACGTGGTGGGTCGAATATTGCGAGGAATTTTCGGTGCCCATAAATTGCTCCAATTTCGAAAGAAAGCACATCGCGACACGTGTGTACTGCAACAATGCTGGTTTTCTTTGGCCCGGAAACAGACCTGCGAACGTTCTGCCATTTCGCTAGCGTCGTCGTACGATGGTTCTCGAGAGGTTCGTGAAATCCGTTTCGCGTAACGGTGAAACGAAAGAAAGACGGGAAAACGTGAGAACAAATGACCGAATCGGATTGTTAAGTACTTATCTACCTATTCGAGTCTTTGTCAAGTCGAGTACCGAGTCTTCTCTCTGCATTCTCCAAGTAAAGACGCATCGAAATATGCAGAGGTAAGCTGTTTCCTTAAAACATTAACATTTTAACCGGGGAACGAGTTAATCTGCTAATTTCTTACATACGATAATTCCTTTCTTTATCTTGGAAACAAATTATTACGTGTCGTGTTCAATTTTTGGAAAATGTAATTTTGCAAAAATTAATTTGCCTTCGTCGACGTTCGATTTTCAATGGGAAATTTTGATCAAGAGTTTGATAGAGTTGACAGGACGAGAATTTTTCTATTTGTAGATACGTTGGGTTGTCCGAAATGTTTCTTTCGTTCTATAAACAAATAATGGACCTACGATGGTTTTTAGTTCATCGAATTCAGTGAAATAATTGATAATAAGAAATAATTAATAATAAGAAAATTGATGATATTGTAAAATAATATTCCGCGTTATTGTAAATATTACATTTACCAAATATACCGGAATATTTCGATTATTAGGTCGTCCGGAAAGTTTCTTTCGCTTCGTAGAGAAATAACAGACGCACGATGTTTTTTCTTTTGTATTAGTTTGGTTCATTAGATTCAGCTAGAACCAAACGTACGATGATCGTTTATTATTCGCGTTGTAGTAGCACGCAGGAATAATTTAGTTTCAATTCTCAATGAGAATTGATTGCAAACCACATGCAAATAAAAAACAAGAATATTAGTCTATTGAATTATGCACGAACGTAATTGTTGAAAATTGTGGATCTTTCAGGCCGAAATAATGTTACAGGAACACTAAACTTATACTGAGGATTGATATTAAAATAATGAAATATTTATTTCATGAACGATTCCTTAAATATTCATCGATATACACTTGCACGCGTCTCAGCGCTTTCTTCTATACTTCCCACTGTTAACTGACTCTTAAACCACTCTTAACCGACCGAAGGGTTTACATTCCTTTGTTTTCGAGACGCTTCGCACACACATACCTCCACGCACTGATATTCACATACAAGTATCTCTGTCACGCCTTTAACCTAGTCCAGAAAATTATACATATCTCAACTAATTACTGAAAATTCTCAACGCGAGAATTGATTGCAATTTTAACAAATAAATAAATAAAAAAAAAATATCTCAACAGTAATAATAGAAATAGAAATGGATCGTATAATTCAATAAAATATATTGTATATTGTTGTATAATTTCAATAAAATAATACAACAGAGAAACTGTTCATCTGTTATCAGTTTATCAAACCTCTAAGAAACTTTTCGGACAATCCGATGTATATGAACAAGTCAGTAACCAGTTTCAAATGTACAAAATCAAAGATGAACTTTTACTATTCCAGTTACACGCAGCAGCATAATTATATCGTAACGCGTGCCAACAATGAACATTCCTAAACGAGCGAAGCTGTTGCGACGCTTTAACGAACACACGTGTGACGTATGTGTGACATACGAAACGAACACGTGGCGCGTACAATATAGGATTTTTGTGATGAATATCGAGACACTTTCGTGATCGCGTGTATCAGGTTGCGCGAAAAGTATCCGTCTCTCGCGAACGCGTTTCTTCCAACAGCGCAGCTTCCTACAAACGTGAAATCGCAAATAATAGACGCACGATGTTTCTTCTTTTGTATCGGTTTATCGAATCACGCGCGAACATAGTAAGCGAAATGACACCTAATTCGATAAAATAATACAGAAATTGTAAATAATAATACAGAAATAACAAAACAGAAATTGTAAATAATAATACAGAAATAACAAAATAGAAATTGTAAATAATAATACAGAAATAACAAAACAGAAATTGTAAATAATAATACAGAAATAACAAAACAGAAATTGTAAATAATAATACAGAAATAACAAAACAGAAATTGTAAATAATAATACAGAAATAACAAAACAGAAATTGTAAATAATAATACAGAAATAACAAAACAGAAATTGTAAATAATAATACAGAAATAACAAAACAGAAATTGTAAATAATAATACAGAAATAACAAAACAGAAATTGTAAATAATAATACAGAAATAACAAAACAGAAATTGTTCGTCTGTGATCACCTTACGAAACGAAAGAAACTTTCCGGACCACCTGGTACGTACAGTCCACGGCTTTGAATTTCGTCGCAGGCAGATATTGCGGAGTGGTTGGAGGCTTGTATTAGGCAAAATGACGAGATTTGTGATCACTGTTTCTCTTGAAACGTTGAAATTTCGAAAATCCATGGTAAATACTTGTAATGTAAAAAGTAATCTAAATAATCTAAAAGTTACACTACGAACCCTCCAATTTAAAGTGTTTCACTCGACGAACGCGCTGTAACTTGATACGCCAGGTCGTCCGGAACGCGTTTCTTTCGTTTTACGAGGAAACGATAGACGCACTATGTCCTTTCTTTTCTATCACTTTATATCAGAAACAGAGACACCAAATTCGAAGAAACAATACAAAAGAGAAACTGTTCGCCTATTATCGCCTCGTGAAACGAAAGAAACTCTTCGGGCAACCTAACGTCCTTGCTTTCAGTGTCGAACGAGTTTCGAAGCTGCAGGTACGTTGTTCTCAAAAATCGCGCGTTTCGTACGTCGTCTCAGTTGGCGACTTCATTTCTAGCGCGAATTGGGTGGCGCCAAGTTTACAGATCGGCTGGCTCGATCTCGTGCAAATTGAATATCTAGAGGAAAATTGAAGCGACCATGGATGATGGGCTGCGAGATGCTGAAAGCGTTCGCTTAAATTAATTCGCCTGGTTGTTAAAGCCTAAAGCGTGGCATTAGTTATTAGGCTGGTGTTAATTATTAGATGAAATGAAGTAAATAGTGTATTGTGTGAAAATGAGGCTCGCTCGGGGTTCGTTATGGTTGCATCGAGTACGCGTGTAATTTATCACGCGAAACGATACTCGTGACTTGTACGCGACGCATAAATTTTCACGCAGGTGTATCGCTTTTTCTTCATCCTTCAATTATATTGTATCATCAATGACTGTTACAGTTTTCTCGATTTACTCGCGTGTTACGTCCAGTTGTAGTTGTGCGATACAACATTTGTTGCAACTATCAAAATGATAATTGAAGTTTCTTTATATTTCTGTTGTTCAAATCTGCTGCGATTTTCGCTTGATTTTGAGTGTTGATTTTTATGATAATTTCTCGTGCACGCGTGATTCACTGTCACGAGGGAAATTAATGCGCGGAGGTCGGCTTTGAAAATCAGCGAAACGTTATAAAAAGGAAATTATAATACAATCATGATACGCACTTAATAACTTTGAGTAGCGAATGTCGGTACTTATTAAGCATCTTATTTATTAACTGGTTGCGTCATTACCCATTGACCTTTAGATCACATACGATTACAACAGCCGTCTATATTCTGCGAAAATTACATATTACGTGTTGTCGTTTCTAGGCTATAATTTACATTACTATTAATTACAAGTTGCTATTAGAGAGATATCTAGTTATATCTAGAACACTATAATAAGGCAAAGGCAGTGCTGTCGATCGCAATCTTCTTATGTTTTCCTCGTTGAAACGTTCTTTGAAATTGCCATAGCAATGTTTCAATCATACTATCATTAAAAACCATATAACGTAGGTTTAATAAACAGGCTGGATAAAAGTGGATTGTCGAATTTTGGCTTCTCTATTTTCCGTTTTTCTAACATTATATTGCAAATGATAATTAAGCACTGTATCGACAAATATCTTTAATTTGAAAAAACAACTTTCCTAAATGTTCTAATAGAAACGTAATTGTTTTCTATTGCAAACAATAATTAACCCTATTAAACAAATATCTTCAATTTCAAATTCACCTTTGCCAAACATTCTAATGGAAACATATCTACTTCTTATCATAATGTGTCTTAAAACGTGAGTTTTATAATTGTTCTGTATAGTAAATGATAATTAGCTCTGTTAAACAAATATCTTCACTTTTAAATCCATCTCTTCCAAACATTCTAGAAGAAACGTAATTGTTTTGTATTGCAAACAATAATTAGCTCTGTTAAACAAATACTTCACTTTTAAATCCACCTTTGCCAAACATTCTAATAGAAATGTAATTGTCTTGTATTGCAAACAAAAATTAGTCGTATTAAACAAATATCTTCACTTTTAATTTCACCTTTCCCAAACGTTCTAATAGAAACATTATATCTACTTATTATAATATGTTTTAAAACGTGAGTTTTATAATTGTTTTGTATTGCAAACGATAATTAGCTTTGTTAAACAAATATCTTCACTTTTAATTTCATCTTTGCCAAACATTCTAATAGAAACATTATATCTACTTCTTATCATAATGTGTCTTAGAACGTGTGTTTTGGAATCTTTTTGTATTGCAAACGATAATTAGCTCAGTTAAACAAATATCTTCACTTTTAAATCCATCTCTTCCAAACATTCTAGAAGAAACTAATTGTTTTGTATTGCAAACAATAATTAGCTCTGTTAAACAAATATCTTCACTTTTAAATCCACCTGTGCCAAACATTCTAATAGAAATATAATTGTTTTCTATTGCAAACAATAATTAACCCTATTAAACAAATATCTTCAATTTCAAATTCACCTTTGCCAAACATTCTAATAGAAACATTATATCTACTTCTTATCATAATGTGTCTTAGAACGTGTGTTTTGGAATCTTTTTGTATTGCAAACGATAATTAGCTCAGTTAAACAAATATCTTCACTTTTAAATCCATCTCTTCCAAACATTCTAGAAGAAACTAATTGTTTTGTATTGCAAACAATAATTAGCTCTGTTAAACAAATATCTTCAATTTTAAATCCACCTTTCCCAATCATTCTAATAGAAATATAATTGTTTTCTATTGCAAACAATAATTAACCCTATTAAACAAATATCTTCAATTTCAAATTCACCTTTGCCAAACATTCTAATAGAAACATATCTAGTTCTTATCATAATGTATCTTAAAACGTGTGTTTTGGAATCTTTTTGTATTGCAAACGATAATTAGCTCAGTTAAACAAATATCTTCACTTTTAAATCCATCTCTTCCAAACATTCTAGAAGAAACTAATTGTTTTGTATTGCAAACAATAATTAGCTCTGTTAAACAAATATCTTCAATTTTAAATCCACCTTTCCCAATCATTCTAATAGAAATATAATTGTTTTCTATTGCAAACAATAATTAACCCTATTAAACAAATATCTTCAATTTCAAATTCACCTTTGCCAAACATGCTAATAGAAACATATCTACTTCTTATCATAATGTGTCTTAAAACGTGTGTTTTGGAATTCTTTTCTATTGCAAATGATAATTAGCTCTATTAAACAAATATCTTCACCTTTAATTTCACCTTTGCCAAACATTCCAATAGAAACATTATATTTACTTCTTCTTATAACATGTCATAAAACGCGTGTTTAGTAATTGTTTCGTATCGCAAACGATAGATTTCATTCACCGACTGTTTCACAACACACGACGTTTTATTTGATTCGGTTTATCGTGCATCTGTGAAGTCTTCAGGCCAAGTGCGATGGAAGAAGCCCGAGACGTTCGTGAGACATTGAGTCGTCTGGCTGACAAATGGCAGCCGTTTACGTTCCTCGACCGAATATTTTCGCTGTTTCTTCTTCGTCGACCAGCCGTTCCTTTTATTTCAACCAAATCCGCCAACGATGCTCTCGCCTCTATTATGTTTGGGCAATCGAATCATCCGAAAGGGCACATGATAAAGGTGGAAAAGATGGACGAGGATTGGTCGTAGCTGTTCCCTAGACTTATTGAGCTAGATCAGTGTTTCTTTGTTTAGGTCTGGCCAAACAATCCACCCAGTGATCTTTCGAACTCACACGGTTAACTTTTTGACAGTTTGACAAAACGATCGACCGATTTTTATATCTATAGAAAGTGACATTCTCTTCATCTTGAAGATTTCTTCCATTTCTGGTATTAAATATAAAAAAATACATTTGCAATGTTTCATAGGAAATTAATAATATTAATAACAGCCTGGCGTGTAACATGGCATCAAACTATTTCCTTCTTTGCATTATTACTTCCAACTTAATCATATTTTTCTATCCTTAAAAAATTGTTATAAAGTCGTCATTAATATGCCATTTCACGTTCTAATGTTATGCGTAAAGATGTTCTCAGAACGTTAAAAATCTTTTCGTTTGTTGAATGGGAAGTGAACTGGAGACTTAACAAGTTGAGCAATGCAATTGAGTTTGGACAACATTCGTAGCATTCTGTTTGACAATTTGAGTTTTCCTTAACATTTTATATCATTCAAGATGGCAAAATAATAATAAGTTGACGATGTGAGACAATATCCTTCCCCACTGGACCGTTTATCTTATTGCTGGTCACCGTGGCACCTTGTTAACAGTTGATAGCGACATATCATAACAAGACTTGTTTCGTGGCAGGCAAAACGTGCAGAATATTTCGTTGAAACGTGTAGAAGATATTAGTAAACGGTGTCACGATTATTTGTCTGATTTCGACGAAACATTCGGCTGAAATGGTAGAGGTCCGGGAAAAATGATGTTTCTGACAAAGCAATGGTAACGGTAGATTACAAGAGAGGAAAATGTGCTGTAGATTCATTGGATCAAATGGTAGCACATTCTACAGCACATAGAACAACCCTCAAGTGGTATACAAAATTAGCTTTAGAGTTATTGTTAAATGCATCGATGATACTCTATAAACAAGCAAGAAGAACAAAAATCAAGGTCTCAGCTTCTAGAATGGCACTCGAAACGCACCTTGCACAGTGCCATTCACCAGAGTCGTGAAGTATACTTCTTCGACGAAGATCGCGACACGAAACGCGGAAGAGAGAAGGGCGAGCTTACGTGGCTGCGAAAATTTTGCAGAGAGTTAAACAGTTAGGATCAAAAATTGCTAGAAATCGGACCAAAAAGGCGGCCACCTATCGTCCACGTTGTATGGATGAGCCACGTTTATGTTTAAAGTGCTTTAACACAGTTAGGTGCAACGTTTGTTCTCATTTCTTTTTTAATCGATGTTCTAACAAAAATGTTTAATCGTTCAATGTGGCACTTTGTATTTCAAAGTATCTTCTATTTATCGGTTGCATTGAAAATGCCCCAACTGTTAATTTTCATTCAGTTTTTACAATAAGAAGAAAGAAGTTGAAGCGATCGGCACCGCGGTGGGCCATATGTGGCCCACGCGGCAGTCAAAGTGTCAAGCAGAGCTGTTAAAGGCTCAAAGTATCTATCAATGGAAGAATCGTATAACTTTCTTCCTCAAATCCTAATTAATACGTTGTTTTGAAATTTTTCTTCGTTGAAACTGCACGAGAGTCTGTCTAGTGGCAGAATTTCGGTAATTGCCGTCGCCACAAACGTCACGGTCCGATTCCCTTGCTCGTAGTGATTTCTACCGTTGATTCCTTTATTCCGCGGAGAACCGATTCCATTCACTCGACTAATGATCCTGGCCTCTTCGGAAGTAGCACCTGTTTCAACAATGACTCTGTTGTCGCGCATAACGGAGAGCAAGATTAATGATGCCTTAATGACTGCATAAATGGTTTTGAGCGGCCGTCAAAGTATAACTCAATTCTGGCGTGGAAAATATTCCACGTGTGAAATGTAATTACTTAATTGTATGTAAATAACTGCTTTCGGATATACATGTTCGTTGTTTGATGAATTTTTTCTTTGACAGCTTGAAACGTCTTCCTCTGAACAGGCTTTCCAGCATTTACATTTGGTTAATTCTACTTAATACGGTTACTTAACACATATTGTCAACACATTGTTACGAGTTAAAAGTCGTGACGCGCTTCTTTTAGCTGTAAAATGGCCCGAAAAATGTCCATTTTGCACCTTGTTCACAATGCGTATAAAATGTACCGTAGCAATCCGCCAGAGAATAGAACAAGATACGACAAATTTCTATTGCGAGTAGCTAGAGTTATTCGGTAGCTGTGGATTCCAAAGAACGCAGCATCGCGCCTGACGCTTCTGGAATTTCTAAAGCAGATTCTCATTATAACGATGCAACCTTCAGACTTTCCGGGCAATTAAGACACCACGTGTTGGAAAAAATGGTCACTGGCAGAGAAACAAATTCGACTAGAGCGTGCAGAGTACGCTGATCAAAAGGAAAACGCAGTGAAACTGGATATATTTGCAAAAGTTGTGTGCCATTACACGTAGGTGATCGTTACACTGTTTACCATAAAAGTTGGATGGTAAATTAAATTTATTAGAGTTTATTTATGTCGTTTTACTTGCACAGGTAACATGAGACAAATTCTCAGTAAAATTGCCGGTTGACAGTGTGTTAAGAGGTTTCTAAAAATGGCCCTTATCCTTAGCTGCAACTTCCTAGTTGCCATTTTGACACTGAAGAAAATTGAAGTTACATTATTCTCTTCGTGCCATTCTCCTTTTTCTTCATTCAATTAAGAATATTTAGCAACCTATAAAATGTTTCTAAAAAGGAGACTAAAGAGAAAATACCAAAAGCTGTTGTGTGCCATTACATGTAGGTGATTGTTACACTGTTTGTCATAAAAGTTGGATGGTAAATTAAATTTATTAGAGTTTATTTATGTCGTTTTACTTGCACAGGTGACATGAGAAAAATTATAGTGTTAAGGGGTGTCTAAAAATGGTCCATACAGGTATCCTTAGCTGGGACTGAAGAAAATTGAAGTTACATTATTTTCTTCCTACAATTCTTCTTTTTCTTCATTCAATTAACAATATTTAGCAATCTATAGAATGTTTTCTAAAGAGAAAATACCAAAAGCTGTTGTGTGCCATTACACGTAGGAGATTGTTACACTGTTTGTCATAAAAGTTGGATGGTAAATCAAATTTATTGAAGTTTATTTATGTCGTTTTACTTGCACAGGTGACATGAGAAAAATTATAGTGTTAAAGGGTTTCTAAAAATGGTCCATACACCTATCCTTAGCTGGAACTGAAGAAAATTAAAGTTACATTATTTTCTTCCTGCCATTCTTCTTTTTCTCCATTCAATTAAGAATATTTAGCAACCTATAGAATGTTTCATAAGAAGAAGACCGAAGAGAAAACACCGGACTGACCCGACTGAAGAAATAAAATGACCAAACTGGAAGATGGTACCCCGCCGAAGGTATCTACCCACATGTTATTCAGCAATTAAACTAGAAAAATTTAGCAAATGTTCAACTGGACAAATTGCCAAGTACAAATGAAATAATAAAACAAAAACACCTATAGAATATACCTTAGGTATAGCTTCGAATATTTCGATATATCTTCAAAAAACGAAGAAACTTACCTGGCAGAGAATTAGGCCCATTTGATCGGACAATTTAAAAATCTTTCTTCAAAAAACGAGTTTCTGAAAAACCAGTTTCTGACCAGCGTATTAGTCAAATTTTTATTTACTTTATTTATTTCGCAAGGAGAACGCAATCGTCCAACTACCGTAAACGCGACTGATATTTAAAAAATCAGAACCGCTACGACTAGAAGCTTTAGATCCGCCTTATGGAACCCTTGCACGCTTCTCCATATTATCCTCCGCGATATTATCCTGCGACGATCATGAAAATTACAAAACCGCGAGATTTTTTGACCAAAACGACTACGAAATTGCAGCGAGGGCTGAACATCGCCAGCCTCGCCGGTTGCACTGGAAGCTGGAAAAATCGAAAACTCAGACAAACAAGTTGCAGGATCTCGGTGGAATCGTTGTGGCGGTCAGTGGAGCGCCGAGTTCCGTGGCGACTTCGGGCCTAATAGCTGGAAAAGAGAAACGATGCGAGTTAGCCCGTAATTAGCGGACCACCGATAATCACGTTCTGCACGCGCAATTATCTTCGGGAAATTTTAGAAAGCTCGTTAGTCCGTCCTGCCAATTACTACGAATATCCTTTTAATTACATAATCGGCTTCGTAGTTAATATTTAATCGCGCTGGCTCGTTGATCGGCAAAATTTGGTACAGCGAATTTACCATCCGATTGAACAGAATATCTTCTGCCACGACGTTGCGTTCGCTCCGCTCATCGTCTTCCACTTCTTGTTCCTCGTTTTTCCTTCTTCGTCCACCTTCTCCTCGCGTGCTCATCTTCTTCTTCTTCTTCTTCTATTTCTTCTTTTTCTTCTTCCCTGTCTTCCGCGTACATTAATCACCCTTTGGCGAGATCTGGCGCAACTGGCATTCACTTTGACCACCGCTCGCTGCTTTCCTCTGGTTTCGTCGCTTTTAAGTTCCGTGTCAAAGGGTGCACGGGGCATCTCTTCGTTCTCTAAAACACGAACGCGATTAGTCCCTCTATCGCAAACACTCTTTGCCATCGCTCAACATTTCGCTATAATTTTCTTGTCAACTGTGATTTACGCGCTCCGATTACGCATAGCCGCATTATCATTTTCCGCATTCGTACAGGCGGCAAATTACGATCCACCGCTAATACCGTCCATTTCTTCCTTTATTCGCGTCCACGTTTCGTTCTCTTCGTCAGATCGTTCCTGGGATCGTTCATCTTCGGATTCCGATCGTTGCCAATAAGATAACGCGATACGCGTCACACGCAACATTTATCAGAGTTCGAGGCGAAGGAACAAAGGAAGAAGAGACTTGTGTGTACACCTGTTACGGCTCGATACGATCAGCCATCAATTTTCGGCAACCGGCACCGATAATGAATTTTTATCTGGTCGCAAGATCCGTCGTACTTTTCCGCTGTGTCGTGCATTTCCTTAGCGCTGTTCGATACAAGGATATTTTACTTTAACTAGAAAATAAGACAATTTAAAGGAAGAAAGAAATTCGCTTCAGGTAAATTTGAAATGAAACACTTAAAAGTGTTGGAAGCTGCTGATAATGAAATTGAAATAAAATTCCCAGTGCAAAGGGTTAATTGATATTCTGGTAATGAAGATTCTACCTTGTTAAACAATCTGAATTTTGCACCCCTGGAATATCAGTGTCATTTTACAGAAAACATGCTGTATGTAAATTGCTTGCAGTAAAAAGTTGTTTCTAACCATAATCAAAGAATCTTCTGATAATATCAGGCTTTAATGATGAAGTTTCTAATTCAAGAATAATTTGCTTTAAGTAAAAAATAAGACAATTTAAAGGAAATTCGCTTCAAGTAAATTTGAAATGAAACACTTAAAAATGTTGGCAGCTGCTACTAGCAAAATTGAGCTAAAATTCTCAGTGCAAAGAGTTAAAAAGAATCTCGCAAATAGAATTATTTTTCACGTTATCCTTTTCTATAAATTATTTAAATAATAAATAGGAAACAAAGTAATAAATAAGTATAGTGGAAGAATATAATTACCAAATTAATGTCAATTTCAAATAAAACACTTAAAAGCGCTGGGAGCAGCTACTAGCAAAATTGAGCTAAAATTCTCAGTGCAAAGGGTTAAAAAGAATCTTGCAAATAGAATTATTTTTCACGTTATCCTTTCCTCTAAATTATTTGAATAATAAATAGCTACAATGGGAGAATTTAATTACCAAAATTAATGTCAATTTCAAATAAAACACTTAAAAGCGCTGGGAGCAGTTACTAGCAAAATTGAGCTAAAATTCTCAGTGCAAAGGGTTAAAAAGAATCTTGCAATAGAATTATTTTTCACGTTATCCTTTCCTATAAATTATTTGAATAATAAATAGGTTGAATAATAAATAATAAATAATAAATAAATTTGAATAATAAATAATGGAAGAATTTAATTGCCAAATTAATTTCAATTTCAAATAAAACACTTAAAAGCGCTGGGAGCTGCTGGTAACAAAATTGAGCTAAAATTCTCAGTGCAAAGGGTTAAAAAGAATCTCGCAATAGAATTATTTTTCACGTTATCCTTTCCTCTAAATTATTTGAATAATAAATAGGTACAATGGAAGAATTTAATTACCAAAATTAATGTCAATTTCAAATAAAACACATAAAAGCGCTGGGAGCAGCTACTAGCAAAATTGAGCTAAAATTCTCAGTGCAAAGGGTTAAAAAGAATCTCGCAATAGAATTATTTTTCACGATATCCTTTCCTATAAATTATTTGAAAAATAAATAGCTATAATGGAAGAATTTAATTACCAAAATTAATGTCAATTTCAAATAAAACACTTAAAAGCGCTGGGAGCTGCTGGTAACAAAATTGAGCTAAAATTCTCAGTGCAAAGGGTTAAAAAGAATCTCGCAAATAGAATTATTTTTCACGTTATCCTTTCCTCTAAATTATTTAAATAATAAATAGGAAACAAAGTAATAAATAAGTATAGTGGAAGAATATAATTACCAAATTAATGTCAATTTCAAATAAAACACTTAAAAGCGCTGGGAGCTGCTGGTAACAAAATTGAAATAAAATTCTCAGTGCAAAGGGTTAAAAAGAATCTCGCAATAGAATTATTTTTCACGTTATCCTTTCCTATAAATTATTTGAATAATAAATAGGTTGAATAATAAATAATAAATAATAAATAAATCTGAATAATAAATAATGGAAGAATTTAATTGCCAAATTAATTTCAATTTCAAATAAAACACTTAAAAGCGCTGGGAGCTGCTGGTAACAAAATTGAAATAAAATTCTCAGTGCAAAGGGTTAAAAAGAATCTCGCAAATAGAATAATTTGTCACATTATCCTTTTCTATAAATTATTTAAATAATAAATAGGAAACAAAGTAATAAATAAGTATAATGGAAGAACTTAATTACCAAAATTAATGTCAATTTCAAATGAAACACTTAAAAGCGCTGGGAGCTGCCACTAGCAAAATTGAGCTAAAATTCTCAGTGCAAACCCTATTTGAGTTAAGAAATAATCGAATTTTCTGATAGAATTATGACGTTCAAGGCGCGAAATAAATACTTTGCCTCTACTTTTGATTTCGTTCCTGACCATACAGACGAACTTACACTTGTAGTTGAAACATCGTGGAATTTAGCGATTCTACTTACGGCTAATCGCAGGCTCGTATCTCGAGAGCTAACAATAAGAACAGAGCTGCCTTGTAGCATTAAGTACTCAACCGTTTCATGCCGGCCATTAGAAAAATTCTAATTTTACTCGCCGCTGATACATCAAGCAGAGAGAATTCAGCGTTCCGGTAAAGGACGTGTACAACATACGAGCAACGTGCAATAATTACAATACGAACAGCAGAGGAAAGTTTTAATCGGTGCGGAGGATCGCGATTTTCACCCCTTGGCGAATCACGCAGCCGCGAATCGTTACGAATAAATAATCGTTACTCGCTCGTGACGTTAACGACCGGCTGATTATCAATTTCCATTATTGCGTTTAGTGTCCAGAATGTGCTTTAATACGACGAAACGAAACAGAAGGAAAAAAGAAAAAAATTAAAAAAGAGAAGAAACAAAGGGAGAGAAAAAACACTAAACGAAAAAAATGCGGTTAATATGGAGGCGCGGCCGGGCTGCGACACCGGCCACCCCAAACGAATATTAATATCGCGGCCGAGTCGAAAAACATTTGCCGCGCGTTTAATGCGATTCCAGCGAATGTGACCGCGTAATTCAAAACGCATCGTCAAACGCGCCTCTCCATCCTCTCGTTTTTCACCTGTATCTTCCAGTACAATAACAAATTTCGCCAGTTTTATCTTCCTCCGCACGTAATACTTCGTTGTAATTCGTAGGATGTAAGTAAAAAAGGAAAATACTCCGCAACTTTGAACATCTTGTTCCGTACATTTCGCAACTGCGAGCAGAAACATTCCGCTTGGACGTCCGACAGTGTGAAACGACGCTTCGCCCTTGATAATAAACTTAATCGTTGAACTTGGACAAATTTGGCCAGTTTTATCTTCCTCCGAACGTAATACGCTGTAATTCGTAAGAGACTCCTCAATTTTGATCGATTTTAGGAAAACGAGTGAACGTCGACCGCGAACGTCTTGTTCCGTACAATTCGCAACTGCGGGCAGGAACATTCCGCTTGGACGTCCGACAGTGTGAAACGCCGCTTCGCCCTTAGCTGGCGCGATGATAAACTTAATCGGTGAACTTGGACAGTTTCTTGCGCCGCGGTGCAGGCAAATTGATTAACAAAAACGCGGAGTGCAAATTCCCAGGGAAAAAAGAAGAACGGCCACGGAGGGGGGGGGGGGGGGCGGAGGGACGGGGCAGGGTAGCGGCAGAGGATCCCGGGGCGCAACGAATATTAATAACGTGGCAAAGTTAAAAATGTTTACCGTGCGTTACGTTTGATACGAGGGCCACGAACGTGGCAGCAGGGTCCCTCGTGATTGATCGCACGTCTCTGCGTCTCTCCCTCTGACACGGGGTGTTCCTATGGATATTGCTTTGGTACGGCGTTTGGTACGCCGCCATCTCCCCCCCGTGTCTGTCGAGGTAGACCCATAGCCGATCTGTTCTATCCCCCTACGAATCAAATCTAGCCCCCTCTCGGCCCCTTCTAGCCCCCCACGTGCACACGTCCCCATGCTGCTCTCTGCTGTTGCCCGTGCGAGTCGTAGCCTCGGGTTCGCCATGTGCAGGCAGGAAAATCATGCTGCAAGAATGTAACGCGACGAATTCGTCGTCGAAGGATGTCGGTTGGCAATCTCTGCCGGATGTTTTCCACCTATGTACGCGGATATTGCGCGCAGATTTGGTAGGGGAACGTCGGAGAAGGGAGAGTCTCCTACGAATTGAATAATAAATTAAGAGGGGACCGGGGTCGGCTTTATTATTTCAGGACACCGGATTTCTCATTTATTTTTTACTCTCTTTTTTCTTCATCTTCTTCTTCTTCTTCTTCTTCTTCTTCTTTTTTGTTTCTTCTTTCCTCGTTGTCGAGGTGGTTGATTTTTGGACACGCTGCTGGCGTGTAGTAGGAAGCGTAATTAATTTCACGCTAGTGGCACGTATCGCGATTAATCTGGCGTTGGCAATGGTGTGACAACGGTGGCGATCGAAGTCGTTCGTAGCAATTAGCGGGGAAAAAGTAAGGCGAGCCGCGGCCCTGTAATTAGCCGTTTCTCAAATTGAACGGCGCGTTGTTGTTAGTTACGCTTAGTCGCTTGATAATCTCTTCTTTCGTTCGCTCGTTAATGAGCGCCCTAGCGGCCGCCGCTCGTTGTAATCTCGCAAATGGCTACCGTGCAAACGTCACTAGACGATGACTGAGGGAGAAGGATGAGAGGGCAGGCGGCTCAAATGAGACGAAAGACGAACGACCTTTGCGCGAAACACGTCAGCTCTGACCGTTGATTTTTCACCACGTTGCGTTTCCAATCTTGCCACTATGAAACCCTTCTATCGCGTTGTCAGTGGACATTTGGCCAACCTCTAACACGTTGACGTGTCGCCACGCGCCTTTTCAAAAAATTTGCGTCTGGTGACGCGTGCAATCGATATTCTAGTAATGCGAGTCGCTCAAACCGTGGTCTCGAGAATCATCTCTCGTCTCGTTTGTTCGCAACGTTAAAACCACTGGCTGTTGTCGAATATAACGAAGGGAAGCGCGGTACAGATTGTTCCGACCAAACGGTTTCTTACGCCATCGCAATTGGAAAGCGATCGAATGGCACGGAAAACTTGGCGCTCCGCTCCTTCTGCGAATTTCCGTTGCAGACGCTTCCACGGTTTACAAAATTGCAACGAGGAAGAATATAAATATTAGAATATTTGGACGATTGTTAGCTGCGAAATTATTAGGGTTGTCTGAAGATACAAAAAGTCCTTGTCTTCGACGGAGCCAGCGCAATATCGCCGTTCGGAAAAATGATTCCGGGAGAAGCATGAGACGCGCGTGCAAACTACGTTGCGCGAATAAAAGACGTGGAATGGAGCGAACAAAGGCGCGAAGGAATTTGAAGAAAACAACGACTTACTGTCCAAATCGTGCCCACCGACCTCAGCTATGCGTAGAATGCTTGAAAGTTTCACGTTCTAAATAATTTTGTCAATAAACCATTTTCGTGTTACTTTTATAACAATTCCACAGTTTCATTATTGTGGAACATCTTTTCAAATGCCTACGACGATCCTCCGCAAGTAGCGAAATAAGCGACAGCCGGATGTGGGTTACGCGGCGCGACCGGAAACTTTGCTGACACCCGAATACGGGTGCCGTGGCAGTCAACGTGTTAATATGAAATCGACCAGAATTTTTACATTTGGTTTATTACGGGGAGCATTTCTCAGCCGAGGTATCTCGTACATCGTACGGTTTCAATAACGTTCAGCTCGTTGGACGTACGAACGGAGAATCGCGTGGATAAATTGTAGAGTAGAAGATATATTTCAATACAGAAGCGTCGGTACAAGCAGGAACATAATTTGAGCTAAAAAGCCCATAACTGAAACCCCAAAGCCATCGTCGCCTGTCTATCGTCTATGGTCTGCCTTCGTGCCAGTCTCTCGTCTATACGCTGTGGATGGCTGCAGTGCTCGAGAAACCTAAAAAGACCAGATGTAGAGTTGCTGTTGACTAAAGAGAATATTCGCCTGTGCCGTACGGTGTTCATTGTTGCGTAGCCGAACGTAGTTGGTCAGGTTGGACGAGGTTCCTTGATCTTTGCACGACCACCGTGCGCATTTAGTAGCAACTGGTTGCAGTAGCAAGAATTAGCGATTAATCTTTCGCTCGGTACGTTGCGACGAATCAGAGAAGGGGGACACGGTCAGGCTGGAGGGGAGGAAAGGGCAGATAGGACGAGGTGGAGGATGCGAGCAAGAGATACGCGGAGAAGCCACGCTAAAGAGGGTACCGGTCGCGAGACAGAGAGGCAAATGGTGGAAGGTAGAGCTCTGGCGAGGCAAAGGGAACAGAGTAGTTAGAGGCCAGGCATTATGCAAACGACGCAACAATTAGACCGTGGTCTTCCACCGGTTATTTAGTATTTAATATAATTTAGCCCGGCGTCGGCTACGTAATGGCCATCTTCGCACATTCCGCCAAGACTTTCGAATATCCAACAGGTATCCAGCTGACGTTGTTGTCGGTCGTTGCTGCGTCACCTTCCAGCGATTAATGTCGCACGAGATGCTGACCTCTGGCGGACGTTCTTCTTAACTATTAAGCTACGATTGACATCTCCGTCGCTGTCTCTCTTTCTCTTGTTGGTCTGGGTGTTTTCGTCAGGCTGGAACGCGTACGTGTTCGTAAGAAGGTGCAACAACGATCGCAGTGTTTCGTGAGACATACACCACGTATACTGTCTGTCACGAAAACATTGGCGGGCCATGGAGAGAGAAGAAGGATTCGGCGGAACAAAAGCGTATCACCAGCGTTGATCCTGCAGTGTCGGATAAATCCGTAGGCTGGAAAGGAAGAAAAAAGAAGGAGAAAGACCGGGAGAGCCTTCAATTTCCTCGTCACGAAGCGGGCCAACAAAAGCATTCCGGTCAGATAAATTTCTACGCCGGTCGCTTTTCGCGTCAGCCCTTCGACAACCTTCAGGTTGCTCACAAAGGAGCACACAGCGATGGCGGTGGGCAGCGCGAGCGGTAGGCAGGTCCCTCGGGACGCTGCCTCTCTCTCCCTCTCCAACCCCTGTCGGCTGCGTCTCCCTTCCACCTTGTCCCTTTCTCTGTCGACCAGCAACGAGAAAGACAGAAATAGCGGCGGAGCAACGAACAGAGAAAGAGGGGCGTCGCATCTTGCTCCGCAGGACTCTCGCTCTCGCCAGCGGCGCCCCCGCTATTTATTTTCCAGGATTTCAGAGTCCGAGGCCATTAATCTCCGCTGCGCAGCGTCAGTGGAGCGCGTCAGGGCGACGTCGGGGTGCGTGGCGTCGGCGACGTCGCTCTGCTCTTAGCCGCAGCCTCGTGTACAGCGCCTGCTGCTGCTGCTGCTGCTGCTGCTACAGAGAAAGCAAGATGGAACGATCGGCAGGGGAGGAGGTAAACGGCAAACCGGGAGATGAGGTGTCGGTAGAAGAGAGGTCGGCAGAAACATCGAGTGTGAGAAAGAAGCAGCGAAAGGAGAGGGGGCAAAGGTGGTCGGTAGTCGAGGCAGGGGGTGGTGGTAAGGCGCGGGATATGGCAAGTTCTCTTTGGCTTTTGGAGAGGGGGTGCTGATGGCGGCGACGAGAGGGGAACCCTGCTACGTCCAACTTATGCAAAAAACGTCTATTCGTGAAAGGATGCTGCGAGGAAGGTGGAAGACATTAGTATCGTCAGATTTCCAACCCCCTCCCTCTTCAGGCCAGCGTGATGGTCTTTTGATGCGCGTTCGCTGGCTCGATTTGCCGCGTCCGTTCCCGGTTTAACGCTCATTACCGTATTAATGAAATTGCAATTGGCTCGGTCTATGAATCGTTCTTTTTTTCCTCTTTCTTCGTTTATATCCAATAAATAGTTCACGTACTTTGGAATAGAAAGAGGCAGAGCGTTCGAATAGAAGAACCCTCATCGCCCCTTACGAGTTCCGCTTGTCGTGGCCTTGGCACTCCCCCCACGCACCGTAATTTCGCCGTAAACAACGGTCGTGAAGTTGTTGCTTTAAGGACGCGTCGCGAATCCACGTAAATGGCCACGCACGCCACCACCGAACGAGCGTTTGGTGCGCGAAACAGCTTGGACAACGAGTGGAGGACGAGTCCCCGTGTCTAAATCCGGCGCGAATAAACAGGCAGAAAATGAACGCTCTTTAATTCGACGCCGACTGTAATTTGATCTTATAGGTAAAATTACACGCCGTTGTATTATCAATCTCTCTCTCTCTCTCTCTCTCACTCTCTCTCTACTGTTCGTTACGGAGGATCGAGCGCGTAATTTTCAGGCTGGCTGAATCTGTAATCAGAGTGAATTCACCTGTGCTGAGACGCGCGTCGATAAGATTGCGCAGCGCTGGAATTATCGTGCGCGTCCTTCCTACGTACCAGCTACACATCGACGTGCCCATTTTTCTCCTCTTCCAACGATTATAATATACATACAGTGTGTGTCTTATGCATCGCTTGATCCGGCTTTGCCAATTAGTCGCATTAATTGCAGATTCGCCGGCAACCTAACCTTCACCACGGGATTCGCCTCGTTGCTGAGACTCGCAGCATGGCTCTCCCCGCCAACCACTTTGCAATTACCGATCGCTGGTTGTCGCTGATCCAACGTAGGCAATTGATGATTCGTTCTTCTGCTTTCTGTGCACATTTAGATGATACAACACCGGTGCGTTTCGTTTTCTTACGACTGTCTCTGTTTGAACGTAATTATGGAATAGTTGGACGGATGCGACACGAAAGACAGTTCAATCGCTTTTCACGCGTTAATTTCTCCGATGAGAGATCGAGCGACTCGCGTGGCTGTTGATCGTTTCAGGGAACTCGCGGCAGATCGGCTCGTTTGTTCCAGTTAACAACCGCAATGGTCTGTACCAGGAAAAATAGTTGGAAAATGCAGGCTAGGAATTAGGTTGTCGCGCCGACAGACGGCCGCACGGTATCTCGACTCGATGATTTCATCCTTTGCTTCGGTTCGCAGAACTTGTCGTTTGAAAATAGAATCGCCTGCTACTTTGTATCTATCATCGTAGGGTTAATATCTCGTGTTACCCGTGATTATGATATATTTAGCGCTTATACTACTTCCTTACGTTCCGTACGAAAATCAAGTCGTACGGTCTTCGGATAGTTAGGAATTTTTTTACGAAAGTTTGCTGAGGGTTTCACCCTCTGGCTGTTACTTCGCATATTTTTATATTCTCTATGTTTCCACACGCTTAAATTAGCCGTAAATTCATAATTTACGCGCGGTATTATCGACGTTGCCACTGTGTTATCATATACAAAAATATACAGGGTGGTTGGTAAGTGGTGGTACGAGCGGAGAGGGGGTGATTCTAGGCGAAAAAAGAAGTGGAAAATGTGGAACAAAAATGTAAAAAGTTAAAAAAATAACGTCAATCGAGACAACGATCTACAGTGAGATCCGTCCCAACGAGACGCGATAAAGCGCAGGCGTACCGACCGAAAATTCAAAGTGGATTTTCTCGAAAACAGAGCCTCGAACGAAAAATTGTTACTCTATATTTTCGACTTGTTTTTTCGCCTAGAATCACCCCCTTTCCGCTCGCACCGCCAGTTACCAACCACCCTGTATATCAAAGTGGCTGAATGTCACGCCCTAGTTGCTAACGAAAAAGCAGGTTTTACTTTTATCGTAGAAAGGTGAATTTCTTGAATAATTTCAAGATGAATAACACCTTTCTGTATCAAAGCTGCGTATATTACGAAATGAAAAGGAGAGAATACTTGGAAACAAGTTTCCTAACCCTGCTCATATTTTCGATGCACGTAACTGTGAGCCAACCCTGTGGAAACTTTGTCTGCGGTCGCGAGGGACAGTGAAAAACCGTTTCGCGGAGGCATCCCGATACTTTCGTTCATTAAACGTTCTATACTTAGTTTGCATAACTCGAGCCAGCCGTGGAGTGGCGTTGTCGGCGGGGTTGGGGGACAGGGGGGCTCATGAATACCATCGTTGATTGAGAATCGTGAGCGCAGCCGGGATCTCAGGAGCGGCTCTCCTCTCGTTAATTAACATTGTGCTCAGCGGAGAAAGACGTCAAAGCGTCTGTCGGCTTTCACTGCCAACCCCTTTTGTCCCGGCCGCAGCAACCCTTCTTTCACCCCCTTTTATATTGTTTACCGCGCTCATTATGCGAAGCTTGTTATTCGTCTGTTGATGTTCTAATCGGTAGACTGTCGCGATTCCTTTTCTTCCGCTTCTGCTCGTGCGTCTTGGTTTACTGGGAGAAGTTGTTGGAATTTTGAACGTGCACGATAACTCGTGGAGGATACCTCGGAAGATGAAAGAAGAAGAGCGACCGGGGCGCACCGTCGGCGGAATGTCTCGAGGAAATGGTGTTCCGGGGCTGATTCCGGCTTGAAAGAAAATTCCTTGTCTACGATGATCGCCAGGGATGATTGGTAACCTTTCCTGCGTCTTGCTTCTATTTTTAAAGGCGACCTCGTTTTCTTGCTCCCATACCATTTCCATTGGCGATAGATCTTGCTGACGTAAACTGGTTTCTTGGATTTTATAATCTTGGAATTTTCTTCTTTATGTAGAAAACACGTTGCACGAAACAATTATTGTGGAATTATTGCGGTTCGTTTTTATTACATCGATTGAACAAACAGAATTATAGCAGTTCTGCAGAGTTAATCGATTGACACGTTATTCCTATGATACTGTGACGATGAAAATTGGCTTTAAGATAATCGTGTAACCCTCGATTAATAAGATTGCGTCGCAGCAGTTTGAGTTAGCAGGATATTTAACATTAGAACTACCAAACCAGTCAAATTGACTGGTTCTACAATTTTATTTGAAAAGTCCTACTACTTATTATTAAAAGTCCTACTTAATTATTTAAGTAAGTTTTTAACATTGATTATTTTGTACATGTTATATTTGTACATTTTAATGTTCCATAATTGTATAAACATTTAGAGAATATTTATTGACACTAGAACTAACACATTAGTCAAATTGACTGGTTTTACAATTTTATTTGAAAAGTCCTACTTCTTATTACTAAAATCCTACTTAATTATTTCAACAAGTTTTTAACATTGGTTATTTTGTATATTTTGTACTTGTACATTCTAATCTTCCATAATTGTATAAATATTTAGAGAATATTTATTAACACTAGAACTAACACACCAATTAAATTGACTGGTTTTACAATTTTATTTGAAAACTTCTATTTCATGTTATAGTGTAGTATAGTAATTTCAATCTTTGATTATTTAAACAAGTTCTTGACATTGAATATTTTGTACATTTTATACTTGCACATTGTAATGTCCCATAATTGTATAAACATTTAGAGAACATTAACACTAGAACTAACACATCAGTCAAATTGAGTGGTTTTACAATTTTATTTGAAAAGTCCTACTTCTTATTATTAAAAGTCCTACTTAATTATTTAAGTAAGTTTTTAACATTGATTATTTTGTACATGTTATACTTGTACATTTTAATGCCCCATAATTGTATAAACATTTAGAGAATACTTAATAACATTAGAACTAACACTCCAGTTAAATTGACTGGTTTTACAATTTTATTTGAAAACTCCTACTTCTTATTACTAAGAGTCCTACTTAATTATTTAAACAAGTTTTTAACATTGAATATTTTGTACATTTTATATTTGCACATTTTAATCTCCCAGAATTGTATAAATATTTAGAGAATATTTATTGACATTAGAACTAACACTTCAGTTAAATTGACTGGATTTACAATTTTATTTTAAAACTCCTACTTTGTGTTATAGTGTAGTATAGTAATTCCCATCCTTATTTATTTAAATAAATTTTCAACATTGAATATTTTGTACATTTTATACTTGTTCTTAACATTGAATATTTTCTACATCTTATACTTGTACATTTTAATGTTCCATAATTGTATAAACATTTAGAGAATACTTAATAACATTAGAACTAACACATTAGTCAAATTGACTGGTTTTACAATTTTATTTGAAAACTTCTACTTCATGTTATAGTGTAGTATAGTAATTTCAATCTTTGATTATTTAAACAAGTTCTTAACATTGAATATTTTGTACACTTTATACTTGTACATTTTAATGTTCCATAATTGTATAAATATTTAGAGAATACTTAATAACATTAGAACTAACACATTAGTCAAATTGACTGGTTTTACAATTTTATTTGAAAACTCCTACTTCTTATTACTAAAATCCTACTTAATTATTTAAACAAGTTTTAAACATTGAATATTTTGTACATTTTATATTTGCACATTTTAATCTCCCAGAATTGTATAAACATTTAGAGAATATTTATTGACATTAGAACTAACACTCCAGTTAAATTGACTGGATTTTACAATTTTATTTCAAAACTCCTACTTCATGTTATAGTGTAGCATAGTGATTTCCATCCTTAATTATTCAAACAAGTTCTTAACATTGAATATTTTGTACATTTTATACTTATACATTTTAATGTCCCATAATTGTATAAACATTTAGAAAACATTAACACCAGAACTAACACATCAGTCAAATTGACTGGTTTTACAATTCTATTTGAAAACTCCTACTTCTTATTACTAAAATCCTACTTAATTATTTAAACAAGTTTTAAACATTGAATATCTTGTACATTTTATATTTGCAATATACAATTGTATAAGAATACAATCTATCACTGCTTTTCTTCAAATCTCTGCAAACACCCATACATTGTGTAACATCCACAAAAATCAAACGAACCTTAGAACCGATTTTCCAACACTCTGGTCAATCTCCAATACATCCAAGCGTACTACGATCTTTACTATATACATTATGTACATTTCCACAACCAAAGCACACTGTTCATCAATAACAGTTCATTTTCCCAAGAGTAACGATCTCTCAGCAGCGATGTGGTGAAAAGGGCGCGCAGGGTAATGACGGCCTCTCGCGGTCTCTCGTATTAGGAAACAAGTTTAAGACCGTGTGCTCGAGTCTGGAAACTCCATAGCCGTGGTGCAGCCCAGCGTCCCGATATTATTACTATGTAAATCACCCGTTCCCCATAGTACGCTGACGCCTACGGTGACAGCCTACCGAGTGGCCCGACGCACGATGGATGAGCTTGAGCTTCTTATTAGATATTCCTATGCGCCACCCTTCCGATCTGCAAACATGTTCCTTCATTTTGCGTCGATATACCTTGTACCCTTATCGGGCCAACTCGCCTGTTTGCGCACCTGGGCGTAGCATAGTACTCGGCCGAGGAAATTCTACCTCGATGGAAATTGTCTGCATCGTTTTCTTTTCTTCCACCTACGTGTCCCTTCCACCACTGTGGCTATTTCCAGGCTGAATATTTAGCGTGTATTTATGAGGTTCACGGTGAAAACAGGGGTGGTCGGCATCGCGAGGGATAATTGGTTCGGAAAAGCGCGTTAACGACGGGCGGTGAAGTGGAATTTCGAATATCCTGTTCGGCTGCCTGTTGGACAGAGATCGAGCCAACTTAATGTAAAACTTCCGTGACCGAACGAATGGAAAAGTGGAGGAGGGTTCCCGGAGAAAGTTGTATTTAAACCATTAATTCCACTTTGATGTAGCCAGCTAAGGAAAGAAATTACCGCCGGGGAGGAATTCTTACCTCCGTCAGACGTCCAAGTTAAATCAAATTCCTGATCCTGATCCTGTGCGATAGCTTCGCGTCATTGTCTTGGAAACTTCGATAAGCAAACGTTTTAACAAGCCGTCTTCCTCAGGCCAACTATATTCCACTGTTCTCAGAGTTTCCGTATTATTCCGTCGCACGTTTCCAACTGTGTACGAACGTTTAGTTGATTCGTGTACAAACAGCAGGCACGTTCTTTACAAATTCTCACCACTTTTCACGTTGTTATTAATATTCTGATTTAGCGTACAGGGTGGTCGGTAACTGGTGGTGGAATAAGAATTTTTTTTCATTTTTACAACGAGACGTGTCACAACGAGACGCGACAAAGTGCAGGCGTACCGACCGAAGATTCAAAGTGGATTTTCTCGAGAACGAAGCCTCGAAGGAAAAATTGTTATTCTATATTTTCGACTTCTTTTTACGCCTAGAATCACCCCCTTTCCGCTTGTACCACCAATTACCAACCACCCTGTATATTTATTCGCGTTACCTTCAAACGCAATTTATTCGTCTCTCATTTGCATTTATCGTTACGTAAAGGCTTCTTTGAAGCAAATACAACCCTATTCCGCTAACGAATGAACGTTTAAATTTAATTATAAAAATCGAAGGGACAGTAGGTTGTTTTCGAATGGAAGGTTCCTTGGCAAAATGAAAAAGAAACGAGACAGTAGTTCTCCCTTACGTTCTTTACACGTATCCTGCGCAAGATAAGCGATAAGACGCGGTAATTTAGTCAAAAGAAGGAGGTAGCAAGGAAGAAGCAACGGAAAACGATCGAACCGTGAGGGGTGGGTGAGACACTTGGATAGGAGGTCGGCTGACGCTGCTACCACCCGTCTGCCCTCAACCAACGAGTGACTACAGACATTAGTCCACTGACACCATTGACACTTTTATTAATGACATCGATGCCTGAGGCAGCATCCCCTCCAGGGGCCTGGTCTTCGTTCACCCTCGACAACCCTCCAGGGCAGATTTTCTGCCGCGGCGAATGCAGCCGCGGTAACGTCGAGGATTCGTTCCTTTCCATCTCGCAGACCTTTTTTCCCAGCATTATTGTATTCCCCGGTAAGAAGAACAGCGACTTTTCTCTCGCTCTCCACTCTCATCCCGTGTCTATCTCTTCTTCACGGTCCTCCATTCTCTTCTGTGGCCTCTTTTTCTCCGCCGTGACCCTCTCGCTCAGTCGTCTCCGGTGTTCTTGTCGCCCTGGCCCCCGTTGCCGCCCTTCTTCGCCGCCTGTTCATCCATTCCTCTGTCCTGGGACCTCGCGAGGGAGCGGCTCTCAAGTTACATTGAAAAATCTGGCGGACGGCTGAAAAATTGGCGATACCTATATCATCTATTGTGCCTTGCAAGCCTCTCCAAACTCGATCCGTTTGGCCGCAAAAAAGCGTGTATTTAACGGATAACCTGGGTGCCCAGGCAGCCGGCGTGTAGCCGTTTCTCTCTTCTTTCCACTTGTTCGGTATCGATGGCTAATTAGAAATTATGGACCGGTTCTAATCCGTTTGCAAACGTTGCTTGTAGTGAGCCGGGACAAGGAGCCAGCCAGCTTGCGGAGAAATTGGGGTGGGTTTATGTGTACGCTTGGTGTGAATCATACGACGGTGTTTGGATACGGTCAATCTGATTGTGATATTATTGCAGCATTCAGAAGCTGTATAGGGCAACTGGAAAATTGAAAGATAGAGAAAAATGATAAATTTTACTGTGAAATTAGACTGTCAATTGTGTCGTCTTTTTAGGATAAACGCGCTTACGCGAGTCATTTATTTCTTGGAAATTGGATATCAATAGCGATATTGGGCAATGAAATTGAGGAATTTATAAAGAAGGTAGTTTGGCTTTTGGAAAATTCATTATGAATATGAGAAATACTTATACTTATTTCAATACACTTTTCTAATAATAAATTCATCCACTCGTTTTTCTATCAGTCAACCTCAACAATATCGCACATTAAATTAATAAATGATGATAACAATTTACTTGATTTTGATCTCATACACTATATGTGTACTTATACTTATTTCAATATATTTTTCTATTACAAATTCATCCACTGATTCCTCCATCAGTCAACTTCAACAATATCACACATTAAATTATTAAATGATGATAACAATTTATTTGATTTTGATCTAATACACTATACTTGCACTTCAACATACTTCAATACATTTTTCTATTACAAATTTATCCACTTGCTTGACTGTCAGTCAATCTCAACAATATCACACATTCAATTAGTAAATAATGACAACAATTTACTTGATTTTGACCTCATACACTATAAGTATACCTATACTTATTTCAATATATTTTTCTAATAATGAATTCATCCACTTGTTTCCCTATCAGTCAACCTCAACAATATCACACACTAAATTAATAAATAATGACAACAATTTACTTGATTTTGACCTCATACACTATAAGTGTACCTATACTTATTTCAATATATTTTTCTTTACAAATTCATCTATTGGTTCCTCTATCAATCAACCTTAACAACATCAAACATTAAATTAGTATATGATGATAACAATTTACTTGATTTTGACCTCATACACTATAAGTGTACCTATATTTATTTCAATATATTTTTCTATTACAAATCCATACACTTGTTCTTCCATCAGTCAACCTCAACAATAAAAGTTGAAATCAATCTTTGCCTAAGAGATTGTCAGTTGGCTACAGATGTCTATGCCTTCATGAATATCTACAAAACTATGTGAATCGTTCAAAACAAAACAGACATTGTACAATTTAGTGGATGGAACAGATCTCTGTTCAAATGATTGAAAATTGAACATTAGTGGCGAAGTTGGGCAATGAAATTGTGGAATTTATAAAGAACACAGCTGGTGAGGTTGGCGTTTTGAAAATTCATTATCAATTCATTATTTTTAGTCTTTATTCTTGTCCTGTACTTTAATTTTCTACTTTTATATCCTAATTTTATCCTCAATTTTTATCTCCTATTCTTATTCTCTACTTTTATTATTATTGTTATTAATCGCAAAGCTGAGCAATGAAATTGAGGAATTGATAAAGAACATAATTGGTCAGTTTAACTTTTGGAAAACAAGTTTTGCAATGAAATTGAGGAATTGATAAAGAACATAATTGATCAGTTGGAAAATTCATTATGAATATGAGAAATAATTTTCCTTTCTGTCTTTAGTCTTTAATTTTGTCCTGTACTTTAATTTTCTACTTTTATATCCCAATTTCATCCTCAATTTTTATTTCCTATTCTTATTCTCTACTTTTATTATTATTGCTATTAATTGCAAAGTTGGACAATGAAATTCAGTAATTTATAAAGAACATAGTTGGTCAGTTTGTCTTTTGTAAAACAAGTTTTGCAATGAAATTGAGGAATCGATAAAGAACATAATTATCATTTGGGCTTTTGGAAAATTTGTTATGAATATGAGAAACAATCTTCTTTAATTTTCTATTTTTCTATCCCAATTTCACCCTCAATTTCTCTTTCCTATTCTTATTACTCGCAACATTTTTACTGACAATCCATTCGTCATTTTGTACAAAATATTTTCTAAAATTAATCTATCCACCACATCGTCCAACTTATTACTCAAAAAATTAGTCGAAACCCAGTACGATACCATATTATATCTTACGATTAGAGTGGAAGGTGAGGAGGCAGGGTGACCCACACTCGGGACAAATAAATCTTATAAGTAGGCGGTTCACGATACTCGGATCGGCTGCCGCAAATCCGCGGATAAGCCATCGAGAACAAAAGTCCGGGAGAGAACAACGTGGTGAGAAAAATACGCTACGCATTCGACGGTTGGGATAAACGCGGCGAATGCTTCCACTGCACGAACAAACGATCCGATCGAATTGTCATTACAAACGACGTGAGAATTTAGAACGTCGCTGTATATATATTGCTTGTTACCCGCTCGATCTTCCAGATATTTCGTCCTCGTTGTCATCGCTTTTCAGAAATTTCTTAACTCACGTTTGCCAGGCAACAAGTTTCCCAACTGCCAACTTATCCAATTTATTGCTGGAATTTATTTTAAAACGACGATGTGCCATCGCCTCGATGGGGACCATCCAAAGCAATCGAGAAGCCACGAGTAGTTGTTGCCCGAAAATTACAGTCCATAGAGAAGAAGACCTTCTTAAACGCGTTATTAAGGTTATCGCTATTGCGCGTTATCCGAACAGAGCTTCGATAACTGCAATCCGCCGCAGTGTCTCTTCCATTTCGATACGATGGTCGAATATTGGGAAGGAAACTGGACGCTGCGTGGTATCCTCGTCATCGAACGATAGAAGAGAACCGAGGAATTCGTCTGTGTTTCACTCGATGAACCGTGTTCAACAGAAACGAAGTGTCGACGCATGAGAATCCCTAGGCCGGGTAATCCGAATTCCTGATCTCCTTTGTAAAGACCTCTGGAACAGTGTTTTCCCCGAATATCCCGCTTCACGTGGCAAGCGGACCGGGGTAAAACGAGCGAACGAAAGAAGAGCGCGGAAGGAGAGGAAGGAAGATAAGAAGCGTGGAATCGGTCTAGGCTGGGTCAGGCTCCAGCCTGCTATCTCGTCGGGTTGGAAGCGTGTGCTGATGGATGACAAATGGCTCCTCCACGACGCGTCACTCTAGGCACTGCTAGGGGCTCCTCCTATACGTGATCAACCATAGCTCTGGCTGACGTAGGGGGAGTAGGAGGGGCAGAGAGAAGAAGAGAGAGAGAGAGAGAGAGAGAGGAGTTGGGGTAGAAAAGCGTGGCGCAACGGGGGTTGCGGCAGGATAGAGCGCGTTGCTCGAGGAGGGGTAGAACCGACACGGGATACGGGGGTAGAGCAGCAGAAGCAGGAGGAAGGGAGTTTGAACGGGTCGGCGGAGATAAAGTGGGACGTCTGATCCTCCGTCGAGGCGAGCAAAAAGATCCTCGCGCTTCGCGTCCCAGGAGACGGAAGCCGGGAACGAGAAAAACTCCCCCAAGCCACGTCCACCCGTCCCTTCTTCGTCTCTCTTCTCCTCTTCTAGCCGCCTCCTTGTCCGATCTTCTTTGCACCGTCACCGACGACGTAGCCGACGCTTTCATCCACCTCTTCCACCCCTCCAACACGAACAGAGAACCTTCGAAGGCAGAGAATCTGATGCCGTGGCGGTGGCCTTGTTAATTGGTTGGCAATAATCGAGTCGTATGTATACGCAACAGAAGGATATACAGGGTCATTGGTAACCACCAGGTTCAAGCGGAAAGGGGGTGATTGTAGGCGAAAAAACAAGTCGAAAATATAGAATACAAATTTTTCGTTCGACGCTTTGTTTTCGAGAAAATCCACTTTGAATTTTGGCTCGGTACGCCTGCACTTTATCGCGTCTCGTTAGAAAGGATCTCACTGTAGATCGTTGTCTCGATGGATATTATCGCGGTTTAAGAAAATTAGGAATACGAAGTAATCATAAAGTTTACTGTTACAAAAATTGCTGAAAACGTCGCTCCTTTTTAACGAGACGCGATAAAGTGCAGGCGTACCGAGCGAAGATTCAAAGTGGATTTTCTCGAGAACGAAGCCTCGAACGAAAAATGTTTATTCTATATTTTCGACTTGTTTTTTCGCCTAGAATCACCCCCTTTCCGCTTGTACCTGGTGGTTACCAATGACCCTGTAAGACGCGTTGCGAAGCTCGGTTTTTGGGCATTTGCGATCGACGAAAGAGGGCAAAGACGCGAACTCGTATGGATTTGCGACGCAGATTGTTCGTTTTATTAGCGTGAAATGTTGGTACGTACGGTACGTGGTAGGACGAAGGGAAAATCGACAAGATACGCAACATTTCGTTACGTCAGGTTACGAATAAAGCAAACACACTCGGAAGAGCTTGAAAGATGGATGACTACGTGGCTCGAGCCTCCATCATGAGCGACACGTCAGGCGGTTCGTATGAATTCTTCTTGATTGCTGGGCCGGCTGTAAGCATAACGAGCCACCCGCTACGTCCATCAACCACGCACCGGTCAATTCATTTCGGATACGAACACCGCCGTCTCAGCACGCACACCGACGCACTCGCAACGCGCACCACTCTCTTTCCCCTCTCTTTCCATCCTTCGGGATGCACTACGCGCGTCACGGACATGCCCGCAGCGTGTACTTACGCGCCAGATATTCCCGCTGGGTTGACGCCTAACCTGCCTACCTACGGTATGCGAGATCCTCGTTTTGCTCGGTTTCTTGATTTCAATCTTCGTCCAGTTCGGCCGTCGCAGACGGACACGTCCGGGGACTGATGAGCTGCTTTGTAAGCGAAATGTCAAACCAGGGCCGAGCCCGTTGCTCCGGCGGATAGAAAAATGTGCACACGGTATCGAGCCGACCTGTACAAACACAGCACGTTTTTCTCAACCAGCGAACGTACAACGAGGTTAGGGCAATCCCCCTTTCTCTTGCTTGTTTTGTAGCTGACTTGTACGGTTACGCCATCTGCGAATCGCGTACGTTCTTGGCTGTCTGAACGATATTTTGCCGAGGAGACCGGAATTAAAATTCAAGATGTTGACACGACGCTGATAATCCGCGCGATCGCTGGAAATACTCTCTCTGGCGCATGGAAGAATGAAGCCGTTACCAAGGCTGGTTATTAAATACCTGTCTGTCGTTTTAGCGCGAGTACGCCGCGTATAATTTGCGGACAAGCGGAGTCCGCGCGCGTTTCGCCCTTAGGTTTGCTCGTATCAATTACCGTATATAGCAGGATAGGGCCAGAAACGCAATAAAGACATTTAACATTGAGCTTTATTACAGGCGACCAGCGTATCAGAGGTTCGAGTGTCCGCGTCCATAGGCAGCGTTTAATATTTTAGCCGTCTCATTTTCGCTGCTCGTAAACTATTCATTTATCCGCGCCTATAATCTTCATCGAAACTACGCGTTATTATCCTTCTTGTACCATCAGCCTCCCCTTCGCCGACCGCCTCTTTTCCCCCACCCCTTGCCCCCGCCGTCCTCTTACTCGCTTTCTCACTCTCTCTCTTCCTCTTCTTCTCTCTGCCCTCTCGGCTTCTACCAATTTTATTTCATTTTTCTCTGCGGTGGCCAACGATTCCTGCTACGGCCTAGCAAAGACGATAGTCGTTTGGAGGGGTTGGTTGGCGACGAAAATATCGCCGCCCCTCGACTCGATGCGATCGACCTTGATGAAACGCCGGTGAAAAGATGTCCACCGCGACGAACGAATTTTCAGCTGCGTTGTTCGCCCGTTTGCATCACGCGTTTATCAGCGAGCGACGCGGAAATAATTATACAGGGTGGTTGGTAAGTGGTGGTGCGAGCGGAAAGGGGGTGATTCTAGGCGAAAGAAGAAGTGGATAATATAGAATAAAAAAAGAACGTGAATCGAGACGATCTACAGTGAGATCCCTTGTAACGAGACGCGACAAAGTGCAGGCGTACCGAGCCAAAATTCAAAGTGGATTTTCTCGAAAACGAAGCTTCGAACGAAAAATTGTTATTCTATATTTTCGACTTGTTTTTTCGTCTAGAATCACCCCCTCTCCGCTTGTACCACCAGTTACCAACCACCCTGTATAACGAGGCAAGAGACGAACGGAGGTCTGAAATTTTTCCTCCGCTTACGGTGTATTGATAAACACCGCCGTTTCACCGTAAAAAGAGAGAAAGCCGGCCATAGGCGTAGACGCGGGGCTGATGCGGCCACCAATCTGCATAATATGTATTAAAGTTTATTATCGTGAGCGGCCACGAATCGATACTTTGCGGTCTTTACTTGGCGGGCCTGCTTTTTGTCTAAATTATACACGTCGACTAATGTCTTAACTGAAAACGGCTCCGAATCATTATCATAATTTTGGCGTTTCTCGGGGTTCTTGTTTTCGTGGCGCACCATCCGTGCAATCATGTTTCTGGGTGGCGTCGCAAGTTATTGCCGGTTTTTATACGCCGATTGAGATATCGCTGTGTATATACTCTACACTTGTCCCTTTCTTTCTTGCTTCTTCTTCTCCTTTCGCTCTTTCCCTCGCCGCTTTCGTTGCGTATTTCGAGGTTAACCTCAAACTGGCGGAAAAATGGCGTCAAAATGGCGGCGCTGTACGAAAGATGGAAGGTACGCAGACCCAATTATGGTGAAAATTTTGGACGAAATTCGTGCTGCGTGAAGCGAATAAAAAAAGAGAATTGTAAGTTTACAGGCTGGTCTCGTTGCAAATCGAACGACAGCAAAGATCGATCGTCGTTTCTCGACAACTATGGCACCGTTCCGATCGTGTTAAATGTGGTCGATTTAATTTCGTCCTTGTAATTTAATCGCGTTATTTATAAAGCAATTCGTAGGGGTATTTGCGTACGATTATTCATGCGAATCAATTAACATTATAATTTCTTCCATTTAATTGTGATTCATTGGGTTCCGGTGTACTGTAAAATTTAATCGAGTATAAAATTCATGACACTTTCGATAAATCGACAAATATAATAACAAACACTTGACTGTCGGAAAATTCCCACCATCCGTTCGTATCCTGTGGACTATTATCTTTCGTAAATCGACAATAATTTCCTCTAAGAGCAAAAGATAAAAAAAAATTAATTGAAATTGCAGCATCATCGAGAAGATCATATTTTTCATCGATGTGTCAATGCAAATTTCTTTCAACGTCATCGTTGAAACATCTTCCACGTTCGACTATAATATATTTAGTATAGGATAGAATGGACGAAAATCCAGAGTTTTTGTTTCCATTGAAGAGAAACGGCCGAGAACGGCGACTATGCAAATTCCACCCCCGACACGACTGTCCCCTCAGTCGGTCAGACATGATTAAACACAGAATGGCGTTGTTTCAACCCCTTGCAGAACGTTGAACGCAGTAGCTACCTCTGCAGGCATCCCACTCGCCGGATCCCTAGGATTCATCCCTCAGTTTAATCACTACCCCCTTGAAAACTCGGCATGGCCTGTGCTTTCGTGGCATTCAATAACACCAAGGCCACCCCACTCGACGATGGCCCGTAGCCTTTATCGGATCTCCTTATTCCGCTAACACCCTACGAATTTATCTGGTTACGTTTTGATTCTGTCGGCAGACAGGCCACGACTCATCCCCCTAATTGCTATTCATTCCCGTTCATTGATAAACTCTTTCCCCTTAATTGGAATTATTAGCGCGGTAAGTTTCGTTGTCTAATGTCGTGGAAAGACACGCTCGTTCACGCTTTATTCATTTTCACCAGAAGGACGATAATGGTTGGTTCGATTTACTGGAGGAACGCATTTTTATAAATTTCTCCTTTGCAGAATGTAACTGGAAAAATATGGATTTAAGCGGAGGATTTGTTTCATCAACTAATTGCTTTATGATTAGGACTTTGAGTATTAGTAGGTTCTTCTATTGTTAGGAAGCTTCATTAGTTTTGCATATTTGAATTTTGTGTGTTTTAACATTTTTTCATCAACTAATTATTTTATGATTAGGACTCTGAGTATTAGTAGATTCTTCTATTGTTAGGAAGCTTCATTGGTTTTGCATATTTGAATTTTGTGTGTTTTAACATTTTTTCATCAACTAATTATTTCATGATTAGGACTCTGAGTATTAGTAGATTGTACTCTGTACTCTGTACTCTGTGGAACTGTACTCTGAATATTAGTAGATTCTTCTACTTTTAGGAAGCTTCATTAGTTTTGCATATTTGAATTTTGTGTGTTTTAACATTTCTCTTTTGCAGAATGTAACTGGAGAAATGGATTTAAGCAGAGGTTTCTTTCATCAACTAATTATTTTATGATTAGGACTCTGAAAATTAGTACATTCTTCTACTTTTTAGAAGCTTCATTAGTTCTAATGCATTTGAATATTGCATATTTGAATTTTGTTTGTTTTAACATTTCACTTTTGCAGAATGTAACTACAGAAATGGATTTAAGCAGAAGTTTCTTCCATGAACTAATTATTTTATGAATAGAACTGTACTCTGAATATTAGTAGATTCTTCTACTTTTAAGAAGCTTCATTAGTTTTGCATATTTGAATTTTGTGTGTTTAAACATTTCTCTTTTGCAAAATGTAACTGGAGAAATGAAGTTAAGCAGAGGTTTGTTTCATCAACTAATTAATTTTATGAATAGAACTGTACTCTGAATATTAGTAGATTCTTCTACTTTTTAGAAGCTTCATTAGTTCTGATGCATTTGAATATTGCATATTTGGATTTTGTGTGTTTTAACATTTCTCTTTTGCAAAATGTAACTACAGAAATGGATTTAAGCAGAAGTTTCTTCCATGAACTAATTATTTTATGAATAGAACTGTACTCTGAATATTAGTAGATTCTTCTACTTTTAGGAAGCTTCATTAGTTTTGCATATTTGAATTTTGTGTGTTTTAACATTTCACTTTTGCAGAATGTAACTAGAGAAATGGATTTAAGCAGAGGTTTCTTTCATCAACTAACTAATTTTTTATTAGGACTCTGAAAATTAGTAGATTCTTCTGCTTCTAAGAAGCTTCATTAGTTCTGATGCATTTGCATATTGCATATTTGGATTTTGTGTCTTTTAACATTTCTCTTTTGCAGAATGTAACTGGAGAAATGGATTTAAGCAGAGGTTTCTTTCATCAACTAACTAATTTTTTATTAGGACTCTGAAAATTAGTAGATTCTTCTGCTTCTAAGAAGCTTCATTAGTTCTGATGCATTTGCATATTGCATATTTGGATTTTGTGTGTTTTAACATTTCTCTTTTGCAAAATATAACTACACAAATGGATTCAAGCAGAGGTTTCTTCCATGAACTAATTATTTTATGAATAGAACTGTACTCTGAATATTAGTAGATTCTTCTACTTTTAAGAAGCTTCATTAGTTTCGCATATTTGAATTTTGTGCATTTTAACATACAAAATTTACTTCACTTCATACTAAATTTCTTACAAATGACCATGCACAGTTATAAACCAAGATTACTGTTACTTCACCATAATTAACAGCAAAATTATCTTTCAATATTCAACTGTAATATCTAAAGCATACCATGGAAAGCTGGAAAACAAACCAGTACACATAATCTCTTTCTCGTCCATTTTTAATAATTAGAAAAAATCTAATTCCAGTCACGTTGATTAGTTCAATAATTCTGTACAGTGTCAATATTCTAATTTCGATAAGAATAGAATAATAGAGAAGAAAAGTAAATAGGGGAAGAACGTCGACTACAAAGGGAGAACACGTTACAGGAATTGAAAAAATTTCATGGCTCGTGACAAAACGTAAGCCAGGGGTTGGTCCTAAATCTTCTGCAGAGCTAGAGAGAATGCGACAGATTGTTTCGTTGCATAGGATGCCGTAACAACCGCATTTAAACCGCTAAATGGATCGTCTTTCTCTCTATGTGTATCTCTTTAACTGTTATGTTATGGCGACTCTCCGGCTGCGCCATTCTACATCCCCTTATAGCATCGCGTTTACGTTTACGAGCACCACCGCTGACGTTTACGAGCCACCGGCTGACGTACGAGCCACTTGCTGCTCTCTTGCTTCCATTGCTGGCGCTCGCACGTTAACGTTTTACCACCGTCGCCTCCGATCTCCGGTTCGAATTCGTATTTTAATTTTATATTCGTTTTTTAACGTAGTTTTCCCGTTTGAAGTTTCTGTCGATTTTGAATAAATTATTGAGGAGTAATTTACCTAATTTGGAAATGTTTGTATTAGGTTGTTTGAAAGGTTTGTTTCGTTTTGTAAGGAAATAATAGACGAACGATGTTTTTTTTGTATTATAATTGTTTATTGTAATAGAAATATGACGAAATGGAGCATACCTGATTCAATAAAATAATACAAAACAGAAATTGTTGTTCGTCTATTATCAATTTATGGAACGAAAGAAACTTTTCGGACAACCTAATATTGTTAAAAATAACAGAGGATAAAATGCAGTAAAGAAACATTTGTGTAAAATATTGGAAGAACAGCTGATAGGATTAGGAAAGAAAAATTTCTAATAAAAAAAAAATAAATTAATTAATAAAAATAAATAAGGAAACTCTTTCATCGTTACTTTATAACAAAATAATTAATTTATTAATATCTGAATGAAAATAAATTACTGACACTAGGAAAGAACAATTTTTGATCGAACAATAGATAAAATAATAATGACGACACTTTCATTATTATTTTAACATACATATAATTATGTCTCTTTATAATTACACGCAAAGTATCTATAATAATATCAATTTCTGTTCTGTCGGAATTTCCTTAATTTTGTAAGAATTTAGACGATTTCAGAATATGCAAGGTACATGATTCTTATTGTTTTAACGTAGACTCTTTTCTTTGAGGAATATCGTGTACCTTAATAAGAATTGCTTTAATGTAGACTCTTGTCTTTGAGGAATATCGTGTACCTTAATAAGAATTGCTTTAATGTAGATTCTTGTCTTTGAGGAATATCGTGTACCTTAATAAGAATTGCTTTAATGTAGATTCTTTTCTTTGAACAATATCATGTATGTTGATAAGAATTGCTTTAATGTAGACTCTTTTCTTTGAACAATATCATGTATGTTGATAAGAGTTGTTTTAACATAGACTCTTTTCTTTGAAGAATATCATCTACCTTAATAAGAATTGCTTTAATGTAGACTCTTGTCTTTGAGGAATATCGTGTACCTTAATAAGAATTGCTTTAACGTAGACTCTTCTTTAAACAATATCATCTACCTTAATAAGAATTGCTTTAACGTAGACTCTTCTTTGAACAACATCATCTACCTTAATAAGAATTACTTTAATGTAGACTCTTTTCTTTGAACAATATCATGTATGTTCATAAGAGTTGTTTTAACGTAGACTCTTTTCTTTATCACATACCTTAATAAGAATTGCTTTAATGTAGATTCTTGTCTTTGAGGAATATCGTGTACCTTAATAAGAATTGCTTTAATGTAGACTCTTGTCTTTGAGGAATATCGTGCACCTTAATAAGCATTGCTTTAATGTAGATTCTTTTCTTTGAGGAATATCGTGTACCTTAATAAGAATTGCTTTAACGTAGACTCTTCTTTAAACAATATCATCTACCTTAATAAGAATTGCTTTAACGTAGATTCTTTTCTTTGAGGAATATCGTGTACCTTAATAAGAATTGCTTTAACGTAGACTCTTTTCTTTGAACAATATCATGTATGTTCATAAGAGTTGTTTTAACGTAGACTCTTTCCTTTATCACGTACCTTAATAAGAATTGCTTTAATGTAGACTCTTGTCTTTGAGGAATATCGTGTACCTTAATAAGAATTGCTTTAACGTAGATTCTTCTTTGAAGAATGTCATCTACCTTAATAAGAATTGCTTTAATGTAGATCCTTTTCTTTGAGGAACATCACGTACCTTAATAAGATTGTTTTAACGTAGATTCTTCTTTGAAGAATATCATCTACTTTAATAGGAATTGCTTTAACGTAGATTCTTCTTTGAAGAATATCATCTACCTTAATAAGAATTGCTTTAACGTAGACTCTTCTTTGAACAACATCATCTACCTTAATAAGAATTACTTTAACGTAGACTCTTTTCTTTGAACAATATCATGTATGTTGATAAGAGTTGTTTTAACGTAGACTCCTTTCTTTGAGGAATAATAAGAATTGCTTTAACGTAGACTCTTTTCTCCGAAGAATATCATGTACCTCGAAAACGCTGAGAAAACGTCTCATTATAATAAGTTCCGGCAGAATTTTGCCGGCATGACACGAGAATGCTGTCAAGAGAAATCATGCAGGTACGACGCGGAGGGTGGTCGAGAGGTACTGCAGGCGGTAGAATTCGGGTGCAATTGGTTTTGCATTTCGTCCACGTAACCGGCGTCCATTGCAGGAGCGGCGTTTGAGCGATTTATGGGTTCGGCAACCGCATTGTATCTGTACGTGCCGGGCGCCGTGACGCACCGTGACGTGACGTGACGTAACTGACAAGTCGGACGTGAAACCTGGGAGCCGATCTTGTGCCTACCTAACGTTCATCCTAACCTGCCCTAACCTGCAACGTTACCCATCGTCGCGTGTTTCACGCTACTCCACGCTATTCTATATATTTCCTTTTCTCTTTCTTCTTCCTCTTACTTATTCTTTGCTCTCGCTAGCACGCGCTAGCATCTATACGCTCCACGTGTCCTTCTTTCCTTCTTTTCTTTTAAAAGCTCCGCGGCAAATTTATCGCTGCCAGCTATCCCGGCAAAAGGAAGAAAGTTGTTCAAAATTGTGTACACACTCGGCGTACTACAGGCGGCCAACGGTTGCTCCAGCAAGGGGGTGATAAGTACCTAGGATCAAGGACTTGGGCTTGGCTGCTGGCCATATTTCTCAAACGTTGTTGTTGCTCGCGGTGGGATTTTCTATCGCCAATTGATATTCGTATCTTTCATACGGTTTCTCAGTTCCTTGCCTTCGTACGATGTCCGTATGGCGGCTGCACGAGATTCTGCTCGACCGATTGGAAGGATGACAGATAAGCCATTACGAGAGTAGCCAGGATATGAGAAATTCTTCAGATTAACCAAACTATCCACTTCGTTGGCTAACTTGGTTCAAAGATCTGGTAAAGGAAGATTCTTACAGACTGTACATTCTTCTGGCTAAGCCGTGTATCCGGCTGATTTCAGAATAATCAAGGCTTCATGATCATAAATCTATCAGCACGAGAAAAGAAAAAAGGGCAAAGATGCAACAACTGACGCACATAGCAAGAAGCATCGAACGTATCTCGGCGTTCATTCTTCTTGTGTCGGACCGACGAACAGAATTCCCGCATCGGCGAGTAATTACTGCGGTCGTTAGCGGCGGGCGTTCTTGAATTAATAATGACGTCACAACGCCAGACACTTCTGTTTGGCTTTAATAAGGAGACGACAGGTCGCGTTCGCCGTTAGCGACGCGCGGGGGATGCTGTTCTCTCTCTCTCTCCCTCTCTCTCTTGACTGATTAACTATCTCCGGCGCTAATTATCCCCTCAAGTTGTTAGCCACCCTACACGTGACGTCGCGTCCGACGAAGACGTTGCCGACCCGGCGAAAACTGCCACGACGTTGTTAACGACAGAAACGTGGATGTCCCAAAAGTGTACTATTTTGCGTCTGGTCGCGTTTCAACGCTTTGCGTCACCCTTCATTCTCACAGTACAGGATATTCTCGTTTTAACAGAGCAGTTCTACTTTTTAGTATATACCTGTTACATTGTATTGTACTTTAACAGTGGAAGCAGTCCAATTGACTGGTTTTACAATTTTATTTGAAAACTTCTACTTTGTGTTGTAGTGTAGTATAGTGATTTCCATTCTTAATTGTTTATACGAGTTCTTGACATTGAATATTTTGTACATTTTATACTTGTACATTGTCCCATAATTGTATAAACATTTAGAGAATATTTATTAACAGTAGAACTAACACTGCAGTCAAGTTGACTGGTTTTACAATTTTATTTGAAAATTCCTACTTCATGTTATAGTGTAGTATAGTTATTTCAATCTTTGATTATTTAAACAAGTTCTTGACATTGAATATTTTGTACATTTTATATTTGCACATTTAATCTCCCAGGATTGTATAAACTTTTAAAGAATATTTATTGACACTAGAACTAACACTTTAGTCAAATTGACTGGTTTTACAATTTTATTTGAAAGCTTCTACTTTGTGTTATAGTGTAGCATAGTGATTTCCATTCTTAATTATTTAAACGAGTTCTTGACATTGAATATTTTGTACATTTTAATATCCCATAATTGTATAAACATTTAGAGAATATTTATTGACATTAGAACTAACACTCCAGTTAAATTGACTGGATTTACAATTTTATTTGAAAGCTTCTACTTTGTGTTATAGTGTAGTATAGTGATTTCCATCCTTAATTATTTAAACAAGTTCTTGACATTGAATATTTTGTACACTTTAATGTCCCATAATTGTATAAACATTTAGAGAATATTTATTGATACTACACTAACACTCCAGTCAAATTGACTGGTTTTACAATTTTATTTGAAAATTCCTACTTTGTGTTATATTTTTCCCACAATAATGTAACGACTTTCGCAACGATAACTAAAAGAATAATATAATGAATTTTATTTTCTGTTTTATGTATTCAAACTGAAAATAATTTTCTATCAAGGCTACTCATATCAATATCAGTTAAAATAACCGGTACTTGTCAAAGCGTGAAAGGGTCCCGCAATCTGTTTATCGAACCCCAATTAACCAGTTTCCTCGTTTCGTACAACTTGCCACGCGTTTTTAAATTTTTACCGCGAATCGTTCGATACGACGATATCAGTTACCAGGAAAATTCTGGATCCATCGCTAGATCGCTAGATGCTAACGCTAGAAATACCACGGCAGTCGAAACGACTGTTTCTACGATTTTATAAACGTGTGGACCCTCGTTCAGGGACGATGGCCCCAGATGGATTAATAATATCAAAAATCTACCACATAACGTGGAATTGCTTCTGCAAGAAAGCAATAAATCAATAAATATACAAATATTCTATCATTAGGTATTTTTTAAAGACCAGTCGTTTTCATTAGTTTTGATAGAAATAGCTTCGTGTTAACCATCGGTAGTTCTAGCGTTAGCTGGCATGACTGGTCCTTTGATGATAATAGCGAGAGGTGGATTCAAAGTTGAGGATATACAAACTTAAGGAATTGATAAACTCTTTGGTCCCTGAGTTTTCTAGAACGTAGGCTGCTTCTGAGAATAGATTTATAGGAACGTCACAGGTTGGAGAAAAGGTGGATGGGGTGAAGTTTCGGAAGAACTTCATCTTTCCTTGGAAAATGAACTTTAAGCTCCGGGGATTTTCACGTCCATGACGGAATTAATCGCGTTGTGTGCCGTGGTCCTCCTTCCTACGTTTATTTGTCGAAAAAGGAAAGAGTTTTGATACTTTTAACACGTCTAAATAGGAAATTAATTGACAAACGTAATCTATGTCGTTCAATGAACGATACAATTGTATTTCTTCGATACTTCGATAAATATTCTATATGAATTCATATACACGAACACGGAGGAGCTATGTATCTCCAGCCTGTGCGGAGCTGGTTCAACCCCTGTGCACGAAGCCACACGGGCGCTCGAACGACAAAAGTAAACAATGAGCCTGTGTTGCGGTGGGTTTTATTTTTTGAAAAATGGAGCAACGACAACGCGGCAGCCGGACTTCCGGAGGCCTGGTCGACAGCTAGCATTTTCCCTGCCTCTCCCCATTATGCTCTCGTTCTCTCCATTTCGTTTCACCCACGTTTCTTTCAACCGACTCTTTCCCTCTGTTTTCCTTGCCTTCTTCCGACGTTCCTTTATCGACCCGTCCATCCTTCTTTCTTCTCCAACTCTCTCTCTCCCTTTCTGTCTTTCTTTGTCTCTCTCTCTCTCTCTCTCCTTGTCTTCTCTCTATCCTTTTCACGTAAGAATTTCTGACGGCACCCTCTAGTTACACTCGATCTTTCTAGCTGACGTTTATCCCTTTCTCTACCGATCTCACGGTTTACCTCTCGCTCCCGCCACTAGTCCGCTCGCTTCTTCAACATCCCTAGCATTCTCTCATGATTCATCGCCGCCACGATGGATTATCCGTCTTCTGCCCCGCTACACCCTCGCTGGGTCAGAGACTTGACCATATCGGACACGAGGCAACCATCGACCTGTATCGCTTCCTTCACGACGATCCCCAATTTACGCTGGGAGATTAATGCTTGATATTTCGGCATCTTATAAGTTGACTGTGCGGCTGCTTGTGCACGGCTGTGGATATTTAGACACGCGAAACTATGTGAAATATTCATAATGGAGCGTTTAGAAATGTTGAAGTAATTACTTGAAGAAAAACTCTGCATCTTTGTTTAGGTATGTCAGTGACCTGCACACTGCTATTAAGCAGAAAATAGAATTTAGTGAAACAAAAATATTGTAAATTGGGAGAGGTGTATAGTATTGTGGCCTTGAATATACTTCAACAATGTGGAAACAAAAGAGCTGTAAGAAGATTTCTATTGCTGTTTCTTGTAGCCTTCAGCTACAGCTATAAGGTTAACCTTTTTGGTAATGTCCTCTGCTAGAAATATATGGACGTGCTCCTTATCATAGCTTCTTCTATTGTATTGTAACACTGCAAGATCACTGAGGATCTGGATCAGTGTACACTATACCTGTACCTATACTTATTTCAATATATTTCTCTATTACAAATTCATCCATTGGTTCCTCTATCAGTCAACCTCAACAATATCACACATTCAATTAGTAAATAATGACAACAATTTACTTGACTTTGACCTCATACACTGTACCTGTACCTATACTTATTTCAATATATTTTTCTAATAATAAATTCATACACTTGTTTCTCTGTCAGTCAACCTCAATAATATCACACATTCAATTAGTAAATAATGACAACAATTTACTTGACTTTGACCTCATACACTATACCTGTACCTTTACTTATTTCAATATATTTTTCTATTACAAATTCAACCTCAGTCAACCTTAACAATATCAGACACTAAATTAATAAATAATTATGACAATTTACTTGATTTTGACCTCATACACTGTACCTGTACCTATACTTATTTCAATATATTTTTCTAATAATAAATTGATACACTTGTTTCCCTATCAGTCAACCTCAACAATATCACACACTAAATTAGTAAATAATGACAACAATTTACTTGATTTTGCCCTCATACACTATATGTGTACCTATACTTATTTCAATATATTTTTCCAATAATAAATTCATACATTTGTTTCTCTATCAGTCAACCTTAACAACATCAGACATGAAATTAGTATATGTTGATAGCAATTTACTTAATTTTGACCTCATACACTATACCTGTACCTATACTTATTTCAATATATTTTTCTATTACAAATTCATACACTTGTTTCTCTATCAGTCAACCTCAACAACAAAATTCAGCAACTGGAACCAATCTTTGCCTAAGAGATTGTCAGTTGGCAACAGGTGTCTATGCCTTCATGAATATCTACAAAACTATGTAAATTGTTCAAGACATTGTACAATTTAGTGGATGGAACAGATCTCTGTTCAAATGATTGAAAATTGAACATTAGTGGCGAAGTTGGGCAATGAAATTGTGGAATTTATAAAGAACATAGCTGGTGAGTTTGGCGTTTGGAAAATTCATTATCAATTCATTATTTTTAGTCTTTATTCTTGTCCTGTACTTTAATTTTCTACTTTTATATCCTAATTTTATCCTCAATTTTTATCTCCTATTCTTATTCTCTACTTTTACTATTATTGTTATTAATCACAATGAAATTGAGGAATTTATAAAGAACATAATTGATCAGTTTGGCTTTTGGAAAATTCATTATGAATATAAGAAATAATCTTCTTTTCTGTCTTTGGTCTTTATTCTTGTCCTGTACTGTAATTTCCTACTTTTATATCCTAATTTTATCTATTTTTATCTCCTGTTCTTATTCTCCACTTTTATTTTTTATTCTTTATTCCTATTGCCTAGAACTTTTACATCACACAAGAAGACTAAATTACTCGCAACGTTTTTACTGACAATCCATTCGTCATTTGGTATAAAATATTTTCTAAAATCAACCTACGGTCATTGAGTACCTAATTCTACGAAAGCTTCTGCTCATAAGAATACTTAAACACTTTTGCCAAATCTACAGTTTACAATGCAACCCATACATGCTTGTCCGGAAATGCTGTACAAAAGTCTGTAAAATATTATCCCAACAGAACAGAAAATGAATGCCACGTAATTCGACAAAATAATATCAAACAAAAATCTTTGTGCGTCTCTATTATTTCCTCATAAACCAAAAGAATCCTACCTAACCTAATATCCACTATTTTATTTATAACCAAGAAACAACGCAGTTCATTAACCATACACCCTATATACCTACTACTACTTCTTGCTTGTTATGATAAAGGAAGAAACAAAAAAAAAAGACGATCGAACGTTGCAGGTTGGTCGATAACGCTCACGCATCCGGGGGAAAACTGGGGGGCAGCGGGAGGCGGTCGCGCGCGGTGTACGCGAAGGCGTGCGCAAAACCGGAAATTACTCTCGATATAAAATATCCCAGATACCGGTGAGCAATGGCTCGCGATCGGGTCTACTTAATGCCCCCGGCTGGTGCTTATAATAATCTCTGCTAATAATACATTTAAATATGAAAGAGTAAAGCAGGATACCAGCCATGGTAACCTAACCACAATTAAAGGACGCCCGATAACGACGGCGTGTGCTGTACCGAAGGCGGATCGGCCTTCCGCGGGACTGTTTTTCGCGTTGCGTTGTACTTTCCGCACTCAGCGTACGTTTCTTCTTGTAAACTGGTCTTCGCGGTCTACCATGGCCGCCGCCGCCGTCGTCGTTCTGTATTCCGGTCCGTGCTGTGTTGCTCTGTTTTTCGTTTCACGAGCGACCGCCCGAAGCTTCGAACGCGGCCCTCGTTCTCGGACCAGGCCCCGACCGTTTCGAAAGTACAACGTATTACGCGCTGCAAAACGCAATTTCGTTTCCCGACGGGGCAATTTCGAGAGCTTCGAGAGCCACACTTTCTACCCGAGCGAGCCTCGCTAATTGCGCCCCTCGCGCACAACAGTCCGCTTTTCTCTCTCTCTCTCTCTCTCTCTCTCTTTATTTCTTCCTTTTTCTTCTTCCACCTCTTTGCAAGCCCTTTCCGATGCCAAAGCTGCTACTTTCCAACGACCGTTTAAGCAAAGTCGATCGGCCACGGAGAATGCGCGTGTTACGTAAGCGACGCTAGGTGAATTGGAAGCTGATCGAGAAAGTGGGGAGGGGAGGGGGAGGGGGGGGAGGGGGGGAGGGGAGCAGCAACGTATATTTTGTCGAATCGCGTGCGAGCAGATTAAGTCGTTACCATGCCACTACTATGGTCGAAGGGAAAAGATGGCTGTGGACGATGCGCGGCATATTCTGTTGCATAGAATAGATGCGTCTATTTGCGTTTACTCGAATGGATGATGTGCTGTCGGCATTTCCTTGCATTTTATTTCTCTACGACAGGTTAGGGCATTCAAAGAAGCGTTTATTACGTATAATGTTTGTTCATCTTCATTAATGCTTCTTTGATGGAAACGGTGCGCCGCGTCGCTTCGGAACCTGTTGGCTCGAAACGCTTCATTTCATGAAGACGTTACTCGCAGTCGTAGGAAAATTATTGCCATTTGCGACTGATCGATCGAGCTGCCGGGCCCTACGGTTAATCGTAATCTATCATTTGCAGTTATGCTACCCGATTCTCGGATAAACGTGGCCATTTCCTCCTGTCGTTTGCTATCACACTCGATCGTTGCTGACACTTGTCGCTCGCCTTTTCCATCTTATTGCGCGACTCGGCCTTCGTTAACAAGCGTATTTCGCCGAATTCACAGACCCGCGAACACCTTAATGGCGTACATTGGCCGTGAATATTCGCGGTCGATTTCATTTCCAAAGAATTCATTATGGCAGATCACCTTTCATTACACGAAACGGACGAAAAAAAGAGGAGTCGAAGGAATCGCTATGAATCGTTTTGTTAAATCGGTGCTCGAACGAGAGAAAAATGAAAAAGGCGATGATAGTGTAACCTCTAGACAGAAATTAATGCGTGGTTAGTTGTAATTTCGAATGCAAATTGTACGATGTCGCGTACATTGTATCTTTCGCTGAATCACCAACGAGAGGAAAAAATTGCCAATCGCATCTTTCTTACGATATCTTGCAATTTCCTAGCGTTTACGTTTTTTAAGCTATGCGCCGGAAATTGCCGGTTCAGCAAAGATGTGTAAAATAAGAGCCGCTTTCGTTGTTTCTTTTGTATCGCGATGATCGCCTTTGCTCGTTACGTTCGCACGATCCGGTTCGTCGATCGCTCCTAAACTTTTCCGTACTTTTCGATGATTAATTCCCTTTCTGCTATTTAACGTTGATCGAGTTCACGCTGCTAAGAAACGTTCAAATCATCAAGCGAAATAATTTATTCTTTCGTTTTATTTAATCGACTAATTTAATTTCATATAAAATTCACGGACGCTTTATAATTTCGCGAATGTGTTTTCCAGTCGTACATTGAATACTCGTTTTTCGTGTAGGTTATTACCATGTTCAACGCGTATTTAATTAGTTTAATTAGGGTGAATAGCCTGTTGCCTTGCGAAATATCGCTAGATGATTTTACACAGATCATCTCGCCTGCTTTTGACTGAGCTGGACGTTAAAAAATGGCCGATGCGTCTATAGAAAGTTGCTTATAAACATCTTTATCGGGTTAACGGCTATTGGCAAAGGCTGTTTTTCTTTGCAACGTTGGCAGCGCGGCTGTGATATACTGGGTGTTCCGTAATCCTCTCGTAACCTCTTTGTTACAGGTCGCGGTAAGATAAAAAATGTAGCGAAAAGAAAATTAGAAATAGTCAGTTTTCTTAGTACAATTTTCCTGCGTGGAACATGCAATTTTTCACATTGGTGTGAATTTCTTATTGAACAGCTACAGCATACAGTCGAATGGCAATTTATTAAAACAGTTTCCTTATTTATTTTTATTGATTGATTGATTAATTTTTTTATTAGAAGTTTTTCTTTCCTAATCCTATCAGCTGTTCTTCTAATATTTTACACAAATGTTTACTGTATTTTCTTTAGTTTTATAATAATAGATTAACGATTTAATAATAATATTAATAATAAAATACATAGTGCGTCTATTATTTTCTTATAGAACGAAAGAAACTGATAGAAAAAAGATAAATCAATCAATCAATAAAGATAATTAAGGTAACTCTTTCATCGTTGCTTTATAACAAAATAATTAATTTATTAGTGTAATTATAAATAAAGTATGCAGAATCAAAGTATTTCTCCCACACTTAGAATATAATAAATGAACAACAATTTCTCTTTTATATTTTTTATTGAATTACGCATCATCCATTTTATTATATTTCTATTATTACGTTTGTGCATAATAAAAAACATTGTGCGTCTATTATTTTCTTATAAAACAAAAGAAACTGATAGAAAAAGATGAATCAATTAATCAATAAAAATAAATAAGGAAACTTCTTCATCGTTATTTTATAACAAAATATAAAAGAGAAATTGTTGTTCATCTATTATACTGCAAGTATGGAAGGAATACTTTGATTCTGCTTTATTTATAACTATACTAATAAATTAATTATTTCATTAAATTACGCATAATCCATTTCGTTCTATTTCTATTATTAGTTTCTACGCATAATTCAATAAATTGATATAAAACAAAACTGCGTTTATTATCATCTTACAAAACGAAAGAAACTTTTCGGACAACCTAATATTAAACGACGATAGGTATGAATGAAAGTTGCAAACGTCTTAATCGTGGTGACATGAAATTTGTCACACGAACAGAAGATCCTATTGTTTCAAACAGCCCACGATGAATCCGTTCGTCTGACAGGCGAGACGTTTCTCTTACCGCAGAAAATTCCAAGAAGCATTCCACTCTAAATCACTCGACAATCAACAGACGATAACATTTGCCTGTGCTCGCATTTTTTTTTTTTTTTTATCAATGTCGTTCAAGATAACAAACGATGATCGCTACGATTGGTAAGCGGAACAATGGACGACAGCGCGGAACTATCCTGTGACTAACAAGTTTCAAAAATGCAAGAATTGGTCGCGCGCAACCAGAGTGTCCTGATTTTTAAGAGGCGCTCGATCTCCGATTTTCTTATCCTTTCTTCCTCTCTTTTCCCTGACTTTTATCCCGCGGCGAACAGGCGACCATTAATCAATGTATACATACATTGTCGCGGTGGACAGCCCACGTCTGACACGGAGGATGATTATCTGAAATAAAATATCGTGCGACAAATCACTTCCTTGCCAAGAGTCATTTAACTGGTTATATAAAATTACAGGCGCATTGTACGGCGGAGCAGCGTGCAGAAGTCGCATGAAAAGTGAACCGTGAAATACGACCGTTAAATAATTCAATGTAATTCCGGCGTCGTTGACGGGAAACAACCGATGCGAACGGAAACTTTTCGTCGCGGCTACCTGTTCAATCTTCCAATCAAATTTTCGACAAGATTCCAAGCGTACGAGAAATGATCTACGAGGAATGTTTTTCATTTGATCACCAGGTCTTGATGTAGGTTACGTTCTCGACGATAGATGCGAATCAACAAGGACAAGCAACCAGGTTGCTTGGAACAGCGTTTGCAAATGTAAGAAGAAATATTTGGATCGGTGACGAGATGGCGACGCTATTAGTTCTGGCGATACAATAACCAACGACCCAGGCGAAAATCCTTTGTCAAACTATCACGAAGGAACCCGCAGAAAATGCGAAATTCCGCGTCGCGCTTTCCCGCGCTCGTGTTGCATAAATCATGCCGGAAACGCGGCGTTTCTCATACGGACGAAATAAATTCTTTTCTTCATTTTCATGCAAACGAACAGCGCGGCCGCCATATTCTCGATCGGTCGGCGCGACATTTTTCCGCCGGCAACGAAACCTTTCGTTCGAAACGCCTTTGCTATGCGCCTGTAACATACACAACACACACACACACACACATACACATACACACATACACGTGTATAAACACTGTATTACGCGTGCCTACGTATTTATTATTATTTCGTTTCTTCTTTTTATTCCTGTTCGTTTGCCACGCTGCCGAAGCACAGAGCCGTCAGACGCAGGGACGCCATTCGTCGTGGCGGCGCATGTGAAAATACGACGGAAATATTTCACTTTTCGTAGCGCTCGCGCGCCCCGACGACAGCGTCGCGGTGCCACGTCACGAGGCATTCATTTCGAAATACGTACACTGGTACGTCCAGGCTCCGGGGAGTAGCCTTAATAAATGTAGAAGCATTTATAAAGGCAGCAAGATGCGAGTATTCTCTCTCTTTCGCTCTGCCTCTTTTCCCTCGTCTTCTTTTTCCATTTCGTATTCTTCCGTTTCCTCTCTATCGTTTCACCTCTTCGTCTCTTTCACTTCGGCCTCTGTGTTTTTTCTCTTCTTTAGCATTCGCGCGGATGACGGATGCAAATAAACGTGGAGAAACGTCAATACCGAACGCTACCGGTTCACAGCGTGAAAGCTTGGTCGACGCGAATGTTTTTCCTGAACGGAAAATCCCACTTATCCTGCAGCTTCATATTTGCCGGCCGATTTCTCTGTTATCCAATATAGGTTTGGGGTTGATATTTGATAGATACGCACGTCTGAACACATCGGATACTCTTAGATAATTAACACGCGATCGACTCCTAAGACAAAAGAGCGACGTTGGAAGTCGTACCAACTTAGCTTATAGGAACTAGCGATTGTACCAACTTAACGTTTCTCGACATTCTCTGCTTTTATTTTTCTTTTCGCGAAAATAATAAGAAGATTGATTATTATCCATCGAACGTTCCTTAAAGCTACTACGCTTTTGTCATCGGTGTTTTTCTACAATATAAAATAGGCGCTCACGGATATAACGTAGAATCGACAGCGTTGTCTTTGTCAATTTTTCAAGCCGCGCAACCTGCCACCCGGTTGACTAATGGTCCGGCCAACTTTTGTTCTCGCGATCGCTTCGAAATATCCGACAATGTGTCGTCGCAACGAGCCTTACGCAACCTCGCTTTCGCGAGTTGTGATTGAGTATTGTATCGGAAGTGTGTACAAATTGTAGCCAAGCACACGACGCACGGATGTCACTTGAGCTTATTGTGTCGAACAATTGAACGCCGGTGGGCGACGTATTATTTAACATCGACCGTACAACCGTTCAAAATTCATTTGTTTCTTTATTCCTGCAGCTTATCCGCCATTCATACGCGATATCAAAAATTATGTCCCTCCACATTATCTTCTCTTTGTTAAGGTACAGAGACGGTTTTGGAAAGAACGAAAAGTTGAAAATTTATTTACAAATTATCTGAATTTAGCTCGACAATCTACTCGCTTGCTTCTTTCTTTCCTTCTGATCGCTTCTAATAACCTCCAACCGCTTTTAATCGCTTTTAACGTAGGTTAGGTTGTTATAACGTACCGCGCGCGTACCGAGCGAAAATTCAAAGTCGATTTTCTCGAGAACAAAGCCTCGAACGAAAAATTTTTATTCTATGTTTTCGACTTGTTTTTTCGCCTAGAATCACCCCCTTTCCGCTTGTACCACCAGTTACCAACCACCCTGTATATAGGATATACAAGATAAAAATATTAAAAGCACATTATACCGTACTTTTTATCAATTTATATTCTGCATATTTGTTAACACAATCCAAACACATTTGGATCTCTCCTCACTTTCAAATATATTTTCACACTGTTTACCGAACATCTTCAGGATGAAAAAATCACCGATGTGCGTCTCACAAGTATGCTTATTCTCGACTAAATGAAAGATCCGAGATATCTGCCATCAGATCCCTCGGAATGCTCTAGTTGGAAAGCTTATCGCTTTCTCCATTTCAGAACTAAGTAATTTTTCCTTTACAATGAATCGAAGGCGATAAACAATGAATTCCCGCTTATCGCTCTATTTACGTTCTGCGTATGGGCTATCGAATTTCGGCCCCGCAGGAAACTTAGGCGAATCACGCTAGGCGACCAACGTGTTAACACTCTTTGTATCTTATACTGTACGTACACAGCTGCCAAATATTCTTTTCTCTTTTTTATTTCCCAGTTTCCTTCCTATCCAGTCTTTCTTCCAGCCCCATACCTCCACACGTACTATATAAATACAGTACATACAAATGTACTATCGATTTAACATTCTTTGTATCTTATACTGTACGTACACAGTTGCAAAATATTCTTTTCTCCTTTTTATTTGCCAGTTTCCTTCCTATCCAGTCTTTCTTCCATCTTCCATCCCCATCGTACTATATAAATACAGTACATATAAATTCTAACCTATTTAACATTCTTTGTGTCTTATACCGTACGTATACAGCTGCCAAATATTCTTTTCTCCTTTCTATTCCCAGTTTCCGTCGAATTTCACCACTCACGCGTTTCTCACGGTGAAACTTTCGTCCCACCAACAGTTCTTTAATGACGACGTACAGGGGTTGAATGTTGGTCCCCCGACACGGACGGATTCGGACCGACTGAAACAAATGTAAAGGCATTTCTAACTGTAGCGAGGCTCTCGCACCTCCTCGTGTACGCTGCTCGTCCGACGGACGTGCTTTTGATCGAACTTCCGGCAAACTCGAACCTTTGGCAAGCGTTCGGATGAAAAATGCCCACCTCCATCCTGTCACGAATTCAATCACGCTCGTCCCATCTCGTAATACGGTCTCGCTAATTGAATATTCTTTCGCAAGAATTCCTTCCATCTCAGTTAAACGCGAATCCTATTGGAAATCGAAGGAAAATCAAGAGATTACGTGGAATGTTTAAGTGTCTAATCGGCGAACACGATTTCGTTGTATTCGTTGACACGTTAGCAGAGATACGAGAATATCAATTTCGTTTGGCAACGACCAAATAATCTCTATAAATATTTATACTCGCACACACGACGAACAAACGCCTATTTCCAGCTGCTGTGTAATGACAGTTTGGTTTTCCGCGCGTGGATCCGCGTCTATTAATAGCGCGGATCTCGCAACGTTTGCGGTTTATCCGACGTTATCTCGAACCGTTTAACTTTCCATTAAGCGAGTCGAAAAATGACGAAATGCGTTCCGCGAGCTGAGAAGGTCGGCCGGATGTTATCTGTCGGCCCGTACAATTTCTCATACGATCGAAACCTCGTCGATCCATCGTTTCTTTGTCCCTGTCACTTTTCTTCTTCTCTCTTTTTTTTTTTTTTTTTTTCTCGAATTTTATAACAGCGGAACGATGTCACGTCTATCTGGACGTTTGGACAAATGAGAAGGTGGAACCAGAACGATATCGATGCTAGAACATGATTATTAAAAGTGGATATCTCAGATGCTGTGTTGTTTAGGATGGCGTGAGTGTCGGTTGAACACGAGTCGTAGTTTCAATTCCAATCCACTTGCAATCGTACGGTCAAAAAGAAAGAAACAGAGTCGTAATGAGCAAAACAATCATCGCCGCGTTAAGGCGAAGTACGGGGCGATCACGAGCTTTTAACAGCGCGTTCAGCGAGCCACACCGAACGATTTATATTCCCCTAGCACACGGCTCGACCCCCTAATCAATACCATTGGATCTAACGCGTCTCATTTCGTCGGATCCGGCAAAAATTCACTCGACCACGATCGTGTCACATTTCCAGCCTGTCTTAAAGAAGAAAAACCGCCATGTTTTAGCAAACAACGAAATTAGACGTGAAGACGAAATGAAATCGACGTACGAAAGTGGACAAAAAGTATTAGGTTGTCCGAAAAGTTTTTAATAATAGACGCGCAATGTTTTTTCTTTTATTTTATTTTCTCCAATTACGTACGATCACACCGCGACTTGGTTTCGCGTTTGTACGAAGGTTCACTGTTGTAGGAAACACGTTTGCGAAAGAAAGACACTTTTCGGACAACCTAATATATCAGAGCAAACGAAGAGTCGGATAGAAAAGGATCTCTAATCTGTAAAAACTATTCTAAATAATAATACGTTCGATGCTAATAAAATACATCCGTATTTACCTGTCTCACCCCTGAAACTGCACATTTTCTTCGCGAGAAATGCCTCTACTTTGAGCAACGATGTTTGTTCTAACGATTCTTCTCCACTGTTTTTTTCAATTACCCAGTGAGATTTCTTGAAACACACGAGAACTAAAAATACACCGGTTGTGTCAGCAGCACGATGTTATTTATTGTTACATAATCGCAATGACGTGGTGTAACGTATATGTAAATGCAACAAATATATTCAAAAAGAATATATAGAATATAAATAACATAATCTCCATTAAAAAACAAAATACTTTTATTCTTAGTACTCTTCGAATATTAGGTCGCTCGAAAAGTTTCCTTCGTTTTATGAGGAAATAATGGACGCACAACATTTTCGTTTTATATTATCTTATCGAACGACGTATGATCCAATTTGCTCTTGTTGAGAATTTTGGATCTTAATAGCCGAAATAATGGTACAGGAACACTAAATTTACACTTAGAATTTATATTAGAATAGTTATATATTTATTTGATAAACGATTTCAAAGATATTCATCGATACACACTTGCACGCGTCATACCTTTTTCGATACCAGACCGTTAACTGAACAGTTTACATTCCTTTGTTTTCGAGACACCACGCACACACATGCTTCCACACACTGATATTCACATACAAGTATCGCTACTACGCAGCTAACCTAGTCTAGCATATAAAATTATACATATCTCAATAGTTCTATCAAAATAGTTACAATGTTCGACAAATTATGTTTCACGTTTCTATAAAGATACATCGTTATAAAAGACGTGTCTGTAAAAGAAAGATGCTTTTCGGACAACGTAATACTTTGCAAACGATTTGTTCTGTTGAGATAAACACCGCGACGTTTCACAGACTTGGTTTCACGTTTGTACGCATTTGCGAAAGGACACTTTTCGGACAAATATATTGACATTGTAAATAAACATATCTGATAATCTGGTTGTTCAACAGTTCAATTATTTTATCATAAATGTAATATTTTACGAAGAATAAATCAAATCTACTTTCATTTTTAATTGTTTATTTTTTAATTTAATCAGTTTCACTGTTAGATATACGAAACGTTTTGAAATTTCATTAGCAGCTTAATGAGACACGACTGTCTCAATTATATTCGGCATATAATAAAATTCGGCATCAATCGGAAAGTGTATACAGACGCTACAAGATATTTGTTACAATTTACCTACATTTGGTAAAGAAGTTAGTATACAAAAATTAGTATATAGACTGTGAACATATAATTAATGTTACAGTCTCACTAAATATCGTAGCTTACTAATATTCGGTTGTCAGAAAAGTTTCTTCCGTTTCATTTTAAGGAAACAGTAGACGCACGATGTTTTTTCTTTTATATTAATTTATTGAATTATGCACGAACGTAATAATAGAAATGGATCATACGTAATTCAATAAAATAATATAAAAGACAAATAGTTGAAAACAGAAACTTCTCAGACAACCTAATATAATGAACAATTCATGACTCAAATACCTTGATCATTTCTACAAAACGAATGCATCCAACGAATACGTACAATTTCAAATTCGTTGCAAATTTTACATATCGCGTTAGTCGAGCCTCGTTACGGTGATTTCAAAATTTCAAATCGTTCCCTATAACTCACGTAATCTAATATCCTTTCGTGAGTTACGATTTGTTCGAGGCAACAGTTTTCCGAATCCTGGACGAATCATCTCGATGTATCTCGCAGCTGTTCCATCGTAACGAAAATCGTATTCGAATGTTGGCGAAGATTCTGGCACGATTTTCGTGCGCCGTTGAAAAATAACGAAAATGCGGCCGGCCGTGCGACACGACGTTGCCGCGACAATTAATTTTCGGCCAGTTAAATCGCGGCCCCGGGGGCAGCCAGGCAGATCGAAAGTGCGTCAAAAATACGTGCTTGTATGGACGTGTATATGCGTCACGTAGCACATCGACCAGCTTTTTCCTTCGTTGTTACTCACCAATACAGGCATCGTTTTACTTGTATCGGTGTTGTGCACGGTCGCGAACGCAATAAGCTCGACAGCTCGTGAGCGACGTATTAATAGAAGCGTACTTCGACGCGGCGCGCGTTGTTGCCGACTGTCAAGCGATATTCTAACGAGCCGCGACCGTTGAAACGCGATGATTTTTCAAAACCGAGAGATCACGTCGAATAGGATACACAGAGATGCAGAGAAATTCTGTAACGAGTGCGAGCCGAACTGGCCGCCAGTCCAGTCGCCATGTTCCGTCGGCCGTCGCAGCGCCATGTTGGCCTACCGCCTTCGACTCACGCTCCATCGAGCAAATACGAGCCGTATTATTTTTCGTTTAATCAAAAATCCTGGCGGAACTGTTGTGCAATTTCTGTGATTTGTAAAGCTGTGCGATGGGAGAATTTTCGCGGAAAAAAGAACGATCTTCTTTGGATAAATATTTGGGGCAAAATCTTTGCCAATATCGAAGAAATGATTTTAAGAAGATGCAAAAGTTGTTGTTTTTTTTTTTTTTTTTTTTGGTGAAATAAGTTTCATCTTTTTGCAGCATATGCTTTTTGTGCTTCGGTTAAACGTAAAAGGTTTGATTTATCTTGATTAGCGACGAATCTTGCTTGTTTTCACCGGTGAATTTGCGGAAAGAATTATTTATGTCGCGGTAGAATGTTTTTTAAAGAATATTTGTCCCCGTGTACATATTTCCCCCTCTTTTCTCTCTCGCGAGAAAAAATACAAAAGCATTTTTTTCTATAAAGTAGGTAATATATTTCTGGTGGAGTTAGTGGAATTATTTCGATTTATGTTTCACACGGTTTATTTTTGATTTGTATCTCTGACTGAATAAATATAGATCTTGAAGCTTAACTACTATTTGTTGTCGCCCTCTATAGATTCGCTACGAATTCAATATGCGATCATAAATAATTCTCTTGCTGTTTTATACACGTCGAGGTGGTTTGTACAGTGGATTAATTTTTCGTGTAAATTTATTCGCTCATTAAGCTGTATCCCTTTCGGCTTTTACACGAGAACCATTTTAACCCAAATTGACGTCATATTGCTGATTATTTCGTAGTTAAAAAATTTTTCATTTCATAATCGAAATATTTTATTTCCTTTTATTCAATTTTCAATTTTTATTCAGAATTATTTTCACTTGCACGATCTTCGAATCGTTGCATAATTTTGTCTTTTGTCGTTGATTCGAGTAATTACGCAACTGCGATAAATTTCAATAACATTATTTAATAATTAATTCTAAAGCAAAAAGACGAAAGTTAGCCGAAAATTACGCTGGTAATTTGTTTTTGCTGCACGCGACGTGGCTTAAATTTATGCGATCAAGTGAAACCCAATGAAATATCTCCGGTGAAAATAAAACGCGAAAGCGATGTACGAGTAATTAAATGTAACATAATTGTTTTTCCATGAAAAAATGTCCGGGCGTATGTCGCGTATTCCGACGGCCGACGCATTCGAACACGTCCGAACGCGACGACTTGTACCCAACGATAATTAGAACAGTCAAATAAAATTTATTAAGCACCTTACAGTAAAAAGAATCATAAAAAATGGAATGTTTGAGTAGATTCTTTGCAGCTTCTTACAATTTCTTCAACTTCAACAACATGTTCTACCAAAAAACTGAATCTTATTGAGAAAATAAAAGCTATCAATAGAAGATAAAGAGAGCAGTCAAATAAAATTTATCAGGCACCTTATAGTAAAAATAATCACTTTTAATTGAATAATTTTCGAGTAGATTCTCTGCAGCTCAACTTCAACAAAATAACAAAATATTCTACCAAAAAACTGAATCTTATTAAGAAAATAAAAGCTATCTATCGAATAGAACAGCCAAAGAAAATTTATCAAGCACCTTATGGTAAAAATGATCATAAAAAATGGAATGTTTGAGTAGATTCTTTGCAGCTTCTTACAATTTCTTCAACTTCTACAAATTGTTCTATCAAAAAATAAATCTTATTTACAAAATAAAAGCTATCTATCGAAGATAAAGAGAACAGTCAAATAAAATTTATCAGGCACCTTATAGTAAAAAGAATCACTTTTAGTCGAATAATTTTCGAGTAGATTCTTTGCAGCTTCTTACAATTTTTTCAACTTCAACAAAATAACAACATGTTCTACCAAAAAACTGAATCTTATTGAGAAAATAAAAGCTATCTATCGAAGATAAAGAAAACAGACAAATAAAATTTATCAGGCACCTTATAGTAAAAAGAATCACTTTTAATTGAATAATTTTCGAGTAGATTCTTTGCAGCTCAACTTCAACAAAATAAAAAAATATTCTACCAAAAAACTGAATCTTATTTACAAAATAAAAGCTATCTATCGAAGATAAAGAGAGCAGTCAAATAAAATTTATCAGGCACCTTATAGTAAAAAGAATCACTTTTAATGGAATAATTTGTGAGTAGATTCTTTGCAGTTTCTTACAATTTTTTCAACTTCAACAAAATAACAAAATATTCTACCAAAAAACTGAATCTTATTGAGAAAATAAAAGCTATCTATCGAAGATAAAGAGAACAGTCAAATAAAATTTATCAAGCACCTTACAGTAAAAATAATCATAAAAAATGGAATGTTTGAGTAGATTCTTTGCAGCTTCTTTTAACTTTTTCAACCTCTACAACAAAATATTCTACCAAAAAAATGAATCTTATTTACAAAATAAAAGCTATCCATGGAAGATAAAGAGAACAGTCAAATAAAATTTATCAATCACCTTACAGTAAAAGGAATCACAAAAAATGGAATGTTTGAGTAGATTCTTTGCAGCTTCTTTTAACTTTTTCAACCTCTACAACAAAATATTCTAACAAAAAAATGAATCTTATTTACAAAATAAAAGCTATCCATGGAAGATAAAGAGAACAGTCAAATAAAATTTATCAATCACCTTACAGTAAAAATAATCATAAAAAATGGAATGTTTGAGTAGATTCTTTGCAGCTTCCTTTAACTTTTTCAACTTCTACAAATTGTTCTATCAAAAAATAAATCTTATTCAGCAAAATAAAAGCTATCCATGGAAGATAAAGAGGACAGTCAAATAAAATTTATCAATCACCTTACAGTAAAAGGAATCACAAAAAATGGAATGTTTGAGTAGATTCTTTGCACCTTCCTATAACTTCTTCAACTTCAACAAAATGTTCTACCAAAAAAATGAATCTTATTCAGCAAAGTAAAAGCTATCCATGGAAGATAAAGAGGACAATACACAGAATTATTTGCAGCACAGAATCAAAGCAAAGGTAGCAGATTTATGAATATCACTTTCCGAATAAACTCGTAATAAACTCGCCGGGTTCTCGTAGTCGTTCGAGAAAGGCAAATTCGACCAGGGAAATTACAGTATAGCGTGACTACTTGTACGCTCTGCTAACGATAAAACAAAGGGCGATTCGATCGAAATTTATCGATATTGCGCGGCGTTGGCCGCGGGTTCCTCGAATCGCTCGCTAATCGACCTACGATTAATTTTATTATTCGTCACGACGCGCAAAGTGGTGCAGCCTATAGTCTGGCAAAAATTATTAATCGAGAACCGGGGCCACCTCGCGATACCGCGTGCTGCCCGTGCGAAAGAAACGAGATGAGGAAGAAGAGGCGGAGGACGTATTTACGAAAGCGGCCCGCGTGTACCACGTGTGCGTCGTAAATCATTTGCCTGACTCCTCTAATTATAAGTATGACTATCGCCGCTATCGCATCGTCGTCGCGCGTACAACGCCCGAAGCGAGACAAGCAACGGTGAACTTCTACACGATAAAACGATCCTGCAGTCTTGAGGTCGCGATACGTTCGAGAACAGACGAAGAAAAAGAAGAAGAAGAAGAAAAAAAAAAGGAGTAGGTGGCGTAAAAAGGGCCGACAGATGAATTCCATGTTGCGTGGAATCGGTTGCTCGTTTACCGAGAACCAACTCCAAACGAGACCGTCTTTTAATTGACTTTTTCCCCACTTCGACAAAGCTCGATGTTGATGAGAGGAGGCAAAGCTTTTACGTTATAGGTCGCGGTTGTATTGGTTGTTGGATGAAACGCAACCAGGTACTCGAGAGTAGACCGAATTCTACGTTCGTTCTACGATTCAGCTTCTTTTCCATACTTTTCACGACGTGGATGTGTCGCTTTGGTAGCGAACACTCGAAGAGAAATTCATTGGACCAGCGAAACTGAGAGACTGGATTTTCCAGGATCGATAGAGGATCGATATGGCAAGAGGATATTGAGATGGAAACGAGCGCGGTTTTCCACGCGAGAAAATGGGAAATCCCCTCTGTGAGGGATCTGTCTATTGCGAGGTACAAGTATCGGCGTCAAAGTTGCCATTCTTAGGCTTCTCGCCTGCTTCTCAACCTGATGAAGCTGCAGCTTCTTTTATTCATAAATTGGATATCGCAGGTCCTATTGGCCGCGCGTCAGGTCCAATGGATCTCGCTTCAACTTGCCTGTTTTATCGTTTTAGCGTTTTTCAACGTCGCGCGATGTTTCTCGGCAAGCGGTAGTTGATAAAGTGAAAAAAGAAGGAATTTCGCTGCGAATGAAATTTCGATCACGTCGACAACTTTGCCCAGCCGACATTTAATAACGAACGATGATGGGATCGCGGTAGAAAGGGTGGCCGATTGGGCGTAAAAGTGACGTCGGCGACGAGATCGGGCGGAAGCAACGTGGCACGTTATCATTTGCGAATTTAAAAATATTTTCGATAACCGATATCGACGGTCACATCGCCAGGCCGCTGTCCGCTGCCGGCAGATATATCGCGCGCGCGAAAATATTACTTGTCGTACATCATGCGGGTACGTACGCGCACCCCGCGGATATCGCGACCCATTATCGATATCGCTGCGATACCTAACGCCTGAATTCTAATCGGGAGACCCTTCGAATCCGGTCCATCAGTGGCGATTTTCACGTCTGTTGTTGGATACCAAGGGACGTTTTCTGTTCGATGAATGGAATGTTTGTATGGAAATAGACAGGCGATTGATTAACGCGAAGATTAATCGAATTTCTTAGCAGAGCAGTCGTTTTAGGTATGATTTTTATGAATTTCTTCATTTCGTTACGTAAGTAGATATAGGTGATTGATTGATATTCGATGCTGAGAAACAAATGAGTTACTGTGGTAAGTTGATTCGTGGGAAGAAGACGAGTAACGTGTTGATAAATATTCGGATGAATGTAAGGGACAGTGTTTGGGATATTATTATATTGCAAACCTTGTCAAATTGTGGGTTTGATCATTGAACTTTATTTAAATTGTGCTGTTTAATTGTTGAGATTTGAGAAGAGTAAGGAAAATGACGTTTGTCGTGTTGATGTCTTCAACAGTTAAATTACAATATTTAACTACATGCAAAATCATTATATCTTGCTGTACTTGTCAACTTGTGGGTTTGATCATTGAACTTTATTTAAATTGCACTGTCCAATTGCTGAGATTTAAGATAAATAAGAAAAATGATATTAATTGTATTGATGTCTTCAACAGTTAAATTAAGGAATTTAACCAAATGCAAAATTCATGATTTTGCTGTATTTTCAACTTATGGGTTTGAACAGTGCAGCCTCTGAACAGTTCAATTAAAGATTGTTAGAACTTCGTTTAAATTGTGCTATTTAATTGCTGAGATTTGAGAGGAATAAGGAAAATGACGATTGTCGTGTTGATGTCTTCAACAGTTAAATTAAGGGATTTAGCTAAAGGCAAAATCATTATATCTTGCTGTACTTGTCAACTTGTGGGTTTGATCATTGAACTTTATTTAAATTGCACTGTCCAATTGCTGAGATTTAAGATAAATAAGAAAAATGACATTAATTGTATTGATGTCTTCAACAGTTAAATTAAGGAATTTAACCAAATGCAAAATTCATGATTTTGCTGTATTTTCAACTTATGGGTTTGAACAGTGCAGCCTCTGAACAGTTCAATTAAAGATTGTTAGAACTTCGTTTAAATTGTGCTATTTAATTGCTGAGATTTGAGAGGAATAAGGAAAATGACGATTGTCGTGTTGATGTCTTCAACAGTTAAATTAAGGGATTTAGCTAAAGGCAAGAATCATTATCTTGCTGTACTTGTCAACTTGTGAGTTTGATCAGTTCACCCTCTGAACAGTTCAATTAAAGATTGTTAGAACTTCGTTTAAATTGTGCTATTTAATTGCTGAGATTTGAGAGAATAAGGAAAATGGCGTTTGTCGTGTTGATGTCTTCAACAGTTAAATTACAATATTTAACTACATGCAAAATCATTATATCTTGCTGTACTTGTCAACTTGTGGGTTTGAACATTGAACTTTATTTAAATTGTGCTGTTTAATTGCTGAGATTGGAGAAGAGTAAGGAAAATGACGTTTGTCGTGTTGATGTCTTCAACAGTTAAATTACAATATTTAACTAAATGCAAGAATCATTTTATCTTGCTGTACTTGTCAACTTGTGGGTTTGATCATTGGACTTTATTTAAATTGGACTGTCCAATTGCTGAGATTTAAGATAAATAAGAAAAATGACATTAATTGTATTGATGTCTTCAACAGTTAAATTGAAAAATTTAACTAAATGCAAAATTAATTATTTTGCTGTACTTTTCAACTTGTGGGTTTGATCAGTGCAACCTCTGAACAGTTCAATTAAAGATTGTTAGAATTTCGTTTAAATTGTACTATTAAATTGTTGAGATTTAAGATAAATAAGAAAAATGACATTAATTGTATTGATGTCTTCAACAGTTAAATTAAGGAATTTAACCAAATGCAAAATTCATGATTTTGCTGTACTTTTCAACTTGTGAGTTTGAACAGTGCAGCCTCTGAACAGTTCAATTAAAGATTGTTAGAACTTTAATCTACTTGCTGAGATTTAAGATAAATAAGAAAGTTGACATTAATGGTGTTGATGTCATTAACAGTTACATTTAAAAATTCAAATAAATTCAAAAACGAATTTGAAAAAATTACAGTTATTATACCTAGTTTGATGATCATTTAAAATATGTAACGACATTTATTTAAAAGACAGTGTTTGCAGTTTCATTAGTACATTCATTAGTACATTAGTTGAAATGTACAGCAAAATGTACTTTTCAACTTGTGGGTTTGATCATTGCTGCCTCTGAACAGCTTAATTGAAAATTGATAGAACTTTATTCAAATTATACTGTCTAATTGCTGAGATTTAAAGTAAATTAGAAAAATGACGTTAATCGTGTTGATGTGTGCAACAAATAAATTAAAAAATTTAGCTAAATGCAAAAATCATTTTCTTACTGTACTTTTCAACTTGTGGGTTTGATCAGTGCAACCTCTGAACAGTTCAATTAAGGATTGTTAGAAATTTATTTAAATTGTACTATTTAATTGCTGAGATTTGGGATACATAAGAAAAACGGCATTAATTGTATTGATATCTTCAACAGTTAAATTAAAAAATTTAGCTAAATGCAAAATTAATTATTTTGCTGTACATTTGAACTTGTGGGTTTGATCAGTGCCCCTCTGAACAGTTTGATTAAAAATCGCTAGAACTTTAATCCACCTGCTGAGATTTAAGATAAATAAGAAAAATGTCGTTAATCGCATTGATATCCTTAACAGTTACGTTTCAAAATTTAACTAAATGCAAAACCGAATTTAAGAAAAATTACAATTATCACGCCCAGCTCGATGATTGTTCAAAATATAATATACCTTCGAGTAATTCGTAGTACAAATATTTGAAATTCAAAACTTGCAAACTTCCGTCTACAGGATTTATGAAGTGCATCAAATCTGAACGCGCAGTAACGGTGAATTAATTTCAATCGTTGCCGAAGCGAAACAAACGTTTTTCCTCCACCATTTTGACCGCAACGTGCCACCAACTGAACCGATCGATACTTGTAAATAGAACGCGCCGCGAAAGGCCAAACGGACAATCCAGCGACGCGTTAAAATTAATCCAAGATACAACGCCGATCGAATGGCAAATCGGTTGCTTATCTTACTATCTCATTCGTTTACCTCGATATTTCCACGTGGTGCGTAGTCAACGATCGCCGATGGAAAGCAACCAACTAACTACGTTACTGCGTAACAGCCATTAATCACGTTGGACACTAGAAAGCGCACTGTACTATGATTTTTGCCACGATCGATTCGACTGATCGAGCATAAACCACGCGATACTCGAAGATCGAGAGAGGAAAAAACATAGGTAAAGATGATAACTGAGATAAAGAAGGATCGCGATGAGAAATCAGACATCCGGTCGTGGAGGAATTTTGCGTAGAACTGAACCAGGTAACGGATTTTCTCGTCCAGTCGAAATGAAACCCTTTAGTCGCCGCGACCTTGAATCTCATAATTTGCTTATTCAAAAGGAATATTGCGGGGTGCGGCGGCCAAGCCTTTGGGTTGTCCAGGCAGTAAATCAAAGTGCGAACAGATCAGTTCGTTCTGGTCGTTCTGCTCTTTCCAACGGGTGACGGGGGCCGCGGGAAAGGATGAGAACCGATGCTTCGACAGGTGAAGCGAGAATCTAATTTAAACGATGGTGGCGAAGGTGGTTCGTTGCTATCGTTTGTACAGGATATTGCGCGCTGACCTTTCGCCAAGGAATTTCGTTCGTGTCACGAAACCAATCTGGAATATTTTAATTGAAACGTGCTTGGAAAATTACGTAGAGTAGGTAGATTGTTTGTGCGTTTATGGGACGTTTAAGGGATGCTAGTTACGTAGAATGTACACATCGTGGAAAGATGTAAGTGAACAGGTCTTGTAATAATGAATAATAAAAATAGTTGAAAGATTAAAAGAAACATAGTCTACTAACAAAAAGAAGAAATGGCTATTTTTTAGAAGGTGGAAGAAATCTTCAATTTTTTAATCTTCTTCAGAAAATTACTAATTTGTATGAACATTCACAAATAAGTAAATAAATAATACAGTTGAACAATTAAAAGAAACATAGTCTGGTAATAAAAAGAAGAAATGGCTATTTTTTAGAAGATGGAAGAAATCTTCAAGTCTTTAATCTTCTTCAGAAGAATACTAATTTGTATGAACATTCACAAATAAGTAAATGATAGATACAGTTGAAAGATTAAAAGAAAAATAGTCTGGTAATAAAAAGAAGAAATGGCTATTTTTTAGAAGGTGGAAGAAATCTTCAATTTTTTAATCCACTTCAGAAGAATAATAATTTGTATGAACATTCACAAATAAATAAATAATAGATACAGTTGAAAGATTAAAAGAAAAATAGTCTGGTAATAAAAAGAAGAAATGGCTATTTTTTAGAAGGTGGAAGAAATGTTCAATTCTTTAATCTTCTTCAGAAAATTACTAATTTGTATGAACATTCACAAATAAATAAATAATAAATACAGTTGAAGAATTAAAAGAAACATAGTCTGGTAATAAAAAGAAGAAATAGCTATTTTTTAGAAGGTGGAAGAAATCTTCGCTTCTTTAATCGAGTTCAGAAGAATACTAATTTGTATGAACATTCACAAATAAGTAAATAAATAATACAGTTGAACAATTAAAAGAAACATAGTCTGGTAATAAAAAGAAGAAATGGCTATTTTTTAGAAGGTGGAAGAAATCTTCAATTCTTCAATCTTCTTCAGAAAATTACTAATTTATATGAACATTCACAAATAAATAAATAATAAATACAGTTGAAGAATTAAAAGAAAAATAGTCCGGTAATAGAAAGAAGAAATAGCTATTTTTTAGAAGATGGAAGAAATCTTCAATTCTTTAATCTTCTTCAGAAAATTACTAATTTGTATGAACATTCACAAATAAATAAATAAATAATACAGTTGAACAATTAAAAGAAAAATAGTCTACTAATAAAAAGAAGAAATGGCAATTTTTTAGAAGATGGAAGAAATCTTCAATTCTTTAATGGACTTCAGAAGAATATAAGGTCGTCCGAAAAGTTTCTTTCGTTTTATAACGAAACGCTCGCTATGATATTTATCGGATGGAACAACGACAAACAATATACGTAGTATTTATCGTACAAATAAATAGCATAAACATCTACGTTTTAACCGTAAGAGAAACTTTCGAATTTTTAATGTTTATCAATGCCGTTGCGCGTCCATCGGCCAATGGACTTTGGCTTTTACCTTTTTCTTCTCAACTTCTCAGTCGCCGAGTGCAACATTCTTGCTGACATTTGTAGATACGATCATATTTCTTAATTCTTAAGCCCTGCGAACGATTGTTTGCCAAGTCTGTTCAGCTGGCGTCTGCGAGAATTTTCGCAATTTATTCCATATTAATCTTCCGTTTTCGAGATGATACCGCGGCTTTTATTATGTATAATGCAAACTCGTTTGTACCTTTCCCGCTCTATTATCATTGCAACTTGCAGTTTACTTTTGTTCATACTTCACATTCAACCACGGTGTATCGGATGGAAACGTAGCGGTGTCGCTGGTTGCTCGTATTATTATCAGAACAGTGGCGTGTTATCAGCGGAGCAGCGGCGATTACTTTCTAATGTCAGTATTTCGTAACACGTAACATAAGCTTTGGAGGCGGCCAGCCTCTTTCAGAACCTAACCATCGTGTTTTAGCTGCGTCGGGTCAAAGTTCAGGCGAATCGACTGCCTCTCGAGGAAGCTTGGCATTCCACTCCTTCTGCGAATTTCCGTTGCAGACGCTTCCACGGTTTACAAAATTGCAACGAGCAAGAATATAAATATTAGAATATTTGGACGATTGTCAGCTGCGAAATTATTAGGGTTGTCTGAAGATACAAGAAGTCCTTGTCTTCGACGGAGCCAGCGCAATATCGCCGTTCGGAAAAATGATTCCGAGAGAAGCATCAGACTCGCGTGCAAACTACGTTGCGCGAATAAAAGACGTGGAATGGAGCGAACAAAGGCGCGAAGGAATTTGAAGAAAACAACGACTTACTGTCCAAATCGTGCCCACCGACCTCAGCTATGCGTAGAATGCTTGAAAGTTTCACGTTCTAAATAATTTTGTCAATAAACCATTTTCGTGTTACTTTTATAACAATTCCACAGTTTCATTATTGTGGAACATCTTTTCAAATGCCTACGACGATCCTCCGCAAGTAGCGAAATAAGCGACAGCCGGATGTGGGTTACGCGGCGCGACCGGAAACTTTGCTGACACCCGAATACGGGTGCCGTGGCAGTCAACGTGTTAATATGAAATCGACCAGAATTTTTACATTTGGTTTATTACGGGGAGCATTTCTCAGCCGAGGTATCTCGTACATCGTACGGTTTCAATAACGTTCAGCTCGTTAGATGTACGAACGGAGAATCGCGTGGATAAATTGTAGAGTAGAAGATATATTTCAATACAGAAGCGTCGGTACAAGCAGGAACATAATTTGAGCTGAAAAGCCCATAACTGAAACTCCAAAGCCATCGTCGCCTGTCTGCCGTCTATGGTCTGCCTTCGTGCCAGTCTCTCGTCTATACGCTGTGGATGGCTGCAGTGCTCGAGAAACCTAAAAAGACCAGATGTAGAGTTTTCTTACAAGTGGCGACCACTTCAACAAACAACTATTAATTTAGTCATGCAAAAGTTATCAAGATCCGAGATATTATTAATATTGTTAATATTGGCTTGGCACAGGTCTCATAAACTTGCATAGGATAATCACTTAGTATCATAGTACCACGCCAGAATAATTTACTTGTAATTCTCAATGAGAATTGACTGTAAATTATTTGCAAATAAAAAAAGAAAAAGAAAAGAATTTACACTTCCTCTGCCCATTGTGAACGGTGTGGCCAACAGTTGTCACGTATCCAAAACATCGTCCATTGAAAATTTCACGCGAAAAGCATGTGACACGTCGCAGGAGGCTGCAAGCCGATGTTTCTCGTTTCCTCTGTCAAGAGTATCGCTTTACCTCTTGCTGGAAGATGAATTTCCATAACCGAGCGCGACCTTGCGTCTCTCAGCGTGCACATGGCGAAGCGCAGGCAAGGCTTTAACACGTCAGTCTGACCTCGCAATAAATCAAGGGAAATGGGTGAAGTTTGATGAACGTTGGGCCGGCAACGATACAGGTGACCTCGTTACGCTGGCCACCGATTTAAAGTAGGTGTCCAGGTATATTCCCTTTGGTTTTGCATAACTTCTGACAACCCCTTGTAACCAGCAAACCCTTCTCAAGCTTCTGTCTGTCGAAATGGGAGCAGTTTTCCTTGTTCTGCGAGCCTTCGACCAGCGAAGAAGTGAAAAGAAAAGGAGCAGAAGCGTAAACAGTCGCTGTATCGCCCACTGCTGGCACCCTGCGGTCATCGTAAAACCTGATCGCGCGATTCGCTCTGCTTCAGTTACGTTGAATGCCGGACACCCTCGGAAGTCTTTGCGGATTCACCGGGAACAAGGTCCGAAAGAAGGTTTGCGGATGTGGAGCAACTTCACGTGAAATTCTCCGGCTTTTCGCCCCGTTGCATCGTCACGAGCCCCTCGTCCTTTTCCACCACGATTCACCGACAGTCCACCATTGCCTAACCGCGATGGATCAAATCTTGCGTTTACTTTATCCTCTTCGGATCGTTGACGCGAAAGCGTCATATGCACTTGGACATAGCGAGAATTTATTTATTTATTTATTTATTTATTTATTTATTTATTTATTACGGGGTAGCTGATGATCTAGTTGTAAGTGAAATTTCATCGTGGAAGTTCTTATCTTTACTGGAACGAGTTTTAAATACTGGTGGTACGAGCGGAAAGGGGGTGATTCTAGGCGAAAAAAGAAGTCGAAAATATAGAATAACAATTTTTCGTTCGAGGTTTTGTTTTCGAGAAAATCGACTTTGAATCGTCGGTCGGTACGCCTGCACTTTACCGCGTCTCGTTAGAACGGATCCCACTGTAGATCGTTGTCTGGATAGAAAAATTAAAACAAAATTCTTATTCTATATTTTCGACTTCTTTTTTCGCCTAGAATCCCCCCCCCCCTTCCGCTTGTATCACCAGTTGCCAACCACCCTGTATTTCGTACAAGTTTCGACATTTGTTATTCGTGTTATAGTACCACGCCAGAATAATTTATTTGTATTAATTTAATTGATTAATTATTTTGATTTAATTTATTTAATGAGAATCGATTGCAAAATTCTTCCAAATAAAAAACAAAAAAATAGTTTCAAGTAAATTTTCTTCAGTTTTTTTCTTTTAATCTAAAAGAATCGCAGAGTTAGAGGAGTTTGGAAAACTGTGATGTAGATAACGAAAAGAAGATCGAGGAGGCAGACGTTCGTCCGTTTCGCGTAAATAATTAGCTGTTCGTTCGTTTCGAAGTGCGTTCGTACGAAACCGAAGCGAATATTTTGCCAAGATAACGAGCGATATAATAAGCGCGAAATTATAGCGTCGAGGCGCGTAATTATTATAACAACTTCCTCGCAATTTTCCGCGATACCCGCGCGATCTCACGTCCCGAAACGAGTTCTCAACGCATTTTTCATTCGATCCATCCTGCGTTTAAAAAATTCCTTCTATAGATTCTTACCCTTACGTTTGTTGCTTACGAAACGCCGATAACTCCGAAGCCAAGAGAATGGCAGATCGAAAGAATAGAAGAAAGAGGAACTGTTCCGAGATGTCAAAAAAGTTGAAAGTTTAGCTGTTAGCTTCGCCAATATTATTTTCTAACGTTTCGAACCTGCAACTGTTGGGTTGGCAACTAAGTGACTGCGGCTTTTGTCATTGGACGGCATTGGCGAAATCCGCAGTCACTTAGTTTCCATAGATTGTGACCGATGATATTGGTGACATCTAGAAATTGCTCATCTCATGACTTTTCTAGCTACTCGAACGGGAGTTAGCTGTACCATGTCGCAGCACAATATGAAACGCAAGCTATGGATGATAATGTGCGATTATAGCAATTGGGTTGATCCATAGACTGAAGTGTCTAGAAGAACTATGACGCAGACACGCTTTTCTTAAATCTGTCTTAGAATCTTACTATTAAATAATAAGAATAATAATAACATAAATATGTTACCTTACGATGGATGAACTTATGGATCATCCTGTAGAGGTTTCTTGGTCACCGTAGGGGATGGTTGGTTTGTTGTGTTTAAATAACCGCTGTTGAAAACCGTCAAGTATATTTAAAACGATAAATAAATTGATACAGACAATAATCACTCGTACCAACGGATTCGCTGAACACAGTGTGTAAATCGTTAATGAGATCGCTGATAACTGATAGATACCGAGCCCCTTACGATCGCGTTTATTTATTTATCATTTTAAATATACTTGACGGGCTCCAACAGCGAGTTATCTCGTTACTTAAACACGACAAACCAACAAACCTCTACATTGGTGACCACAACACGGCCTCTGCAATTCTATTAGTTGGAAACTAAGTGATTGCGAATTTTGTCATTAGCACTTAATGACACTTAGTTGCCAAGCACTTAGTTGCCAAGTCAACGGATCGAATCCTCTGCCCGTTCACTGCAAACGAAGCTACGTATAGCAATTAAAAAATTATATCTGACTCGCCCGTTTTGCCCAATTTATGCGCATCGTGGCCCATACTGTCGTGTTTCGTTTCCGAAAGAAAAATTCTGCCAGACAGGGTTGAAATGAGAAACATAGATGGCTGGAAAACGTAGCTACAGAATAGACAGCTGCGTAATGGGAGGAGAAAGGTTCTCAGGCGAGTGGTTGGGAGAAGGAGGAAACGTCCAATTGACGGCGGTCGAGCGTCGAAACGTGTGCGGAAAAAGAGGATCGTTCAGCTTGTGATCGGTCGGCGGGCGCGAGGCTAGCGAAAAAATTGCGTGCCAGGTTGCTGGAAAAATTACGTATTCTCGGTAGACAGATGATTTTCGCGCCGTTACCAGCGACGCCTCCGGCTTAATTCGCCAAGACACGCGAAAGCGCGCGCTAGACGATGCATAATTCCCGCCGCTCGCTGAATATGTACATTTTTATCAAGCACAGCCGATTCGGCTTGAAAACTTCGGCGACGTGCTGACGGCGCGGCAGGGGAAACCAACGAGGAGCCAGAATTAACGACGCCATGTTGGTTCGCTGGAATCAGCGTGATAATTCCTCTCATTGCCCACACATATTCACTTAATTCGCCATCACTTTCTCATTCTGGATATTTTACAAATCTCCGGACGAAATATCTCGTTCTTTGCATTTCCTCTTTCTGCTTCGTTTATTAACTTCTCGCGCGTAGGAGGGAAAGAAATGGAGGGCTTGGAACCATAGCAAGGTCGTTCAATCCATCGCTATTTTTCAGAAAATAGCGTTGTCTGTTTAGGTATGACGAATTAATCGAATGGAAAAGAGAGAAGAGTGTAATATGCAGAGTATGAAACTGCATAAAGTACAGTTAACGTAAATGTAGCTCATAGTTGTTCGGTTTAAGCAGATGCATGTATCGCAAAAAGGAAGATATTCTGTTAAATGAAAAGAAAGGAATGAACGAATTAATCGCAGCTGTTCAAGTTGTGAAGATCGTATGAAGTTAGAACCGAGGTGTGAAATCTTGACAGATAAAACTGTGGTTTTCAGTCTCTTTAAGCGTGAACCGCTGAAAACCTGAACAGTTTCATAAATTCAGAAGTAAAGAAAAATGATAATGTCATAAGGATTTGTCTTATTTCCGCTATCTGCTAACGTTAACGTGTTGTTCTTTTAAAAACTTGCTCCACTAATCGGTAATCGTTTACGGTTTAACTCGATGACAGGTAACGATCTAGTTTTTGAATTATGATGGTGCTAGAACCGGTGGTGCAACACGTCAAAATTCATCTGGCAGACGCGAATCGTAATGGCTGATAAGGTGAATAAAACAATTTGTATGAGTTAGCACGGTGATGAATGAAGGTAAATGGTTCGAGACAGAAGGTGGGAGGTTTGGCTGCGGACGCAACGCCGCGCCTCTAATAATGATAAATGAATAAGTAGCCAAATCGGCCTCTACAAAGGGCTCATTGATTCGATTTGATTGATGATTCCACAGTCTTTGTATTTCGGTTGCCGATGGAAACCACAAGCGTAGTACGCCTCCCTTGTTGTGAAACACAACACGTTATTGTGACGGCAGCGTCCATTATCGAGTTGACGCCCGATTTTCTGGAACGCCCGTAACGAAGCTATCGGTAATTTATGGAAAAAATGACACGAGACTGTGAAATTTCTGGATAATTCGTTTTTAGGTAAAGCCAAATATTTTGAGTTCTATTTGTGCGGTATATAATTTGTAACGCCTCAAGTACTTACAATGACAGAATGATTTTGAGCTCTTGAAAAATTGTAAGAATATAATATGTATCATTACAATGTGGAAAATCTTCTTAGGTTTCGTTGGTGTTGAAGTAACTGCTTCAAGAAAAGCTGTACGTCTTTATTTATGTGCATCTGTGACCTGAAAATTTAGTGAAACAAAAATATTGCAAATAAGGAGAGGTTATAATATCATTGTGACCTTGAACATCAATTATGTTTTGGGTTACAAGGTATGGAAACAAAAGAGCTATAAATAGATTTCTATTTGTGTACCTTGTAACCTTTAGCTACAGGTACAAGGTTAACTTCTTTGGTAATGTCCTTTTGCAGTAAATATATGGGCTTGCTCCCTATTTTTCCATTGTATTGTAATACTAAGAGAGTGGGGATCTGGATCAGCATAAACTTATACAATTTACTTGTACTTATACCTTTACTTATTTCAATTTATTTTTCTATTACAAATTCACCTACTTGTTCTTCTATCAGTCAATCTTATGAAAAATCCTAAGAGTAGGACCAACCTATCAAAATGGACAATAACAAACCAACACATCATTATTTAAATTAATATTTTATAGTGTAAATAGCATGTCTTAAAATAAATGAAAAAGCTAAACATTCTAAGTGTACCCTGTGGGTATAATCAAATAGAAAACATAAACACAGATTGTTCAAAGCTTTATGAAATATCTAACTTATCAAAATGGATAATAACAAACCCACATGTCATTATTTAAATTAATATTCTAAAGTGTAAATAGCATGTCTTAAAATAAATGAAAAAGCTAAACATTCTAAGTGTACCCTGTGGGTATAATCAAATAGAAAACATAAACACAGATTGTTCAAAGCTTTATGGAATATCTAACTTATCAAAATGGATAATAACAAATCCACATATCATTATTTAAATTAATATTCTAAATAGCATGTCTTATAATAAATGAAAAAGCCAAACATTTTAAGTGCACTCTGTGGGTATAGTCAAATAGAAAATGTTACTTAAACACAGATTGTTCAAAGCTTCATGAAAAATCTGAACTTTTTCTGTAATGTCCTTTTGCTATAAATATATGAACATGCTCCCTGTTATTCCATTGTATTGTAACACTAAAAGAGTGAGGGTCTGAATCAGCATAAGCTTATACATTATACTTTACTTACTTCAATATATTTTTCTATTACAAATTTATCTACTTATTCTTCTATAATCATCCTCAACAGTTAGCATACTGATAAGATACGAGTATTGCTAATTACATTGATAAAATGTGAAACCATTCTGAAAACCTATAATAAAATAAAAAAGTTAGTACACAGCTGGAATAGCAGTCTTGAACATATAATTAGTGTTGAAGATGAGAACCACTAAAAACATTGCAGCTTATTAATGCGATAAATAATTGAACGTTCAAATAATTATTGCCAGTAATATCCATAAAAAGTTTCCTACAGGTGTCCATTATATATAAAATGACAGTACTTACATCGACAAATAATATCTACTGTATGGAGAAAAAGGTTATTTCTGTGTCAGAAAACTAATTGAAACGTCATCAAGTAACCACCATATAAGTTCAAAGTATTAGCATTCGCGCGTGTAAACCAGAAAATGAACAGTTCATCCTGAATTCATTAATTCATTCACCGATATATTCGTCAGACGGGACCATAGTCTGAATGAGTTTGCTTATCTGACTCTGTAAAGGGAAACGTGTCATGGCGTCGATGATTCGTCTCGGGTCTGAACGATTACCTTCGTGCGTGCAATTATTAACATGGATCGGGACGTGTAATCGGCTCTTATCGAATTTCCTAATCTGCACCGTTTAAAAACCGGTGGTCAGACGCGACTCGTTAGATTCGTGGCCGTTATTTTCACACCGATAACGCGGCTCGTTCAACATCTTGATACGCTTCAGCTGTCGCGTGCCAACGTAACCAAGCATTCTGGGTAATTCATCTGCAAGAGAAATGATCCGAGATGCCGTTAAAAGCTGCGTCCACCCTAATTAATTTGCCCGGCGAATAAATTTCCACGTTCGACGAATCGGTAATTAGCGTCAATATCGCGATGAGTAACGCGAACGTCGGCTTCCGTTGATTTTTCTCCCACTGTAAACAAGACGAAACATAAATTAGCGGATCTCTAGCGTTTTGTTAGAAATTAATGCAGCTCACTGACTATAACCTAACCAGAGACGCGACTGCAAATGTTCTCATCGAACTAAATACGCGTGCTGTTGTTGCGCGATATTTTTGCCCGATCTTGTTTGGTCGACGGATTATTTTCGTTTGTTGAAACACGTGACAGAGCCATGCGCGGATTCGACTCCGCTTCGATATATCGTTTTTATCGAATAAACGCTTGCGTTCGTCGCGCGTGTTCAAAAACACACGAGTTTCGCACGAGTGCGCATCGAGCCTCGCTATAGGCTTCGATGCCTAGATAACGAATGTACTCCATAAATACATTTTTGCCCCGTGACCGATGCTATTAATAGGTTATGGTCGACGCTCGATTATTCTGTGGCTCGGATGGAATTAGGATTATGAATCATCCACATTTTATTCTATTTTCTGTTTGTTTAAGCCAAATGTCCTCAAATACGATCGCTTACTCCGCGTCATTTGATCTTCGGCCTTTAATAACACGAACGTAGAATAATTACCACGATACAAATGATCAAAGAAATTTAACTAATACCAATAACGAAAATCCTTATTGGTGAATTTTCTACGCTGCAAATTAGATTGAGGTTAGCTTGAGGTTAGGTCTTCTTCTCTCTCATTTTTACGAGTTACTATTGACACACGATTCACCTCCAAGAAATGATGACACGATGACGCAGGAAATTGTGTCAGGGATGCTGATAGATAAGAAACACGAATGCGACGGAAAAAATGGACACGCCGAAGAATCGTTGAGCGCCGGCTTGCAACGACGGACCGGGCAGAAGATCAGAGGGTTTTCGTGGCAGAGTGATTGGTGGCAGCTGTTAGTTTAATCATCGCGCATTAGCCGAACTACCCCTTAGCCGGAGGCCTCGCCCACTTTCACCCTCGGATTCCGCGTTGTTCGTATCGTTCGGTCGCCTCTGTCAGCTTTGTTCCGTCCTCATTTGTTTTATTCAGAGTTCGCGATACACGTCGCCGTTTGTCACTGGCCACTCTTTTCGCGTTTCCAGTCACTCGCCTCAACCAAACGCACGCGTCCTACCCGTTGACCGTCATTTTTGTATTTCCCAGTCTGCTCGGCTCCAAACGTTTCCCATTTTCCAGCAAATTTCTCAAGTAGAAATTTATAGTCTCTTTTTCTTCTTTACGATGCAGATTCAGGCAACGGTTGGTTTTTGTAATATTACTATAATAATGGAAGGAGCTTTCTCTTGATATTTGGATTATTGTTATCATATTTTTGTAACGATTCAACGAAGAGCTGATCGAGAAATCGTGTTATACGATAACTAGAGTGTGGATGTTTATGCAAATTTGTATTTTTATAAACATAAACATAATGAAGAAATACAGTGTTATGTAAATAAAGGTTCGTTTTGGCTATTAAACATTGTAGCTTGTATTTTGAATATTTGATATACAGGGTGGTACAAGCGAAAAGGGGGTGATTCTAGGCGAAAAAAGAACTCGAAAATATAGAAAAAAATTTTTTTTTTAATTTTTCCATCGAGACAACGATCCATAGTGAGATCCGTTCTAACGAGACGCGATAAAGTGCAGGCGTACCGACCGATAATTCAAAGTCGATTTTTTCGAAAACGAAGCCTCGAACGAAAAATTTTTATTCTATGTTTTCGATTTCTTTTTTCGCGTAGAATCACCCCCTTTCCGCTTGTACCACCAGTTACCAACCACCCTGTATTTGCACGTTGGTTGCATTCTGCGTGTTTTTGCATCTGTATAAAAATTCCCACAAACATAGAAAAGTAAAAAAAATTAATAAACCTTTAATAATAACGGAGTGATTTGAAAAATACAATTTGGTAGAATAATAACGTGTTTAATTATAATAAATTTAACTGAAAAACACAGGAAATATCTGTCCGGGTCAGAATTGACCCAGTCCACGTTATACGAGGATTAACACGATAAACATATTTGTGTTCGAAGGAATGTAACAGATCTTCCTGGCTTTCTTTTAGCAAGAGATATTTCATTTCTTTTGTTTCTGGTGTCGTCTACAACCACAGACAACGAAAACCTATAAAAGCTGGTGGAACGTTTTGTTTTTCTGCGCGAGGGATGAAGCGATCTGGGAACTGTTCGTGGTCGAAGTTAAAGCAGAATTTCCAGATCTCGTCGACCTGGTTTTTGCACAAACACGCGGTTAAGTGTGTCGCAGTAGAATCTTCGTTGGGTCGCGTTTCCCGCGTTTTCGAATTTACGAGGTGGCGCGTCGCGTATGAAAAGAAATCGAAGAGAAGAACCGTAGAAAGAAGGTCGACTGGCAAGAACAATGATGAATGTGACGAACTTCGAGGTTCGTTGGCAAGTTCAGTGAAAAAGTCTAACCTAATCTGAAAAAAGTTCAGCGAAAAATCTAACCTATCAAAATGGATAATAGTAAACCCACACATTATTATTTAAATTGATATTCTAAAGCGTAAATAGGTCGTCTTAAAATAAATGAAAAAACATTCTAAGCGTACCCTGTGGGTATAATCAACTAGAAAACATAAACACAGATTGTTCAAAGCTTTATGAAAAAATTAACCTATCAAAATGGATAATAACAAACCCTCACATCATTATTTAAATTAATATTCTAAAGCATAAAGAACATTAATGTTAATGTTCTAAAAATCATTATTTAAATTAATATTCTAAATAGTATGTCTTAAAATAAATGAAAAAGCCAAACATTCTAAGTGTATCCTGTGGGTATAAATAAATAGAAAACGTAAACACAGATTGTTCAAAGCTTTGTGAAAAACCTAACCTATCAAAATTGATAATTACAAACCCTCACATCATTATTTAAATTAATATTCTAAAGTGTAAAGAACATTAATGTTAATGTTCTAAAAATCATAATTTAAATTAATATTCTAAATAGCATGTCTTAAAATAAATGAAAAAGCCAAACATTCTAAGTGTACCCTGTGGGTATAAACAAATAGAAAACGTAAACACAGATTGTTCAAAGCTTTGTGAAAAACCTAACCTATCAAAATTGATAATTACAAACCCTCACATCATTATTTAAATTAATATTCTAAAGTGTAAAGAACATTAATGTTAATGTTCTAAAAATCATAATTTAAATTAATATTCTAAATAGCATGTCTTAAAATAAATGAAAAAGCCAAACATTCTAAGTGTACCCTGTGGGTATAATCAAATAGAAAACGTAAATTGTTCAAAACTTTATGAAAAATCTAACTAGCAAAATGGACAATAACAAACCCACACATTGTTATTTAAATTAATATTCTAAAGTATAAATAGCATGTCTTAAAATAGATGAAAAAGCATTCTAAGTGTATTCTGTGGGTATAATCAAATAGAAAACATAAACACAGATTGTTCAAAGCTTTATGAAATATCTAACTTGTCAAAATGGATAACAACAAATACACATATCATTATTTAAATTAATATTCTAAATAGCATGTCTTAAAATAAATGAAAAAGCCAAACATTCTAAGTTTACCCTGTGGGTATAATCAACTAGAAAACATAAACACAGATTGTTCAAAGCTTTATGAAAAACCTAACCTATCAAAATGGATAATAACAAACCCTCACATTATTATTTAAATTAATATTCTAAAGCATAAATAGGTCGTCTTAAAATAAATGAAAAAACATTCTAAGCGTACCCTGTGAATATAAACAAATAGAAAACGTAAACACAGATTGTTCAAAGTTTTATGAAAAACCTAACCTATCAAAATGGATAATAACAAACCCTCACATCATTATTTAAATTAATATTCTAAAGCGTAAATAGGGTGTCTTAAAATAAATTCGAAAAGGATTCAACGACGTAATTAAATCGAAACCTCGAACGAGTGTCCAAATTTACGGTTCTCGAATTTTCATATTTGAATATCGTTCACGTTTTAACAAACGACGAGACCTGTAATGTTCCAAGAACTGGTTTAACATAAATTCCGATTTTTCTCATATTACGTACAAATTGAAGATATTTGTCAACGTTATCTAAGATAAGTAGACTATTAAGTTACGCTATTCCATAACTGTCCAACACCTAACTCGCTTTCTTCTACTCGACATCGTATCGCTTTCTGCTGCGATATCAACAACCTAACGAAAATCTCTAATTCCACCGTGAAGCTGTAAACGCAAAACCATAATTGTTCTTCCGTAATCCAATATTCCTACGACATAAGGCAGACGGATGAAACAAAACGACATAAGGAAGAACGTCATATGTTCCCCCTTTCCTCGCGCAATTCACAGGCAACAACGAAAAATCGTCGTTGAGGATCTCATCGCACTGTTCGTCCTTTCCACGACGTACAATGTTCTTAGAAAAATCACGGAATTCCGAGGAATGGCGAAAGATAGCACGTGTGAGAGATGTTTCATGATCCGCGTTTCTTCTTGTACCGATTAATTCCCTGCGTCTTTGAATCGTGACCCTCGATATCTTTCTTTCGCGTGCGATCCCTCGTCGGCCATTTGTAAATGGTCCAGGCGTTCCATTTGAATTATTATGTTGCCCTTTAGATCGCCTCGGTGATACGATCTTCATTAGTAGCTGACAGCCTCTGAACATTGATCTTCGATAAAGGGTACAAATAAAAGACCAGAGATAATCTTCGCGTTATTTCAATATACAACATCGTTCCTTCGACTCCTGCAACGCAACAGACGCATCGTCTTAAGGAGACTTTAAATCAACAATTCTCCGCTGCCCAAATCCACGTTACCTCTCACGGCCTCCCTCTAAAGACCTTCTTCCGCGCACGGAAGCGGATCTCATAGCGCCAAAGAACTACGATTCAGTGTGTAAGTAGCTTTAATGTTCGCTCAGGGACCAAACGATCCTCGCGCTAACGTCCTCGCAACGAAACATCGTTGTTCCACGGTAGCAACGACGTTGAAAGACCTTTTCCAGCGAAACGAACGAACGACGAATGAGCGAAAGAAACGTTGAAAGAGAAGAAGGAGAGCGGAGGGAGGAGGGGGGGGGGGGAAGATTTCGAAAGAAAAATACGTGGAGAGCATGCGAGAGGAAAGAATATTCCAGGGGTGGTTTCCCTCGCCAGTGTCGAAGCTGGCGAAGTGGCGCATTCAGCGGTGAAAAGGGGTGGGGTAAAAGGGGCTGTGCAGCGGAACAGAGAGAGCACCAGGCCGGAGAAGGACGAAGCAGCGTGGTCCCGGCTCGCTCGGTCGCGTCCCAGCGCGCAACAAAAGCGTGATAAATCGAGTACATTAATTCGCATTTTACCTTTGTTTGCGTTATGGAATACAATATTAAATGGAATGGGCGCACAATAGATAATGTTGGGCGCCATCATTTACGCGGCGCAGCGCCGCGTAGACGAGAGCGAGACGTTGCTTAGGTTGCTCGGGGAGTTGGCCGGGCAATTGTTGCTGGCATCGTCCTTCGCCGTGGAATCCGCCCGCCGCCGCCCCTCCACGCCCCGCCAAATTGTCCCGATCTACGTTTCACCAGCAACCAGGGCCATTAATCCGAGACCTGCTGAGAACCTGCTCCTTCGATCCCCCGTTGATTTTGTCCTGAATCGGTGGCGGAGGAGGCCTGGATGGCCGATTTCCGCAACATCCGGTCGATCTTCAGTTTCGATCTTCGCGTCTGTACTCAACAGGTACCGTACGACGAGAGGCTAGCGTTGGCCCCTTCGGAGAAATTTCTTCTTCTACGATCGGATTCGAAAAAGCTGGCAAGCTGAGTGGAGAGGGCGGTCAGAAATATAGCGTCTAATTAGCGCCGGCGTTACGAACAGCGGCTCTATCCGCGCGCCATTTGTCGCCGGCCAAACAACCGCTGTATCGTTGCTCTTAATGGATTTCAATTTGAAACGATCAACGGCAGAATCGTTGGCCCATTGGCGAAAATTGCAAACATAGAACGAGGCTCGTGTCACCGCCCGTCCACCGTTTGCTCGCTGAAATCGTAGAATCGACGACGATCGCCGCACACACGAACAATTGCTGAGGAGGAGCGACGAGGAAACAGCGAGGAGAGCAGAAAGGAGTTCGCGATCTTTGGTCGGAACCGGGCAACGTTTCCGCTCGATGTCTGCTGGCAGAGCTTAAGGCCAGTTGGTAGCTGGAAATGGTGTTGGCAGGCCTGGGTGACGCATGGATTCGATTCCTGGGAGCTCGTGATTCCGCTCGGTTAGCCTCGCGTCACTCCCAGCAAACCCCATTACCCGCTTCAGCCCCGGCCGCGTCGTCGCTGCGCTTCTATTCGGCTGGCTGTCGTGCAATCTGCACGCCGGCATCTACACTTAACCAGCGGCACACGTACGAGCACGGTTGCCAACCGAAACGCTCGAAAGGACCAGGGGAACGTTGCCATTGACGTGGCGATCCGAAACCACCGCCGCTGATAGTACGGTTCAGCGCGAGTTAATGCAATGTCCAGTGATCGGTGATCGATGGTCTCTTTTTTCGCTTTGTTCTCGTTTCTCTGGCGGAGAATTGTCGATTCGATGGCGCGCCACGAGATTTTGATAAAATTCCCCGGATTCTCTTTTCTACTGTAACCGTAATCGACGTAAAATGGCGGTCCGATAAAATTCTATGGGAATTCTTACGTGGTTGTTCCTGGAATTTTCACGATCGTAATCAAACCACTCACAAATACGATAATTTCGATGTTAGTCGACCGCCAGAAGCGAGCATTTTAACGCGCTGATTTAAATCGAAAGATACGAGTCTCGTAGAATCAGCTGATGAATCTTACGGTTTCTGATGAAGCAAATCTTGCATTTGCAGTGATTTTCGTAATGTTCGGGGAAATGTGGTAATAGAAGTAGGAAAATATGGAGTAAACGATGCAGAGCGAAGGATATTGTCAATATAAAATTCATTGAATTCTACAAGGTCACGAACCTAACCTATCTACTAATACTATTCAGTAAACAAGGATCTCTGAATTTTTCCTAAATCGACAATATTGAGTTTTAGGATTGTTTCTCTGTAAAACATGAGAATATCTAACTTATTGTTATTTGTAACTTATTATGTGTAATACAAATTTTTTAAATTCTTGAATTGTACAGGGTGGTTGGTAAATGGTGGTTCAAACGGGAAGGGGGTGATTCTACGCGAAAAAAGAAGTCGAAATTTCTCCATCGAGACAACGATCTACAGTGAGATCCGTTGCAACGAGACGCGACAAAGTGCAGGCGTACCCACCGAAAATTCAAAGTGGATTTTCTCGAGAACGAAGCCTCGAACGAAAAATTTGTATTCTATATTTTCGACTTGTTTTTACGCCTAGAATCACCCCCTTTCCGCTTGTACCTCCAGTTACCAACCACCCTGAAGATTCTTTTTAATTTGATATTAATAAGAAGAGCGTAGGCGCTAAATTCGATTAATCTTTCGAATTAACTTTGTTCCCCCTACCAATCGGTATGTGGAGCGTTGGTAGGAGGCAAAGGACAGAGGTTTCGCACGCGAGATCTCCATTTCCATGGCGCAATTTAATCGCGGCGAGGATGTCTGCCGGAGAACCGAGTCGTACGAACGAATGAACTAAACTTTCGAGAGCTATCGATTATCAGCTGCGCTCCCTACTATTCTCTGTCGCTCAGAATACTCCGCTCCTCTTCCGGTGCCACCCTAGCCCGACATTCATTAGCCTCAGCGATGGCGAAGTAATTTAATTTGTTGCAGGATTTGTGGAATGTTAATGAAAACAGGACAGGCATCCCTGTGTCAATTTCTGATTAAACTTGGTACGACTGGCCCGTTGTATGCGCGATGTTAGTTGGCTCGATTCGATTCATCGCCCCGTTTCATCCCTATCGCGTAATTCGTCATGAATTCCGATAGATTTTTGAGTAAAAGTTAATAGGAAATTGTTGAAGAATATTTATAAAACGGTAGGAAAATGACGAATAATTAGCAACGAATTATTTTCTCGTGTCGATCATTTCATTTCACGTGGCAATAAACAAGTCCATTCGCAGAAGAAATATTCAGAGCGTAAAGAAGATTAATTGGAAAACAAGGTCGTAGCCAGCATATTTCACAGGTCATTATCTGCGAGTCCCAAATTCCCTGTGACTCGTTTCTCCTATTACCCTTCATAACCTGTGTGTTATAACTTGAACATCTACAAGGACACGAATCTGATCTATTTATAGCAAACTTTGAATTTTTTTTTAAATAAAGCTATTATTATTAAAGTAAAAAATATGAAAAACAATATTTTGACGCGCTAATTATATGCTGTGCATCGATAATCGAAACGAAGCTTGAAGATCTACAAGGACACGACCTAACCTATCTATTGATATTATTCAGCGAACAAGAATCTTAAAATTTTTCTTAAAAATAAAGCTATTATTATTAAAGTAAAAAATCTGAAAAACAATATTCTAACACACTAATTATACACTGTGCATCGATAATCGAAACGAAGCTTGAAGATCTACAAGGACACGAATCTGATCTATCAATAGCAAACAAGGATCTTGAATTTTTCCTAAAAAAAGAAACCTGTTAATATTCGCGAATATAATATGAAAATAGATAATATGAAAAACAATATTCCAACGCGTTAATTATACACTGTGGATCGATAATTGAAACGAAATCCTCGCGTCGAATTTACGGGCACCCTGCAGCGCAAGTTCATCAACTGCTGTAGGCGCATTTGCAACGATGTCCGGACGATCTATCGGCGATATCGGTTTGCACGTCGATGCACGATGCTGGAGAGCGTGCACCGGAGTAACGGGGATAGCGAGGCACGACACCCAACGTTTCCAGGGGGTGGAACTGGAATGAGGGTACCCGCTCGCCCTGGTAATGGAATACCTCCACTGGAGAAACGCAATCACGCTGATGTTTCGGAACCCCAAGGCTGCCACGAGGGATTTCCACGCTCATGAGCAGATCAGACTTGCGTGCTGCTGCTGGCTCCTCTGTCTCTCTTATCCCACTCCCCTCTCGTTTCTCCAATTTCCCCTTCCCTTGCTTCGCCAACCCTCCACCTGTCAATCAAATATATCTCCAGGATGAAATTCTTTTTCCGGATTCGTCGCTCGTATCGATTAGAAACGTAACCGATCGTTTCTTCGCTGGAATACGAAGTTACAACATTCTCTGGTTTCTTAACCACTGCTCCCAAGAAATCCAAATCTCGTGAACTAATTTTGCAATTAATATTACGCACACAGGATTGTACGATTTTGTCGAACGAAGAATTTTTGCAATTTTGCGATCAGTCGGTTCGTAGTATGTGAAATCAACTAATTAACTAATTCATTCTCAGTTGACTCATTAACACGTTGTTTTCAAAGAAATCTGCGTCAGGCGACGCGTGCAATCGATATTTTAGTAACGCGAGTCGCTCAAGCGGTGGTCTCGAGAATCATCTCTCGTTTCGTTTGTTCGCTATGTTAAAACCACTGGCTGTTGTCGAATATAACGAAGGGAAGTGCGGTACAGATTGTTCCGACCAAACGGTTTCTTACGCCACCGCAATTGGAAAAGCGATCGAATGGCACGGAAAACTTGGCACTCCGCTCCTTCTGCGAATTTCCGTTGCAGACGCTTCGACGGTTTACAAAATTGCAACGAGGAAGAATATAAATATTAGAATATTTGGACGATTATTAGCTGCGAAATTATTAGGGTTGTCTGAAGATACAAGAAGTCCTTGTCTTCGACGGAGCCAGCGCAATATCGCCGTTCGGAAAAATGATTCCGAGAGAAGCATCAGACGCGCGTGCAAACTACGTTGCGCGAATAAAAGACGTGGAATGGAGCGAACAAAGGCGCGAAGGAATTTGAAGAAAACAACGACTTACTGTCCAAATCGTGCCCACCGACCTCAGCTATGCGTAGAATGCTTGAAAGTTTCACGTTCTAAATAATTTTGTCAATAAACCATTTTCGTGTTACTTTTATAACAATTCCACAGTTTCATTATTGTGGAACATCTTTTCAAATGCCTACGACGATTCTCCGCAAGTAGCGAAATAAGCGACAGCCGGATGTGGGTTACGCGGCGCGACCGGAAACTTTGCCGACACCCGAATACGGGTGCCGTGGCAGTCAACGTGTTAATATGAAATCGACCAGAATTTTTACATTTGGTTTATTACGGGGAGCATTTCTCAGCCGAGGTATCTCGTACATCGTACGGTTTCAATAACGTTCAGCTCGTTAGACGTACGAACGGAGAATCGCGTGGATAAATTGTAGAGTAGAAGATATATTTCAATACAGAAGCGCCGGTACAAGCAGGAACATAATTTGAGCTGAAAAGCCCATAACTGAAAGCCCAAAGCCATCGTCGCCTGTCTGCCGTCTATGGTCTGCCTTCGTGCCAGTCTCTCGTCTATACGCTGTGGATGGCTGCAGTGCTCGAGAAACCTAAAAAGACCAGATGTAGAGTTTTCTTACAAGTGGCGACCACTTCAACGAACGATATTAGTTTAGATCCGAGATTATGTCCTTTCGATCGAACGCTTCGTCTTTTGCTCTTTAGTCTGCTGTTAATATTGGCTTGGCAACTAAGTGATTGCGGATTTTGTCGATACCAGCTGATGACAAAACCCGCAATCACTTAGTTGCCAAGCCAATAGTGTTAGCCTGTGGCCTCTCAATTCAAAGAAATTCACAACTTCTGCTACTGAGAATGGTGTTGAGAATCAAAGATGGATTTTTCTAAATTTGTTTGACTCCGATGAGCGTAGATTAATGTTGCTAAGAGAAATGGAGTACTTCAGAGGATAAAGCGTATAGAAAAATTCCAATTAATTCCACCGTCTTGGAAGCAGGATCTCGGTGTAAGTCTGGAACAGGAAATGGCAATTTCTGCCGGCAATACCATGGCGAGGCATCGCCCTGACTTTTGCTTCTTCGTACATTGGCGAATTCCGCATTCCGGAAATCGCGGAACGTTATTCCAGGTCCCACGCGGGTCGTCCAAGCCCCCCGGAGCGACATAACCCGGTGGCCGTCCCCGGAGCCAGCGAATCTCTTCTCGGCTAAGTCGCCGGGCAAAGTTATGAATTCTTTCGAAAATCTTGCCGGTGATCCTTCGAAGTTGAGCGGTCGGCGGGGATCAAAGAAGTTGGTATGGCTCGGCCAGGGGGTGGAAAGGGGTGGATCAAGTCGCCTTAGAATGAAGCCTCGGCAAGAAGTCGAGGACGACGACGACAACGACGAGAAAGGCGAAGAAGAAGAAGAAGAAGAAGAGAGTGGAGGAGGATAAGAGAAGAGGGTTTTCGGCGAGAAGAATCCACCAGAGGGTAAAGGGGGTCGCAAAGGGGGGAAGGTAGTAGGAGTATAAGATCGACAGAAGGGGCTGAGAGAATCGTGAAGCTTGAGACGGCTAGGAGGGTGGTGGAAAGGGGAGCAGAGAGCAAGCAACGTGGAATACAAAGCAGCGACCGAATGATAGGAAGAGGAGGCTGAAGGAGTTTCGAAGGCTAAGCGGCCGGAGGGGGTGAGGCGTTGGGAGAAGACGGGTTCGAGAAAGAAGAGACCCCCTGCCGTCTATTCAAACCGCGCATGAGTTATTGCCATGGATAATTCGTAAATATGTTTATTTTGATTTTGTACGCAACGCGGTTTTATTTCGTAGCCGGTTGAACGCTCGTTCACGCTCCGCTCTTTCCCCCTGTTCTTCCAGCCACTTTTTGGAATCGGCTTTGATCGCCACTCTAGTTTCGGATTATAAACGAGCACGGCACATGTTTCCAGAGGTAAACCAGAAAAATGACTGTCCACCACGCGCCTCTGTCGGTTTATCGCAGCACCGGCATTCCACTTGGCGTCGCGTACGCGGCTACGTACGTGAAAGAATGTCATGACATTTTTAACGGGCCAGTGGCGAAACACGGAGCACGCACGAAGACGTACGTAATTTTCGTAATAATCGGAACGCGTTAACGACCCAATAGACCGATAGAACGAATCGGTAGGGTGGAAGGTCCCTCGAACGTCGTTTGAATCAGAAGAAATTCCTCGTTGATGGAACAAACGACAGAGGGAACCTTTCAGACGCCAGCAAACGGTTCCTCGAATTCCTATAATCCCGCGCAAGCCCTACGCTTCACTAGCTCCTAATATCAATGATCGCGAGGGGAGAGTCCCCGTGGAAGATTCCTCGATCATTGATATCACTCGAAGAAACGGCTTGGGTATATCGTGTTTGTCCCATGTTTGGACACGAAGCTTGGACGAGAGAGGCTTGGTCAGGGTGGTAGAGAAACACGGGAGAGAAGGTCGAGTGGAGGACGAGGGGATGAACGGAGACGGGAACCACGAGGGAATATAACGGAGAGGCTGTTGGGCAGAGAGAGAAAGGAGACAGGCCGAAGGAGAGAAGAGAGGAATGAAGCCCGCCATATCAGTCTTGCTTGCGCCGACAGTTCGTCATTTGTCACTGTCGCGGCCATTAATAACTCCGCCATCCTGTCACTGTGGATAATACGAGTAGGTCTCTGCGCTCGGGCTGTTGTAGCTCCGGTAGGGGTGGTGTTCCGTTCAATTCAGTTCGGTTTAAGGGGTCGCTACAACGGATTGGAAGAGCATGCCTTTCAGGGGATGTGTCATTCGTCGCTCGGGGATATGGCGTGCGATCTTGTCGTCCATCTTGGGACATGTTCGCTTTTTTCACCAGTTTCTAACATATTTTTCATGTATCTATGGGATTGAGAATAGGTTAAAATATATACAGGTATTAGGTTTTACGTGGTTTTCGCAACAGTGCACCTTCCACAAAATAATATAAACCTGTTGAGAATTTTGGATCTAATTGCCGAAATAATGGTACAGGAATACTAAATTTACACTTGGAACTCATATTAGAACAGTTATATATCTATTTGATAAGCGATTGCAAAGTTATTTATCGATACGCACTTGCACGCGTCTCAGCACTTTCTTCCATAGCCGACTGACTTCCATTTCTTTGCTATAATAATAATCTATTGCAACGTTCGTAGTTATTACTTGCGATTTTCTCATATGTTCTACACATACTTCAACTGTTTAATAATGTTGAGAATTTTGGATCTTAATAGCCGAAATATTGATATAGGAATACTAAATTTACACTTGGAATTCATATTAGAACAGTTATATATCTATTTGATAAGCGATTGCAAAGATATTTATCGATACGCACTTGCACGCGTCTCAGCACTTTCTTCCATTTCTTTACTATAATAATAATCTATTACAACGTTCGTAGTTATTAGTTGCGATTTCCTCATATGTTCTACACATACTTCAACTGTTTAATAAATTTGAGAATTTTGGATCTTAATAGCCGAAATAATGGTACAGGAATACTAAATTTACACTTGGAATTCATATTAGAACAGTTATATATCTATTTGATAAGCGATTGCAAAGATATTTATCGATACACACTTGCACGCGTCTCAACACTTTCTTCCATTTCTTTACTATAATAATAATCTATTACAACGTTCGTAGTTATTAGTTGCGATTTCCTCATATGTTCTACACATACTTCAACTGTTTAGTAAATTTGAGAATTTTGGATCTTAATAGCCGAAATAATGGTACAGGAATACTAAATTTACACTTGGAATTCATATTAGAACAGTTATATATCTATTTGATAAGCGATTGCAAAGATATTTATCGATACACACTTGCACGCGTCTCAACACTTTCTTCCATTTCTTTACTATAATAATAATCTATTACAACGTTCGTAGTTATTAGTTGCGATTTCCTCATATGTTCTACACATACTTCAACTGTTTAATAATGTTGAGAATTTTGGATCTTAATAGCCGAAATATTGGTACAGGAATACTAAATTTACACTTGGAATTCATATTAGAACAGTTATATATCTATTTGATAAGCGATTGCAAAGATATTTATCGATACACACCTGCACGCGTCTCAGCACTTTCTTCCATAGCCGACTGAACAGTTTACATTCCTTTGTTTTTGAGACGCCGCGCACACACATACTTCCACACACTGATATTCACATACAAGCATCGCTACTACGCAGCTAACCTAGCCTAGCACATAAAATTATACATATCTCAATAAAACCAAAAAACGTGCGTCTATTGTTTCCTCATAAAACTAAAGAAACTTTCTGGACAACCTAATAGAATGTTATACTTGTAATTGTAAAATAATGCTTGTTAATGATATAATAAATCACGTAATATCGGAATAAGAAACGTAATGCAATTTTTTTAATAAAGAATATTTCAAAATAGTAATTTCATTGCTGCCATATTTTATCAGCCCATATCTATCAAATCTGCAGAAGACGATTAGAAAAATGGCGATTTTAACCAGCAGCAGCCAGGACAGCTGAGAAACGTCCGCCAGCTCGTCATCGACACGGTTCCAGCGTCGTCCATCATCCGGGCCGCGTATCTGCGCGTGTCAAGCACGTCTGCTTTCAAGTACTTCGAAGCGATTAAAACAAAAAACGAAAAGCCACAGGGAAAAAAAACAAAGTACATATCGAGAAAAACAGTCACTAAAAAAGGCAGGCAAAAAGAAGAAAAATAGGCAGAGTGGCCGTAGTGCGTTGGGAAAAAAAATTTTCGCGAAAGCCCTTTCATCACACTTGCCCGCCAAACTGTCTCGCTGCAGTTTTTATTGTGTCCGAATTGCGAGAGCTACGGGGGTAGAGAATTATTGTGAAAGCACCGAACATGTGCACGTTAACACCGCGAGAGCTCGTTTGCCCGCGGACCAAGGGCGAAGGGTCGGCACGGGGGACGGGGGCGGTGGGAGATGCGGCCAGCTTGTTGGTATTACGTAAGCGTGGCGCGGCCATTTCAAAAATGGGGGAAAAAAATATACGCGGGGAAAAAGAGGTTATGTCCCGGCCGCTGGCTGATGCCAACACGGCTTTTTAATTAGAACCGGCAACGCGCCGCCACCTGACATCCTGCACCGCCGCCACCCCTTCATCAAAGTATCATTCTCATTTCGTCGAATTTCACCGGCAGAATTGCGATGCATCGAGAGCCATGTTGCGAGAACTGCGAAACAAGATGACGGGAAAAAAGTTAAAAAATAAGGATAAAGGTAAAGAAAAAAAGTAAGAAAAAGATGTTACACGGTTTGTACGTACGTAAATGCATATGGTATACCGTTAACAGCCTGCGGGCCAACATTAATTGCGCTGCTTTTTAAATGCATCGAACGGCCGCGTTTAATCGGTCAGCTCGATCGCTCCACTTGCCCGGTGAAAGGTTCGATATATGTATTATTATTTCAACGCTGGAGAACGTAATATTGCATGATGAGAGCCGCTTCCTCGCTTTCCAGAGACGCAATGCACCGCGCTTTGATCTGCCGGCTATGTACGCGGGAGGGCCGTGCCACCGAGTATCTCCATTGGTCTCGTTGAACGGTGAAAGGTTGTTCCGTAAGGACGTCGTTTGTTACGCCTATCGTTTGTGTATCCACGCGGAATGCGCTCCGTGTTCTGGAATGAGCGATCGGGGCTGAGTAATCGGTGATATCCTGGCAACCTTTGCCTCGATTTGCATCGGCCATTTATGTAGTCGATATTCTGGTATGCGCTGCTTGCCACGATATATCCATTGTATTGTGGTGGACGGTGTGACGTGTTGTTGGTTAAAGTAATAAAGAGACGAGTTGATTTAATTAACTATATTTACTGTTCAAGTGGTCACCACTTCTAGGAAAACTCTGCATCCGGTCTTTTTAGTTTTCTCAAGCACCGAAGCCGTCGACAGCGTATAAACAATAGATTGGGACGAAGGCAGTGTTGAGAAACGTTAAGTTGGTATCGTCGCTAGTTTCTACAAGCTAAGTTGGTACGATTCCTAACGACGCTCTTTTGTCTTAGGAGTCGACCACGTGTTGATTATCTAAGTGTATCCGGTGTGTTCAGACGTTTTGTACGAGGTGGTGAAATATAGAAAGTAAAATTCAATCTGTGCGAATCTATTAAATATCAACCCCAAGCCTATATTTAATAACAGGCAGACCATAAACAGTAGACAGGCGACGATCGTGCTGATACTAATTGTTATAATCGTTCGCTAGACTGATTTGTTACATTTATTCGCTCCACTGACTGACTGACTCGATACTGAAATTGATTCGCGCGACTGACTGTGTCTGGAGGATACCACGTAAACTTGAGACTTCGATTATAAAAGAGAAGAAGGTTGAGCTGTAACTCAATTACTAACTTTCTTTTATAGAACTTTATTGTAAGTACTGTTGAGAATTGTGCACCTTAATAGCCGAAATAATGTTATAGCAACGCTAAATTTACACTTGGAATTAATATTAGAATAGTAATATATTTATTTGATGGACGATTTCAAAGATCACATCGATACACACTTGCACGTGTCTCAGCACTTTCTTCTATACTCGACTGTTTACCGACTGTACTGTTTACGTTCATCTGTTTTCGAGACGCCACGCACACACATACTACATACGCACACACTGATACTCACATACAAGTATCTCTACTACGCACCTAACCTAGTCCAGCACATGAAATTATACATATCTCAGTAAGTAGAACGATTACAGTGATTTTACAGAGATAAAATGATACTAAATCAAAGAAAGACTGAACAAGAACTGCCCGAGCTGGCTCAAGTCTCGGTTTATATAAGTTTTGGTTTCGGGATGATGTGCGAAAGAGTCTGAAGCTCGGGGGTCGATGTCTTATTTCTGATGTGAATTAAGGTGTGTCATAGGCTCGTTGTAGGTTATGATGATAAGGTGGTGACATGTGCGATTTCTTATCTCTGGTGTAGATTAAAATGCGGTTGATGTCACAAGGACATTTTCGTCTATTTACAAAAGTGCTTTGTCCAGAGTTTGTTTATCACATTAAGTGCGTCGTACAGTGTTAATTCTCTGTGGCAAAACAACTGCGTGAGGTGTCTTCGAAACGAAACGTCCTAAGAAGCATATGCCGTTACAGCATATAGAAGCTGAAATAGTAAGGAAATATTCTATACACCCTTGCTATTGTCGCTTTTGCTCGAATCTCCATTTATTCTTTAGCATGGTGGAACTGTCAATCTGAAGGTCTATCGATTCTAAGATTTCTCAGGGTAAACACCAATGATTGCCTTTGCTTTGCCACTAGAGGGAAACGTGAAGAAGAAACCAACTTGGCACAATGGATACCCACAAATACAATAATACGGCGAGCTTCTAACCCGATTCTTAGGACGCGTGACAATAGCATTTTGCTAACGATTCTATAGGATTCGGGGATCAAGGACAGTTTTAAGTTCGGAAAGGATTTCAACTTCACGCTGCGACCGAACGATTCTTGTACGCGAGCCCAACCTTCGTTTCCTGCGTCACGAATAGCGAAAAGGACGGCCATAAATCCCGTCAAGGTCACTGACTCCGAGATCCTTTCAGTTTCCTCTTCCTCTTTCGCCGACTCTCGTGAAATCGTTGCGCATATCTGGTTTAGAGTAACCCGACCAGCGAGTACTCTTCCTGTTTCCTTTTCCCTTTATCCTGGCCTGGCCGGAATCCTCAGATCCCGCCATTACGCCGCCGCAACTGTCCAGAATTCTTCGCTTCAAATTCGCCAATTTCTCTCGTCTTGGGTTTACAAAGAATTCTTCACGGATACTGTCAAATCTTGAAGTTATGGTTGTTAAATTGTTCATGAAATACTTCGGTTAAAATATCTGCACGTAGCATTTCAATTTTCATGTGTTGGCTGGGTCGTTCCAGGAAATTCAAACTGATTTTCGATCTAGTTCATGTCAGTTTTGTAAATACGATGGAATTTATTTCTAAAATAAATAGGACGATGCGTAGAAAGCAGAGAATTCGCAAGTAAAAATGGCAAAATGCTAGCAAACTAATTTAAATCCTGTCAACTTTTTTAATTATGTTACCGAAGAGGTCACATCGATTATCGTAATTTCTAATCGTTCGTCGAGGAAATTCGAAGTATCACGATTGGACATTTCAGGGTTGCGGAATTTTTTACGATTAGCGTGAGATTTCACGGAAAACGATAGGATGATTGGGATAGAGGAGCGTGGGAAGGCCGACCGGAAGTATGGCCGAAGAAATCATGAAACTCAGCAACGTAGTGGGACGATCGGAGCTGTCGGCGGGAGAGAAGGGTGTGATGCCGGGAAACGGGGCGAGAGCGCATTCTGCAAGACGAACGAGGGGAAAGTAAAAAAATATCGAGTGCGATTTATCAAAGGCATTTCTTGGGCTGCTGACTCTGTACGAATTTTCGCCATATTCCTGCGAGGGCGAAAAATGTTCAACCTCTTTGTCCCTATCTATCCAACTTGTCCGCTAGTGTACGCAGTAATTGATTACGATTATCGTATCGTACCTGAAACCTTATTAATTATTATTTGTTTATTAATTTATAAAAATTTATAAAAATTAATTTATAAAAATGACAAGACATTGTGCGATGTTAGCCCTTAAATGACGTTACACACATATAAAGCTGTTGCTGTTCCTAGACATATAAAGCGTTGTGTATTCCTATTACCAAAGTGTAAAGTATTAAATTATTTATTTTATGGTAGCATCTATAACGCAATTTTTTAAATATTTCATCCATTTCTTTACTATAATACTAATCTATTACAACGTTCATAGTTATTAATTTGCGATTTCCTCATATATTCTACAGATACTTTAACTGTTTAATAATGTTGAGGATTTTGGATCTTAATTGCCGAAATAATGGTAAAGGAATACTAAATTTACACTTAGAATTCATATTAGAATAGTTACATATCTATTTGATAAGCGATTCCAAAGATATTAATCGATACACACTTGCACGCGTCTCACCTTCTTCCATACCGTACTGTTAACTGAACAGTTCACATTCCTTTGTTTTCGAGACGCCGCACACACACATACTTTCACACATTGATATCATTACCACGCAGCTAACCTAGTCTAGCACATAAAATTATACATATCTCGATAAATAAAAAAAAACATTCTTTGTGTTGAAGTAACTGCTTCAAGAAAAACTCTACATCTTTATTTGTGTACGTGCGTGACCTAGACACCGCTATTACACAGAAAATAGAATTCAGTGAAAGAAAATATTCTAAACAAGAAGAGGTGCATATTATTGTACCCTTGAATGTATATTATGTTTTGGGTTACAAGGTCTAGGGACAAAGCAATTAATAAAATAGATTTATATTTATGTACCTTGTAGCCTTTAGCTACAGGTATAAGGTTAACTCCTTTGGCAATGTCCTTTTGCTGTAAATATATGAACGTGCTCTCTATTCCTCCACTGTATTGTAACATTAAGAGAATAAGGATCTGCATCAGCATATACTTGTACATTATACTAATATTTCAATATATTTTTCTATTACAAATTTATCCACTCGTTCTTCTATCAGTCAACCTTGTGAAGAATCCTAAGAGTAGGACCAACCTATCAAAATAGACAATAACAAACCCACACATTGTTATTAAAATTAATATTCTAAAGCGTAAATAGGATGTGTTAAAATAAATGAAAAAGCTAAACATTCTAAGTGTACCCTGTAGGTATAATCAAATAGAAAACATAAACACAGATTGTTCAAAGCTTTATGAAATATCTAACTAGCAAAATGGATAATAACAAACCCACATGTCATTATTTAAATTAATATTCTAAAGTGTAAATAGCATGTCTTAAAATAAATGAAAAAACATTCTAAGTGTACTCTGTGGGTATAATCAGATAGAAAACATAAACACAGATTGTTCAAAGCTTTATGAAAAACCTAACCTATCAAAATGGATAATAACAAACCCTCACATCATTATTTAAATTAATATTCTAAAGCGTAAATAGGATGTCTTAAAATAAATGAAAAAGCATTTTAAGTGTACTCTGTGGGTATAACCAAATAGAAAATGTCACTTAAACACAGATTATTCAAAGCTTTATGAAAAATCTGAACTTCTTTGGTAATGTCCTTTTGCTATAAATATATGAACGAGATCCTATTATTCCATTGTATTGTAACACTAAAAGAGTGAGGATCTGGATCAGCATAAACCTGCACATTATACTTACACTTATACCTTCATTTATTTCAATACATTTTTCTATTACAAATTCATCCACTCGTTCTTCTATCAGTCAACCTCAACCCTCTGAAATACCAAACGATGATATAATTCCAATAACTACACATAAATGAACAATTCCAAGATATTTGATTACATTTGCAAGAATGATGCGTTTGAAAATGAAAAAGTGCCATATTTCCACAAATGATGGAATATTAATATTCCTACCAAATCATAATTCACAATTTCACGTAAACCTCCACCCTCATAATGACCCATTTTATGTATCTCCTACAACTGAACGCTCGCACCACAAGCTACTCAAACCCGGTAGCTGAACGACAAAGGGTCACCAGCGCGTGAAAATGATTTCGAGTCGATCTGTTGAGCCATTCATAGAAGGTCGGTCTTGCGAGCTTCACCGCGACCGATAAACGTGATTTATATGAGGCGTCGATTTTCTCGAAATTTTCACCGGTTTCCTAAGGGCGATGCCACAGGAGGAGGAAGGTAGCACAGGCGAAGGGGAGTGGTGAGGTCGAACGTACGATAGGTTCATCGGGTCGTGTTCCACCCCCCGTCGATCCGACGTTTCGTTCGGCCGCGACACGGAAGCGAAGGGAAATAAATTACACGGCACAGCGTCCAACGGCTACGTCTAGTTCGCTTCACCCTCCGCAGGCCTCGAGGAACACCTCCCCTTGCTCCTTGCTCGCCTTCTCGCGGCTCATCCGGAGCCCCTCCACGTCGAATCCACCCACCCGTGGATCGTGAATCGAGTCTCGGCTCTTCTTCGTCCGCGTCTTTCTTCGTTCGACGACCACGTCGCTTCCTCTGGTTGAAAACTCTCGACGAGCTAGCTTCGACCAATCCGGCCGCGTTATTAATGCTTTTTAATTTCCAGCCGATTCTACCACCAGCTACCCTCTCGTGCTGCTTTAACAACGGCCATGTTAACAAATTGTGTAATTAGGATGAATCTCCCGGGAATTTGGTCAGCTGGATCACGTGGCTAATTGCTTTCGTGGCTCGTACCACGATCCCATCTCGTTTCGGTTGCACGACTTTCAAATGGTTTTGACAGACGGTTCAATGAAATTCGCTTGTCGTTTTGTATTTTTGTTACGTCGATTTGAAGGGATCTGGTCCGCGGTATTTGTCATAGGCTGTAAAACAATTGTAGACAGCAATTTTTGATTTTATACTACATTCTACGTTTTAGATTCATACTTTTTTAACAAGTACTATATACGGTATTTGTGTTATTTTCCGATTAATTTATGCTAATTTACACATTAAAACTGATAATTTTTGGAGACGTACGATTTTAGTATGATTGCGTATTTTAAGTAAGAAGGAAAATTTATAATTTTTCTTTAAAAGTATAACTTTATTCAACTAGGGTTGTGCGTTTTTCTAGATCACCTTTTGCCATCTTTCAGGCAGTGTCATAATTCCATGTTCACGAAACTTCTGATTTTTGCCAGCAAACAACTTTTACGGTGGATGTGACAACACATACTAACCTAGTTCCGATAATCTTTGGCGACCGACCAAAGATGTGTGCTGCGTGTGTGATGTGACACGTTTGAATTAATCGTTTGGTTTCTCGGTAAAAGTCCAAAGTACAGAATTCCTTTGTAATCCCATCAAACCGACAGCCTAATCCTTTTTCGGTGAATCTCAGCTTTTGGTGTCGTCTGGGCTGGTTCATCTTGCATCAGCCACGATCTTTTCCGATTAACGTTGTTATAAACAATCCACTTTTGGTCGCCAGTGATCAGTCGTTTCAGAAACGGATCGCCGATGCTAATGCGTTGCGTCAAATGAATTTCCTTAATTATATTGAATTAAATTAAATTAAATAATTAATCGATACAATTTTTTTACTAGATTAAAGATGGAAGTCCAAAGAACAAGAAAACAATGCAGCTTAGGTGCTCTGAACATGTTGACAAAACAAAGAATGTGCTAAGGCCACCTATTGACAAAATTATGAATCATAATGAATCATAATTATGCAAAATAAGAAATTTGCCAAATACATTCTGTACTCTATAAGAATTACGCTTCTCCTCAAATCATTTTTACGAGAATAGACACAAGAATCAAATTTGAACGAACCTTTCGTTGAAACCATTTCAAAATCCTTCAATCGCCACAGACGACATCAGGTTAGCTATGTTAGGAAAAAATTCTCATTCCAATTGATATTGTTGTTATTTCTATACTCAGAGGTAGAATTACAATAGTTATTATTTTATTCAATGGATAAATCTATCACACCGTTGTGAGCCAAAGAAACCTTTATTGCACGAGTTTACAAAAACTAGGGATAAAAACAAAGAAGCATCTTAAGCCTATCGATCAAATCTATCGATTGTAACTAGGATTATCATCTAGTTACTATTTCTAATAACTAAAGCATCTGCATATAGATGGCGAGCACGAACTCACGTTGTCATTTTCAACAGATAGGGATAACTCTTTCTTCTTTAAGCTGACACAATTGATTCGTTTGGACATAGAAGCACAAGTGTGTCACTCGCGCGATCGATTCGTAGCGGAGATTAGGCAGAAAGTTTCGATGGAGAACGGTATCATTAAGATCTCATTATTCAAATTCGATCTTTGCATACTTAATCGTGGCCGTGTTCGTGTAACCACCGTACCCGGGGACTGGCTGCCAAAGATAAAGCATAATATCGCGATTCCCGGCCGCGTAATGATGATGACCGGCTTGCCGCCGCGTGGATAGCCAGGTAAGGGCTGCGCCTTCGCTACATAATATGCGTAATGTGAAAAGAGGCGATTTTCTCGGTGCTGGCGCGAGCAAAACGACCAGCCTTGGTAAATTCGTGTTATCAGTGGCGATGGAGAGCGTGCTCGGGGGGGCCACGGCCGAATGAAGTTGCTAGTGGAGAATGGCCGCTCACGAGCCAGCCCCGTGAAACGCGCGAAATTATGCTTACCGTGGCCGTGACATGGGATTGAGTTATTTCGCCATTTCATTTGTCATGCTTCGAACGAGCTCTCGGCCACTGCTCCATTATTTTTTTACACGTTAAGCTTGTTGTATTTAAATGAGCAAGTTACAGAATTTAACATTAGAACTACCGATAGTTGACACGAAGCTATTTCTGCCAAAACCAGTGAAAATGACTGGTCTTTAAAAAATACATAATCATAGAATATTTTTATATTTATTGATTTATTACTTTCTTACAGAAGCAATCCCATGTTATGTGGTACATTTTTGATATTATTAATCCACCTGGGACTATCATCCCTAAACGAGGGTCCACATGTTTAAAAAATTGTAAAACCAATCAATTTGACTAGTGTGGTAGTTCTAGTGTTGATAAATATTCTCTAAATGTTTATACAATTCTGGGAGATTAAGATGTACAAGTATAAAGTATACAAAATATTCAACGTTAAGAACTTGTTTGAATAATTAAGGATGGAAATCACTATACTACACTGTAACATGAAGTAGGAATTTTCAAATAAAATTGTAAAACCAGTTAATTTGACTGGTGACCACACTAGACTTACCTACACTAGTTTTAGTGTCAAATATTAGGTCGTCCATTTTGTTCTATCAAGATAAAGATCACAACGTTTGACAGGTTAGGTTTCATGTTTGCGTGAAGTAAAAGATGTGTCTGTAAAAGAAATATTAAAGAATTTGGAAAATTTCTTATAATTTAAGAACATACGCCATGCGCGTTATATTTTAATATGCTTGAAAATGCAATTTGTACGAATAATTTATCTAATCGAATGCTACTAACAACGTTTCACTATTTATCGCTTGTACCAGCTCTTATTAGCTTCTGATATTACAGTCCCGCTGTAGATGAATACGTCTATGCATTTTGTCTAAATTATCTGCGTATCGCATTTCACTTGTCCGGCGTATATAATTTATTCTGAACAGAAACAAATGATAGGATAGATAACTATAAAAATACGTGCTCATATAACTGAACTTTTGCTTCTCGTGTTTTCTACAAAGTTAAAAGAACAAGTGGCGTATCATTTTTCATTTTTCTCAAGCTGTGGATTGTAACGCGATAAACGTGAGCGATCTGCTGCCAAAACTTGGCAAATTTCATTACATCGATCAAAACATCCGCAAATCATCGTCTATAATTACAACTCTTTTATAAATATAAAATATTCGGTAGATTAACTCGGACCGAGTAGATCGCGTGAGAACACCGATATTTCCACGAAGCCTTTCCCTCCTGTTTTCGTTTCGTGCGTCTTTTTACCTCGATTCAGCCGGTAAACAGGCAAAAGAAAAAAGAAAACGTTCATTCTCGAGATTCGGCCGCGTGAAACACCAAAGAGCGTCTTTCGCGAGACAGGAAGGACTATTAATTACTGTCCACGATGGCTGAGCGCACGGCTAAGGAAAGTAATTATGTGTCGCAGCCAGCTACTTGCGACTTAAGACGTACGAGCCGCAACAAACGTAATTTTTTAACGCCTCTACCGAGCCTGCTTGAAAGAGGAAGAAAGAGAAGAATTCTCCACACCTGACACAACATTCCGAGATCGAAAAACGAGGCCCGAATATAAATCGAAATCTTCTATAATTAAACATTCACGGCGATTTTAGCATTTGAAAGTGGTGAATATTCAATTAAAAATCCATGTGCGTAACGTTAAAATTAGTACAATAGGAGTGTTTATCTCAACAGGACAAAGTCGATCGTACGTAATTGGACAAAATAATATAAATACAAAAACATTGTGCGTCTATTATTTCCTCGTAAAACGAAAGAAACTTTTCGGATAACCTAACATTTAAGAGGTTAAGTACTAATATTGTATAATTAGTGGTTTCGCGAAGTAACAATTGCCTGGTCTAAACGGTGAAACAAACGTGAATTTAGTTTCTATTTCTTTAGTTACGTTCATAAAAATTCGCAATTAATTTGTGCACTTCTGTTGTACAATTTTGTAAAATGTTTTATAAATTGTCCAGACACACACAAGCGATAATTTGCTAACTAATATTATTAACGAATTAACAGATTGTACATTATAGATAGACTGTTGAGAAATTATACAAAGATATACAACCTTTTAGGTTATCCGGAGAGTGTCTTTTTTTCGCAAACGTGTTTTTTACAACAGTGCACCTTCGTACAAACGTGAAACCAAGTCTGTGAAACGTCGCGCTGTTTATCTCAACGGAACAAAATGGCTTGTACGTAATTCGACGAAATAAAATAAAACCAAAAACATTGTGCGTATATTATTTCCTCATAAAACGAGAGAAACTTATTGGATAACCTAACCCCACAACTCCGATAGCTATCCCTTTATATTCCACAATATCCCATAGCCTTGCAAAGTAAAAAAGAAGCACCCTGAAACCTGCACGAAAATCACATTCCAGAAAAATACTAGGAACCCTTTTGATCTTGAGGAAGGATGAAAGCCGATTAGGGGAGACAGAAGACAATACACAGCGCACGCATCGTGGCCGGTGCGCTCGCGCATCCATCAGCGTTGATGTCTTTGTTCTTCTCGCTGTACTGCTACGTAAGAAAGATCTGGCAGGCCTCGGAGAATAAGGTAGGGAGGCGGCAGCAGGAAGAGACGACCGTGGAAAAACAGAGTAGCTCTCTGTCCAGGGCGTCCTAGTCGCGATCCATCAAACGTCAGCGATCAGCTTTTTTCTCGTCTGAAAAGTGTGTCCAAGACACGCACACTGAAATCATCGGATCGTTGAGTCGCTGGAACGGAGGCCAGCTGTCGTTTCTCTCGTTTGTGTTCGTCTTCCGCTCTTCCTTCTCTCTCTCTCTCTCTCTCTCGGAGACGGTGTTTCGAATTCGAGCCGATTCGACCAGGGCAAACACGCGTGCGGTTTTTCCACGGCGACCGAGCCGATTTTTCAAACGCGACCCGTGTGACGCTTATAGGCTCGAAGATTGTGGAAGGGGACGGGTTTCCGACACGCGGTGAACACGGGCTGGGGAACACGGGCCAGGAATATGAGCGGAACACGTCTCGACCCTGTACTCGAGATAACCGAGCTCGCGGGAACATGTCCGCTCGACGAAACACCTCGCTAAGAACGAGCTCGGATTTTTACATATTAATTGGAGGCTGCGGTGGAAGATGTCGTTGCATGTAAAATCCAAAATGTTGATTCTCTGACGCGATTGGTCATTTCGTTTGGAAGAGACAGAACGTGTTTATTAATTCGCGATGCTTCGTGTAGTCGTTGTTACTTGTTCTTAACAGCTTCGCTAAGTTTTATTATAATAACGACGTGATTACACTGTGTGAATCGTATTTAGTTTTTTCATCAGTACAGTAATCCTGGAAAGTTCAAAGAGAATTATGCAACTACTTGCTTGCAGTCCTAACACGCTGGAACATTAAATTACCAGCGTTGCATTCTAATGGGAATACACGTCATTCTTTTACGATGAGCAAATTACACGCTTCTTTCAGCGTAAATTGAACAAACGTATACGGCGTGCTTCTTAAAAAGAAAAAAAAGAAAAGGAAAAAAAGAAGGAAAAAACGATCTAATGGAAAAAAAGGCAATTTTAGCCATTACGCTCATTGAAAACAGGCAGAAGAGCGGCGCAGTAAAATACAAATTACACGGTCAACTTCTTTTCACACTCGGTAGTGCATCGAACAGCGATTAGAACCGCGTTACGTTCGAGGGAAGATTGAAGACATCAATTACCAGCGGAACCTATCGGACATGGACGTCTAGAAAAATCAATTATAAATAACCGGCGTTGTATCGAACGGACGTTTCTAATGTATAATAATGCAGCCCGATCGTCCGCCGCAGCGTAATCCAATTTCGATGTTTGTTTTTTTCGCGACACGCGTGATAAAGCGGCGTATCCGAGCGTGGACGTGAAAAATCGTGGCCATATTGTATATGTGCCTGTGACTGACTGCCTACTTCACCGTCTTGCAATCCATACGCTAAGATTAATCAATGACATCCATTGGAGGAATGTCTTCGGGTTTGTATTTGTCACTCGCACGGTTCCTTTGAGACCGCTCTCAATAGAGGGATCGGATAAATGGAAAACGAGCTGGAGCACGGAATCGATCTCGTCACTATGTACTTTTTAACCCTTTGCAACGATCCTTTGCTCGCTTTGTATTTTAAATTCCAGTCGTCTTCCTCTTTTTCTAAACTGATTACTCGCCATACGCTTGTGAATGAAATGTTACTTACGTAAATTATACGTAGAATTATAATACGTATCGTTTAAAGTAATTTTGTTAGGAAATAGAGTTCCTTTGGCAATAATTTCTACAGGAAACATTTATCGACTGCGTCAGCCATTTTCTCGCTTCGATTTCGTAATTCTGGGAAATTTCCTTTAGAACTATCGCGGTACAAAGTGTCTTACACTGATTGTATAATTTTATGTAATGTTCTGCATCCTACTACAGCTACGTTCTTTGCGTTACTTCCAACTTAATCATATTTTTCTATGCTTAAAAAATTTTTATAAAGTCGTTGTTAATATGCCATTTCACAGTGTAATGTTATGCGTAAAGATGTTCTCAGAACGTTAAAAATTTTTTTGTTCGTTGAAAGGGAAGTGAACTGGAGACGTGACAAGTTAAGCAATGCAATTGAGTTAAGACGTAACATTTATAGTATTATATTTGACAATTTGAGTTTTTCTTAACATTTTAGATGCAACGTTTGTTCTCATTTTTTTTTATTGATGTTCTAACAGAAATGTTTAATCGTTCAATGGGGCGCTTTTTATTTCAAGGTATCTTCTATTTATCGGTTATATTCAAAATGCCCCAACTGTCAATTTTCATACAATTTTTACAATTGTAAGAACTTGAAGCGCTACGGTCACCAGTGACCGTGACGTCACAGGAGAAACCGTGGTAGGTCATATATGACCCACGTGACAGTCAAAGTGTTAATCAGTACTTTAGACACCGATAAAGACAATGCTTTTAATTTTCTGTCCAACTATACATCCACGTTAACGTTTCCACGTGATTGTTAATTCTTCGTACAGCAAAAATAAATCATATATTCTTCACATGGGTAAATTTCTATTCTACTGGTATACAAAAAATATTCAAAAGAGTCCTCTTACGCCATTGTATTACCATGAACATGTAATTAAAGCCGGGTAAGTACGCAATAATTCGCGACAGGGTACAATGTTTTTAACGCGGCGAAAAAGGGGGCGGTCAGGGGTGCACTCGACCGCTTCCAACATTCTTCTTGCCCAACGTGTATCTGGTGCAGGCTGTGCGCGATCCACTCTATTGTCCTAACCTTGCTGCTTGTATTTGGCACACGCGAGTGTGCTTCAGAAACTCTCGACGCGCGCGAGAAGTTTGCATAAACGAGACTGCTGGTGTCAGCACGGGACACCAGGCAGCCTCGGAAATAGAATACACGATATGAAGAACGTCCGTAACGCGACAGGATCTAATAAACGTTACGGCGTTCGCGTCACCACGAGAAGAAGAAAGAAAATACAAAAAGAAATATCGTTCCGCGGGAAAAGGATCGATCTGGTATGGGGGGACAATTGAAAAATTCGACGCGAATTTCGAAATTGTTCCGGCCGCTGCAACCTACCGTTGCATGCAAATAGCATCCTCTGCGCGTGATTGCTTTATGCCTCGCAGCGGAGAACTACGCGACGCAACGATGAAATCGCTGGCTGGTCGCGTTCGCGTGGAGGTTAGGTTGGGTTCTACGCCTGTGTTTTCGACGTTTTCCAGAAGAGAGTGCTTCGATGGTGCTCGTGACGTAACTGATCGTTTTGCAGCTAACTGGGTAGAATTTCAGTTACGACTAATCACTGGCCGTATAATTCATCGAATTCCCACGATCATTTCTTTCGGAATTAATATTACCTTGTTACATATGAAACGTTTGATTTTTAACCATTCGTATGCTAAATAGGATACATCATGCGATCATGCGTGAAAGAAAAAATCATAATGATACGTGTACAAAGATAAAAATATTTATCGGGAGAAAAGATTGACAAAACGAAATCATGTTGTTGTTTTGCCTCGGAGTATCAACATCGTTAGGCTGTACATAATGAAATAATAAATAAACTCGTGGCAAAACAATGTCGCCGCTACGTGCAAGCGTCAAACAAAGACGAATTTAAATCATCGTAAAGTGACCAGTTTTTCAGTCTCACTCTCGAGCAATTTTAACCCCTTAACCTACAATTTACGTTCGAGAATGCCCGCAATATTTACGTTTGGCCCGATCATTGTACTACGGGTTATGCCCGTAGTTGTAGGTTAAGGGGTTAATAGCAATTAATACACAGTCTTACCGCGAATTAATTAATTAATTACCGAGCATCTTAGCGAACATTCTCTGCATTTATTAATTATTTTTAAATATATTTAACGACTTCAACATCAAGTTATCTCATCATTTAAACCACAGACCAATCCTCTACAAAATAATCCTAGTATTTTCCTCAAACGAATTCTTCACATTAATCGTCTACGATATACAATAACATTAAAATAACATTAAAATCGTAAACAATAACCACATCAAAAAGTCACTAATGTAATCCTAATGCAAAACGATAATAAAAAGAACGCGATGAAACTGTGTCCATAGCCTTTCCACTACTCGCCTCAATAGCCTTCGAATAAAACAGCTAGCAATAATTCTGTCCGACCCTTGGTTAAAGTGCTGTGAAAATTTCAAGAAAGCAACAACCTCCATTCCCCCTGTCCTGCTTCATCCGTCGCTAGACATGTTCCCCTAGCAGATCGCGGCAAAAAATTAATATTCGCGAACGTAGCGCGGCAGCGGAAAGGCAGCAGTCACGTTCTACGCTCGCGTTGTCCTCGGACGACGTATTTGTCAGGCGCAAGAATGCTTTAGAAAGAGCGTGGTGCCGCGGTGTGTGGGGGGTTGGGGGTTGAAACGCAGGTCGGAAGCGAGGGTTGTCGGCTGGCAACGCAGGACAGAGCCGCCGCATGGCACCGGAATACGTAATACGGGGAATAGCCGTGGCCCTGGTTCACGTGGTGGCGGAGGGCTTTCGGCGGAGGGTGGCTGGAACGAGGGGTGGCGGTGGCAGCACGCTGGGGGAAGGGCTGGAGAGGGTAACGAGCCGCGGCAATTAATATCGCCGGGTTTCCACAATGCGCTTGCAAATGAAAGGCCTTTGTGACGTATGATTGCGTTACCGAGTGAATAGTTGAGTAATGGCGGTTCGTGGCGCCGCCATCCGAATCGCGCTAACCGTGCAAAAGCTCAGTCTCGGCTGCCGCCCGATAGTACCTGCCAGACGAGCCTCCTTCTCCTCTTCCCCGAACCCTCACCAACCCACTTCTGACGCCGACAGTTTTCGTATTGAAGCCAACCTCGGATGGATCGCTTGTGAATGTCGCTGCTGTGTTCGAATCGTCCAACGAAATCTCCAACGCTTGTTTGCGTTCCAGCCGCTTACAGGATTTCCCAGCTTCGCGTGTGACAGCGATCGTCGTTCCGCTGTGTGCTCCATGGAGTATGCACTTTGGAGGATCTTAGAGCTGCGTTTAATGTTACAGAGTTTCTTGCTGATGGGAGTTTCTCTGTGAATTGTAATGTTATTAGGGTTAGGTTAGGATTGACATAATCAGTGAGGTTGGGTTACTAGGATTCCTATGACGAACATTGAAACGACTCTTTATCGGCTGGTTTCACTTGAAAGAATATCTTGAAAAGTATTAAGAAAGTTATATAGAAATGTATCAGGTTGTCCGAAAAGTTTCTTTCGTTTTATAAGGAAATAATGGACGCACAACATTTTCGTTTTATATTATGACGTATGATCCAATTTGTTCTTGTTGAGAATGTTGAGAATAGACGAAATAATGGTAGAGGAACACTAAATTTACACTTAGAATTTATATTAGAATAGTTATATATTTATTTGATAAACGATTTCAAAGATATTCATCGATACTCACTTGCACGCGTCATACCTATTCGATACCAGACCGTTAACTGAACAGTTTACCTTCCTTTGTTTTCGAGACGCCACGCACACACATACTTCCACACACTGATATTCACATACAAGTATCGCTACTACGCAGCTAACCTAGTCTAGCATATAAAATTATACATATCTCAATAGTTCTATCAAAATAGTTACAATGTTCGACAGATTATGTTTCACGTTTCTATAAAGATACATCGTTATAAAAGATGTGTCTGTAAAAGAAAGATACTTTTTGGGCAAATATATTGACATTGTAAATGAACATATCTGATACTCTGGTTGTTCAACAGTTCAATTATTTTATCATAAATGTAATATTTTACGAAGAATAGATAAAATCTACTTTCATTTTTAATTGTTTTTTTTTTTTAATTTAATCAGTTTCACTGCTAGATGGAGGAAAAATTTGTGCGCCAATGGATATGAAATTCGAGAAGAAATTAAAATTCATATGATTTCTTTGATGGATCTAGTGGGTATGAGAGAAAAAGGTCAGACGTCGAGTGTGACGAGTAATTTCCAACCGATACCCGTTGACCAATCACCGGTTTGGCAAACGTGTCACGGAGCTGACAGGAATCCGCTGCAACGCAAGCTTATAATTTATCGGATCAAAAAAGGTGGACGCAAAACGTATGGGTTTTGCATCAGACACAACAAATAAATATACGGATTTGTTGGTGAGACCTTGCCTAACAGATTCAGTCGTTGGTATATACATCGACGAAATTGCAACGTGCATATGCTGGTTGTTTAGCCTCGTGGAAAATGCGATATTTACCGGAAATATCCACGCATTTGTCAATATATATCTTAGACTAAATGCACTGGCTTTGCCAGAAAATTGTTTAACATAACATCATGAAACGTCCGACTGATTATACGTATCCTCGTGTTTGTCGCATGCAAATAGTACCCATTTTGTATACCAAATCGCTGTACATGCCGATAAAATGTAGATTCATCGATAACAATCTCGTTCAATTACGTTACGTTAAATTGGAAAATGAGAGTAGTAACGAGTCAAGTGCTTCACATTCAAGGTCGAATTTTTCTGATTTAAAACATTGATCGATAATAATTTCAAAGTTACTATTTTATTTTACGATACCCGAATTTTTATCTTTTAATTTCACTTTCGTGTCAACGAAATTGTTTATCTTTCAAGTAGTATGAATTTTCTCCAATTTAATAAATTGATTAACAATTGGATCTAAAAGAATCCAAAGAACGCGTTAAGTTTAAGCTCCTACGACGAGGTGCTAATTTTCACGTTATCGTGGCTTCTGTTCGATGTTCGATATTATTGAGCAGCAACTGGAAACTGTTTCGATAAACCTCCGACCCCTGCACGTTTCACCACGAGGGTTGCGGCAAGCGTGGTTAGTCGCGGAAGATCGAGTATGAATAAATAATTTCCGTGGAGCTCCTGCTTCAGGATGCTGTCAGGATGGGTTACAGGCACGCTGTGTATAATAAGATTGTGATATATAAGAAAAATGTCGAGCAATTTCAAAATAAACAATGTATAACATATTAGCACGATAATATTAATTCTCAGAATTACCTTAGTGTCAAGATCCAACAAAATACGATTCTTATTATATTTGTGAGGGAATTCAATAACATGGAACACCTGGAAAATAGAGAAATGATATTAGTAAATAATTCAAGAAATGTATAAAGTAATATACACAACAACAAATAAATATTTCAAATAAAGTTATTGGTTCTATAAAAACAAGATAATAATTTCCTTACGTATGAATCGTGTAGAGCAGACCTGTAATGAAGCATCCAATTGTCCTAACGTCCAAAACGCTCAGTATATGTGGTGTACTGATAACACTCACACGGAGCTAACGTAACATAACCAGTCAACGTAGTATTACCAACATTGCGTACAATTTCCATTGATCCTAATTCAAACAGACAACACTCCGTCATTATATACAAACAAACATGAAACATCTAGCAAAATCAAGGAAATTATAAAGAGCATGAAAAAGAGAAGAGAACGTAAGAAAGACTAGGAAGAAAGAAAAGGGGACAGAGATGAAAGCGCGGAAGCAGGAGGAGAGGAAAATAGAAAGAGACGGTGGAAAATAGAGGAAGAGGGTGAAGGACGTGGTAGGACGAGGCCCACCGACTATGAGTAATATTGCGGGGCTTTTCCACCCCTGGGAGCGCGAACCTGAACGTGGAGGGTGGCTGACGGGGGTGGGAGCCCAGGGACGGTCGGGCGTGAGAGAGCCGCGAGAGGGTGCAACGGAGGGAGGAGCGCCGATCCATCAGCGTCCCTCCACCCTCGCCTTTCCGCCACTCTCATTTTTCTCCACGGTCCGCGCTCCATCATTCCGCGTCACATCCGCCCTCTTTCATCCCTCTTTCCTCCCTCCGGTTCTGATACGGTGCCGTGGCTCTGCTTCTCCTTGTTCCTCGTTTCTCCACCGACGATTTCGCCGGCTCCTCGACCCTCAAGTCATCCCCTCCCTCCCCTGCCTTTCTCCTCCGCTACCAGCATCCCCTGCCAGTAGCTACGCTACTGATTACACTTTCCAAATTCATTAGCGGAGCCCTTGTCGGAGGTTTGGCCGAGTTCGACTGTCGAGAACTAAAACGTCGTGTAGAGTATGTACACACGGAGTAGGGGTAAGCCGCGAGAGAGAAGCAGCAGGCAAGAGGGTGAGAGCGCAAAGGGTTGCCCCGTTTTCCTGTAGCTGTCGTTATGGATGTTTGATGAGCTGTTTTGCGCAACCGAGAACCGCTGCCGTTGGCTGCGTTCGCTTTTTCGACGAATCGTTCGGCTTTGGGGTGGCAGGGCTGTCGATGATCGGCCAATTAATATCGCTCGGGCTACGAAGCAGGGGATCAGAGGGTCCTGGAAATTTTGTACCACAGCGATTTTAACAGCGCCAATGGCTACCGAGAAAGTTTATCAAGAAAGAAGTCGTTCGTTTTTTAACTGCAATTCTACAACGTAGAATATTTCGATTCTTCTGAAAACCAATATAAAATCCACGACAGAACATTGTCGGGCCCATACTTCGAAGCCAACGATCGCCTAAATTCGCAATTCTCCGACGTCGTCGTGTATTTATTTTCATTCGAGTTTAATTAGCTACGCATTGCTTGTAACGGCGACCAATTAAATTAATAAGCGCAGGCATCTGTTAGTATATCCGGAATAATGGCGGCCATCCGTCTTCGGGCAGCTACTGTGTTGGATCCGCGAGCCAGTCTCACGTGTAGCTGATTTCGCGAATACTCGGTCCTTAAATACACCGGTCGTCGATTCGATCGATTCACTGTGAGCACAAAACATGCTGCTTTTCACGAAGAATCGAAGATATCGGGTACACAAATGGACACCGGGCTACGAATAAAACGTAATGTCACGAGAGAAGGGATACTGGCTTGGATTCGAGCGTACGATTTAGCCACTAATGGACTGCCATACTTTACACGTCGAAGGGAATATGTTTAAGAATGCATGTTGATGCGCGGTAATTCACTTTCGTACGTGTTAATATCGGCAGGCCGACGACGGCGAGGAATACCGTCGGTTAATATGGCCATAAATCGGCTGGCCTGGTAATCTAAAAATATTTTGTAACGCGTTTGTCATTGGGCAGCGGCGAGCAGCGCCTATAGGAGCAGGCCTGTGAATTAAATATTTCATTTCGAGCGATCAATCTCGAACGGGGGAATAACGTACCCTTTGGCCGATCCAGCCCAAGACTCGTTCGTCGTTCGTTGCTATCTTCTTTTAAAACGCGGTGGCGAAAGAAACAAAATGGGCGGTACGCTTCCGAGGTAATGACCGCCGACGTCATCATCATTATCGCCCTTGTGTTCTGGCACGTTCGATCCCAGCGACGTCTATGATGCCTCGCGCACGTCGATTCGATGGTTCTTTGATAGACGATGGCTATTGCGATTTCTCCATTCGATTTTCTGCTAGATTTTATAATATTTGTTATTAAATATAGGTTTGGGTTGATATTTAATAGATTCACACAGATTGAATTTTACTTTCTATATTTCACCACCTCGTACAAAACGTCTAAACACACCGGATACACTTAGATAATTAACAAGTGGTCGACTCCTAAGACAAAAGAGCGTCGTTAGGAGTCGTACCAACTTAGCTTGTAGAACTAGCGATCATACCAACTTAACTTTTCTCAACAATATTAATTGTATTAAGTCGTCATTTAGCTAGGCTACTTTGTCACGATATCGCTTAATCTTATCGATGCGAACAAAGTTTTATACTTAAAATTACTTTATTAAAATCATACAAATTTTATATTACGTTATCATAGTATCGTGGACGAGAGGCCCGGGGGTGTCGAGCGAATTATAAACAAGCGGCTGCTTGTTTGAATACGTACGTGGTGGGGGTAAGACAAAAGACACGAGGCTAAGACAAAAGACAAGGAGTTGCTAAGGAACAAAAACGAATTAACAGTCATTGTGAGTTGAGAGTTGTCTTAATTATAATACGTTATTGTGATTAGTTCATGTTAAACAACCATCGTTTTCTGTTTAATCAACGTCTATTTAATCTGTTTATTGTAAATAAACTAATTGTAGTAAAGATCGTACATTATTATATTCATAAGTTACGTACAAGTCGGTACATTTAATGTTTCATGTAGTTTATGGTTCAAATAACATGAATTTTTCAGCGATCTTGGTGATATATTAGCTGGTCCCTTTGTTGTCATATAAAGTGGCAAGTATTAATCATATAGCCGTACATTTTTGAATGATTAATTAACATCTTCCACTTTGAAGATATGTACATATATGCTGCCATCAAATATATTTATGTCAAATAATATTTATGATAATATATATGTAAATTAGTATATATGTAAATAATAATGTGTATGTATATTATCAAAGACACATACTGACTTGTGTAACTTATGAACATAATAATGTAATATAAATATTTGTATAATTTGTAGGACATTTACTACAATTAGTTTATACTTATGAATATAATAATGTAATATAAACATTTGTATAATTTGTAGAACCTTTACTACAATTAGTTTATACTTATGAATATAATAATGTAATATAAACATTTGTATAATTTGTAGAACCTTTACTACAATTAGTTTATACTTATGAATATAATAATGTAATATAAACATTTGTATAATTTGTAGGATCTTTACTACAATTAGTTTATTTATAATGGATTAAACAGATGTTGGTTAAACAGGAAACGATGGTTATTTAACATGAACTAAATACAATGACGTACTATAATTAAGACAACTAAATAGTTGATTTGCAACTCTCGTCACTACGGTTCCAATGCTCTCTCTCACGCGGACCACGCTCTCTCGACAACGCAATTCGCATTCCCTGACTTCTCAACTAACACTGACTGTTAATTCGTCTGTTTCACTTAGCATCTCTTTGTCTTTTGTCTTTTGTCTTAGCCCCACCACACACGTGTTCCGCAACCGCTCATGGCCAAGGTTACGCAGGCCATTTTCGCGTAATTATTCGATCGAAGGATCAAAGATACATTGTTGGTCCTGTCGGCACTTAGGCTTTCTCGCGACATTGTTTATGGTCCGCCCGGTATCTCTTAAGCTTTTCGTCCACTATACTGCAAATTTATATAAAGGTATTCACCATGAAATATATAAATCAGGGCCGGCGTGACCTTTTGCGGGGCCTGGATGCACATTCAAATGCTACGCTTAAATTTTACAACGAGGAACTATTTATTTACAAATGCTGTTACATATTATATATTTTTTATAAGCAGCTTTTTAAACAAATCCAAGTAATACCTTTTCGCATGCATCATTCGCTTTCAAGGGGCAAAAAATTCAACGACAGTAGGAAATCTGTAATCATGTGTGACTTTTGCAAAAAGCTATTGATGTAGTTTAATTTCTCTGAAAAGTACATTTCTCTGAAAGCGCCTCGATTTTTTTAATCTAAAGTAGTTTCCAGTATATGAGCACTTTGTGGAGTTATACCGAACTTTCATGATTTTTCTCACTCCTTTAATGAATCATCGCTATTAAAGAAATATCTATTAATGGCATCGTCATTCTGTAAAAAGTTAATCGAAATCGCTGTTTTTTAATTGGAATACCTAAAAAACAAAATAAAATTCATTATATTATTCTTTTAGTTATCATCGTGGAAAAAAATATAACACGAAGTAGGAATTTTAAAATAAAATTATAAAACCAACCAATCTGACTGCTGTGGTAGTTTCAGTATTGAACAAAGTATCTAAACGATTTATACAAATCCTAGATTGATCTACTCCGTAAAATATCAAGTATCAGCGGCAATATATAAACAAGTACACTATCTGTTGACGGGGCAAAGTTGACAGGACGGGCATCAGGCACGATCAAGCCCAATTCTATTAAAGCAGTCGGGCAAACACGACGTAAACAGGAACGGAGAGTGTCCGGTGGTCGTAATCAAATACGCATTACCAGAATATCCTAGCCACGTCGCGTGTCCGCGCGAGCGCGCCCGATCCTGGTTCGCATACATACTCCAGGTAGATGAGTATTCTTTGAACACCGCTTCCATACATCTGCCTACGATATGACGTGTTTCAGTGGGCCGGCGCCACGTACCGATAGGTAATAACGTGTCTGCGGTACATTTATCTTGGCACGCGAGGCGACCATCATGCTCATGAAGCCGAATCAGTGGCGGTGATCTGCCACCATGAGGAAAAAGAATACCTGCCGCGGATTTGTTGCGCACTGTGACGCACAGTCCAAGATTTAGAGGGTGGAACGCGTTAGAAAATCTGTGAAACGTGTGTTCAATTGAGAATCGCCACTCAAAATTCCGATTATTAGTTGCAATTTAAGATAACAACGATCAAAATAATAACAATCGTCCGGCGTAAAATAATTCGAGTCCGATTATAAGTTTGGGCTAAGTTTAGGTTAGCTAGATGGAACAGCGCACGTGATCGCATGAGAAGCTTATCCTGTGATTACACTCCGGAGAAAATCTCGGATATGGTATAATTTTTCACATAATTGGTCCTTGTTGAAGCTGTCACCGATTCTAAGAAAACTGTACATCTGGTCCTTTTAGTTTTCTCGAGCACTGAAGCCATTGACAGCGTATAAACAATAGACTGGGGCGAAGGCAGTATTGAGAAACGTTAAGTTGGTATCGTCGCTAGTTCTAAAAGCTAAGTTGGTATGACTCCTAACGACGCTCTTTTGTCTTAGTAGTCGACCACGTGTTAATTATCTAAGTGTATCCGGTGTGTTCAGACGTTTTGTACGAGGTGGTGAAATATAGAAAGTAAAATTCAATCTGTGTGAATCCATTAAATATCAACCCCTAACCTATATTTAATAACAGGCAAACCATAGACAGTAGACAGGCGACGATAGCTTCGGAGTTTTCAGTTATAGGGTAACGCTGCTAGTGTCACGTCGGAGACACAAGAAATCACGAAACCGATAGATCGCCGGTGATCTCGCGTCGCAGTTCGAACGTTTCACGAATAAGGTGAAGAGATTGAACTTCGTATAAAATGATGGAATTTTTATTATATAAATCCAACAGAGTGACGGTTCAAAGTGTTAGAACAGAATGAGGTCTCGAGCGCTGATTTAGCAGGGTTTTTATATCGAGGTTTAGTCCCTTTGGAGAGGTTATCGTCGGATGTATATCACAGGCGGCTATTCCGTTACTGTTTGGTTATTATTCCCATAGCTATGACATGCAGGATGTTTCGTCTATCTGATTACTGTTTCTGAGCGCGTGGCCATCTTGAGCGTGTGACACTAGCGTGCGGATCGGGACCAGCTCAAATTATATTCCTACTTGTACTTACACTTCCGTATTACAGTATATTTTCTACTTTACAATTTATCCACACGTTCCTCTCTTTATATATCGAATAACCTCAACAGTCCTAAACTAAGATAACCGAAAAATTGTTGCGATAACGATACACTTAGTGAATATTAATTATTTTGAATTTCTACGGATTGTAGCTAATGTTCCTAATTCCTTTTCCATCTTCTGGCTCTATCTCCTGGCTCTCGTTGTTACTTGCCGAAAGTCGAACCTGAGGAATCGCAACTGACGTAACGTACGTCTCGCAACTCTGTACGCTGTTCCTTCATCCTTGTTTGCTTGCCACCTTTCAATGGACGAGAGAAGAAAGAAAAGAAGAGAAAATATAGATGGAATACGCTGCATATTCTCCCGCGGTGCGTAGCGGTCGGTGGAGGCCGACGAACAAATAACAGGTTGGCCATGGCGATATGAAATACGATTACCCCGGTTCGGCGTACGAGTTGCATCGGTCAGCCGCTGCCAAGTTTTCAGCGCATCGGTTTGTCAGGGCGTGCCGTCGTTCTCGTGCAGCATCTGTAACATGGACAGAATTTTCAAGCATGTCGTGCATCCGTCGCGCGAAAAGGTGTGCGCCGGCTAGAGAAACAGAGATACAGAAAAACAGACGGAGATGGAACTAATACGCTTAGGGGTTGAGAAAGCAGAAGAAAGAGGGAGAAGAGAGAAACGATATGAGGTAGACATCGCGAGCGCACGGCACACAGAGTCTACACACAGCACGAACTTGTTCGGCTTGGGATAGAATAGGATAGGTGGGGCCGTTATTAATCTGGTGTCGAGTTGAGCACAAAGTTATATAGGAGCTCAGGAAATGAAACACGAGAAACCTCCCCCTCCGTCGTCCTCGCCGCGCTAGCTGGCTCCCTCTTGCTTCGCCTCTTCTGCGTCCACCTACTTCGCCACCCCGTTTTGCCCTCTCCTACTCCCACGTACAGGGCTGGACGATCCTCCATCCCCCTTTTCTCTGTCCCTACAGTCCCTACATTCAACTTTGAATGTATTACCGGACCACCAACCCCCTGGCTGGCTCTTCCAGTCTCCGGTCAGATGGAGATATAACGATCACCGGCACATGAACCATGGGCCCGCGGAGACATGCATATTTATGTCGGCTGCCCATAGTCTCAGTCTGCCGCTGACACTCCGCCTGTCCTTTCCACAAACTTATACAGACCTTCCGCGTTTACTTCGTACCCCAGCTTCACCCTTTTTGCGTCCGTCGATAAGCACCGTTAGCTGCTGTCTGAGGAATTTCGGTGGATGAGTGAAAGTATATCTTTTAACACGTCGACTGCTACGACGGCTGCCGCATTCGGGTGTCAGCAAAGTTTCTGGTCGGGCAGCGTAACCCACATTCGGGTGTCGCTTATTCGACTACTTGCGGAGAATCGTCGTAGGCATTTGAAAAGATGTTCCACAATAATGAAACTGTGGAATTGTTATAAAAGTAACACGAAAATGGTTTATTGACAAAATTATTTAGAACGTGAAACTTTCAAGCATTCTACGCATAGCTGAGGTCGGTGGGCACGATTTGGACAGTAAGTCGTTGTTTTCTTCAAATTCCTTCGCGCCTTTGTTCGCTCCATTCCACGTCTTTTATTCGCGCAACGTAGTTTGCACGCGCGTCTGATGCTTCTCTCGGAATCATTTTTCCGAACGGCGATATTGCGCTGGCTCCGTCGAAGACAAGGATTTTTTGTATTTTCAGACAACTCTAATAATTTCGCAGCTAATAATCGTCCAAATATTCTAATATTTATATTCTTCCTCGTTGCAATTTTGTAAACCGTGGAAGCGTCTGCAACGGAAATTCGCAGAAGGAGCGGAGTGCCAAGTTTTCCGTGCCATTCGATCGCTTTTCTAATTGCGGTGGCGTAAGAAACCGTTTGGTCGGAACAATCTATACCGCACTTCCCTTCGTTATATTCGACAACAGCCAGTGGTTTTAACGTTGCGAACAAACGAAACGAGAGATGATTCTCGAGACTACCGCTTGAGCGACTCGCGTTACTAAAATATCGATTGCACGCGTCGCCTGACGCAGATTTCTTTGAAAACACGCGTGGCAGTCAACGCTTTAACTGCGATTATCGAATAATATGTGGCGGCACTCAACAGCAAATACCACCACTCGACACTAAGTAGTGTCGGACGACGACAGCGCAGTGGTTAGCGCCTTAGGTAAATTAGAAGAAAAATAGCAGTACCCCATCAACGACATCTATCAATCATCACGGGCAATACACATACACCTCAAATATGTAGAAATTTGAAGCTTCAGAAGTTAGAACCATACATTTTTCTAACAAAAGTTAGGTTATGTGCCTAAAACTAGTTTTACGACACTTTTGCTAGAAGATAAGATTGTTGAAGGAAATATAGAGGAGGGACACTAAAGTCCTACTTTTATCTGGAAAATGTAAGGTTTCTGGGAAAAATTAGGATTAAAATGTAGAAGACGAAAGGAAGTTTGTGGCTAAGTATAATACCAGATATCGATGGGCAGAGCCAAACGACAAGAGTGAATGGATAATAAAACTAATAATCTCTCGGGAAGCAGAAGAGAGGGGGAAAAGGATAAAGGAATCCAAATATAACATATATTACAGAAAAATGGCCGAAGAAGAGTTAGCAAAATACATAGAAGGGAGGATGAAGTGGAAGGACAGAAAAATATTAGCAAGATTCCAATATTAGCAAGAGACCAAAGCAAGGGAATACTGGAAAGAAGAGGGAGAAGAAAGATGCAGGTTATGTAAAAGGAAAGAAGAAGTACCAAAGGACACAGAAAACATACCAAACGAGACTGGAGACTGGTTTAAGTGAACTAAAAGCAATAATAGAGAAAGAGAAAGGGCAATACAAAACGGGGAGGAACGACAATAAGCACAGGAAGGAGGCAAAAACCCAAAAGTTGCTATGGTGTATTTAGAGACAGAATAATCAAGGCAGCGCTATTGCACTTTTATTATATTGTTATTTATCGTATTATTAAATATTGTTATATTTAATAGAGTGGATAGATAAGAATCGAAATAGGTAAAAGAGCAATAATAAATAAAAGATAATAACTAACAATCTCTCGGACGATCGGTATCTGATATCCGTTTAAACGATCCATTAATAACACGCTACTTTAAAGTTCAATAATTACATTCTCTCGCCTACCGATAAGGAACAATATTCTTAGCTTATCTTATCTGTCATTCGATCCATCTCGCGCTATTTCGAGTTACCGATACTTCTGACGTTAAAAATCTGCACTCGGAGAAACCCTTCGCTCGTGATCTGAAATTCGATCGTTGCAAGGCTTAATTGCTAATATATAGGGGGACTAGATTCGAAAGGGCGACAATGGCAAGAAGGCATGAATTACGCGGAGCCGGTTGTCGTCAGCCGGCGGCTAGATTCCTTCGATATCGAGGGGCAGAGGAATGAAATTAATCGGTTTTACACCGGACCGGGTGGCTAGGGGTTGGTCCGGCCGAGAGTCCAGGCCTTTGGCGGCGGGCGGAGAAAAAGCGGGAGGGGTAGCCGCGATTAAAATCGCATCAGACCGACTTTGATGCACGAAATGCCCGCGTTACCGGTCTCTGCCTCTTTCGAGCAAAGCGCTGTACGCGCCACGCACACGATCCGAGCACCGTAGAAAGCGTCCTCTTGCTTGCGCGGTCGTTCTTCCTTCTCTTCAGCACTCGCGGCTGGCGTCAGAAAAACGCGGAGCTTCGTTCGCCGTTGATGGACTTATAATTGCGCGGCTATTGCCCGGCGCGGAGAAGATGGCGGGGACGGTGGCGCCCTCGAGATGGCTGCGCTGACTCGCACGACCGCGTTCCACGATCCTCTGCCCTTTTCCTCGACGCTTACGCGCTCTTTGCATAAAGATAGCCCTGTACCAGCAGCTGGCCGCAATGATGTCGTTAATAAGCGTGTTCACTTGAGCTGATGGTCGGTTAAACTGGAAAAGATGAAGAGTCTCGAGATCGCGTACTTTTTATTCTTTCCTCTGCTCTTTGGTGATCAGGATATTTTAATTGGGGCTCGTCTCGAGCTTCGGATCCTCTTCTAACCTGCCAACTCTTCGCACACCGTGTATGCCAATGTAATCAACGTTTGCCTGTAGTTCGATTAAAAAAGAAACGAGCCAAGATTAAAGGAAAACAATTGCAGCGTGAATAAGGCACTGGTCATCTGACCGTAGGTTGCAACGAGAGGGGGGAAAAGAGACGCGTGCTCGAGCCGGGCAAAGGAAGGAGGACGAGGAAAGAAGGAAGGAACAGAGGGAAGACAAATGCCGGGGCCATCAGTGCGCCAAGCCATTTCTGCCTCATTGTGGACTCCATTTGCGACTCTTAGATTGCCGGTGAAATATCTCGCCGCGGTGATGGAAAAATCGCTAACGTAGGGAACCGGCAAAATAAAAGTAGCGGCATTTCTCAGCCAGAGGGGGCAGCCACGAGTGGTTTGCTAGCGCACGGTCGCGCCGCTTAGGAGGGGCAGGGGTGACAGGCAAAAACCGAAAAGCGATAGAACACCGACGCTCCGTGCCGTTGAATACAACCGTAGCCGAGGCAACACCCGAAAGAAACTTCGGGGACGTTGATGGAGTTGCGAGTGTTTGCTCTACTCGCGACAAATGCCTCGTTCTAGCGTCTTCGCCCCTAGTTGTGTCCGCCACCGTCTTGTTGCCCGGTTCATGGATCGTTTTGCTTTTTACCATCCCGTTTACTCCCCTTTCCGCTTCCAACTATCTCGCCATCCGGTCGATACGTTCACCCTTTAACCATATTTGTCACTTGTGTTAGGATTCGAGAAATATTTTGAGAAACGTTGAAAGGTCGAAAGATTGCCATGGAGCAGGGGATTGTTGGTGTTGATGGATACGGAGGAGGGGTTTGGAACTGCGGATCGTTTGCCTTCAGAGATGTCGGCGAAGTTTCTGTTTTACGAGGGTGCGGACTTTTCCTAAACGACCATGGTATTATGTTTAAATGATATTAGACCAGGTTCAGCGACCTTTCCGATAACGTAAATCTGATTTCACAGAATATGAGAGTTATACAACAATCGTCCTCGAGAATCTACTCGCAAATCTTCACATAATCGAAAACACTTTGCCAAATCCTTGAACACAGTACTTATGGACTCCTTGCACTATAACTTCCCTAAGAGATGAATTTTAATCTCAGTATAATATCGACGATTCTTATGTACAATTGTGTACAATTCTTATGTACAATTTTCTTCAAAAATGAACTCGCTCTGGAAGCAGAGAGCAGAAGGAGGAGGCAGAAGAAACAAGGGAAGCGATAATAGACAATAGAAGGACGGGTAGAGCCGGGTAGAAAGGAGAGAAGGACACGATATAAGGAGCGAGTTTTTTCGCGGCGTGATAGATGAGCCAGGACCGAACTGGTAACAGAAAGCAGCGAGAAAGAAATCACGAGCGTAGGATCCCTATGGGGACGCGGTGGCGTCATTAGGCTGCTCGGGTTGGAGAGTTAATGCACCGTTCGCCGGATTTCGCCCGGAGGCCGGTCGGAAAAACCGAGCGAGGTCAGCATGTGAGCCGGGAGCTGGAAAGAACGACGAGCGCGTAAATGGCGTCTGCTAAAGTTGCCACGCTTTGTGATTCTGCTCTCGAGTGAAACTGTTCGTGGTCGTCTCGCGAAAGAAACTGCTGTAACGAGATTGATCGGGGTTGATGCAGCGATCGCATGCTACCTGATCAAATAGACTCGCCGAAGAGTACTTTGCGGCTCAGCGAGAGCAACAGTTCTGCATGCGGAATTTGGTGTTCGCTATCCTCTGTTGGAATTGCACGTTAGAAAGTTGTTGGGCAACCGTCACGCGTTTGGTAATGGAACATCCTCTGGCCTGATAACGCCACTGTAATGAGATCGATGAATACGTACAAGAAAAGACCATAAGATTGTTTAATTTTGAGAAGTTATTTTCTGAGAAGTGAGAAGCTTCTTACACTGTCCTCGTAGAATATCGCTGAAGAATCCCATTTGAAAAGATGTAGCAAATGAGGTTAACAAATAAACATGGTGTTGGCTGGCGGAGCTGGAAGTAAGAAAAACGATATAGTATGAGAAAGTGGTGATTACAGTGAATATATGCAGATGAGCAATCACTTAACACTAGTAAACATTTGAATATAACGAAGTGTGTAATTACCCAAGTACAGATGATCGCATAAATTAGACTGATTCCTATCAAACTATAGTGAACAGGACGCATAATGAAAAGCTCGAAACTAAAGACAGTAGTCAATTGGAAATACTAACCTCCCAATTACAAAAGATTCACGAAGAAGCAATCGGCACATTTGACGACTCAATACCTGGCGAAGAGGTTAGCTCGTAACAGAGAGAATCCTGGCTGGAAATCCATTCTGAACAAACGGACCAGCCACCGCCATTTCTCTTACGCACGTATAAACTCCCTTGCCAACAGGGAGCGTCCGTGTGTATCCAAACAGCAATCAGCTCATCGACAGGCGAGCAGATCGTGCTGGGTACAGCGGAGAATCTCTCGTAACGAGAGCACCCTGGAACACACAAACGAACGAACGTGTATCCATTGGAAGAACGAAGGATAGTATGGTGAAAGCAAGAAGGAAGGAAGCGAACAGAGAGCCGAAAGGATGGAGGGTTAAGCGCCGGAGGGATCCGACCAGAGGAAAGTGTAATCCCAGACGATCAGCGTGCGGCAGATTCGGCCTTAATGAGCTCCAGCAATGATAAATGACGCCGTGGGCCGCGCCTCTCTCTTACCGCGTTTATCCTCTGCTCGGAATAAGGTGTATCCTTGTACGAGGTATCAGGCCTGGGTACCTGGTCGTCTTCTGAACGGCATCCATCCCGACCAGCCTTCCATCTCCCGTCTTCGTTCCACGGTGTAAAAGCTTCATCTCCGCCTACGATCCCTCAAACTCGGCCCAGCAATCGAGGGGAATTCAAAATGGCAACCGTGCTCGCACGGTCAGACCTCCCTCACGCTAGTGACAGCCATCCATCCTTCGTTCCGGGACGTTTCAATTGGGTGTCCTATGCAACGGATCTCGTCCTGTCCATCCACTGTCTCCACACGTAGCCCTGGCATCGGATGTCGCTTCGTTTCCCTCACGAATCGGCCAATCCCTTTTCGTTCTTCGTCTTCCACTGTTTACTTTTTCTAGGTTATGGGCAGACGATTGTTTGGCAGTTCAAACAATCGGGATATTTGATGGAAATCCTGTTTGCAAATAGGGGATGATAAAATAGTAGATGGGTCTAGAAGCTATGGATTTATTGGATGTGTAAATTGTCACTTACCTGGAAGGTTTTTTGTTTGCTCGAGATTCGTACTGGGGATATTGGATGGTAGCTTTGTTCGAGGATACAGAAAGACACGAAGATGACAGGATAGATCTGGAAAAATTTGAATTGCATTGAGCGAAAGGTCGTTCCCGTAGAGCAGTGAAGTGAATTTTTCTTAGGAGTCAAGAAAAATTAGTTGTAACGATAATAAGGGTTCGAGAACCCCTTCAGCGTTCAGTTCCTTTTCGAGGATCATGTTCGTTAATGGCTTTTCCATCCAAACTGACGTGTAGCCATTCGTTTTCCTGACGTTTCAATTGTGAAGCGATCTTCGAGAACCAGAGACGGAAGTTGATTGACCGTTCCTTTGAAATTTTCGACCTCGAAAATCGTAAGATGCCCGAGATGCGAAATTACGAGCTACCTGGTCTGTCGACGAGTCAGTTTATTAACGAGGGTAGAGAATTCCAGAGCAGAAACTTAACTGCAAACTTCTATAATCATAGACTTGAATAGACTTGACAAAGGCGAATTAATTTTAGTTAGGTGGATGTTAGTTCTTGCAAATGTAAATATTACCTACATAAATTACTCGCAATAAGAATGAAACGATACAATTAAAAGTAAGAGATTGATAAACAAAGAAATAATTATACCCCAGAGGTTAGGAATTCCAATGACGAGTTAACTCGTCCTCCCCTATTGTGTTATTTGCGTTACTTGCAATATAACTAGCATAAAATTGAAACCAGAAATCATGCATATCAATAACTTTTAAATTTGAAGAAACTTTTTATCAATAGAGATATACTGTTATATTGCTAGCTTCAATTTTCTTTCTATTTTTATATTCTTCTTATATTCTATTCCATTTTTCAATTTTCAATCTTGAAATACTAAAAATTCTTTTACTTATGAATACAAAAATTGAAGAACAGAATATTTAGTATGTAAATTTTAAGATACTCAACGATTCCTTTCCACCTGTTTACACGGTGACAAAGAAATTACAATATTTCACGATGGTTAATCGACGTGGTAGCTGAATCGGTTTCGCGGTATCGTGGAGGAAGTCATTTTCCTGTGCGTCATTAATCGAGGCGAAAGAGTGCCTCTACATTAGCTACAATCAAGCCCTCGCAGGTGCAGACGGTTATCGACGCCATACTGACAGGTGATCTGCTCTCGATGGAGGAGGGTGATCTTTGGTTAATGAGCTCGTTATCCCAAGCATGTACGAACAACCGATTTGCCGTGGCTTTGTCAACAGCGGCTCGATATTCGCTATTTCATCGTTGGTAATTGCTTAATAATCCAACCTAACCTCCAAATTATCGGTAATTTCAGATGGAAAAAGACCTGTTTGTATTGCGTGTTTGTAATATTCAGACAATTTCGTCTATTAACATGCCAATTTAATCGATTACCTTGATCTTGCAGCGAAATGGATGAAAGGGATAGCGTGCGCATATATGTGCGAGGAAACCTTCGCCCCTTTCGTTCTCGAGGTATAATAATACCAAGTGAGACGATACCTGTTTCCCATGGTTAACTGTGTGCTTGCGTTCAACGTCCTTGAAGCTACCAGATTCTCGGCAGACACTGATAATTACTTTCGAGTTTCAATGACCAGTTTTAATGAAACGTCGCTTTCAAGGTTTCCAAATAAGTTTCAAGGTACTAAGGAGTTGAAAGTTTCAAGTTTTGCTGAATACATTAACACTTTCTCGACTCCTCTTGCGTCTGTATATAGTTCAGTGTATGAATGATGATCATCTGAAATGTCAGATTTTTCAGAGAAGATTCAAACCGAATAGTTTAATGTGATACATTAAATATAAATAATATGTCATATATTCCAAGAATATACAGAATCGAATATACAGTAGAGTTTAGAGTTCCATTTATAGTACAATTCTCAGGACAAGCAATTTATATAATAAGAGTTCATTGAAGCTTTCAACTATCTATGATTTTTCGTAACTATAGTAGGAGTTTATATTCATACGAGTTACGTTCAATCGCCAGCAGTGCATTGAATCTAACAGAAAGTAAAATTTCGTTGAAATACATGAAACTCACATAAATGGAAATTCTACCGAGATAAGGATTACTAAATTCTATAATGCTTCAAATGAACGGGCTTCGTATAAAGAAAGTTCTACTATGTGCGATCCAGAAACTTTTAAAAATCACCAATACCTTTCCTAGTATCTTCCTTCAAGTTAATAAAGTTCAAACAAACGAAACTCTACTATGCAGCAATCTTAAGACTATCACCATATACTTGTTAGGTTATCCGAAAAGTTTCTTTCATTTCGTAAGGTAATAATAGATGAACAACAATTTCTCGAACAAAGTTTATCGTTCTATTTTCTTTTCGTTCTATTTCTATTATTGCGTGCATAATTCAATAAACTAATATAAAACTATTGAGATGTGCATAATTTTGTGTGCTAGACTAGATTGGCCGCGTAGTAGTGACACACGTATGTAAGTATGAGTGTGTGGAAGTATGTGTGTGCGCGGCGTCTCGAAAAATAGATGAATGCAACTGTTCCACTGGCAGTGTGGTATAGAAGATGGTGAGACAAAGAAAGTGTTGAGACGCGTGCAAATGTATATCGACGAAATCCTAGAAATCGTTTATTAAATAAATCTAAAACTATCTTAATACGAATTCTAAGTGTAACCTTAGTGTTTCTTTACTTCTGTTTCGGCAATTCAGATCCACAATTCTCAACAAAAACAAAAGACATTGTGCGTCTATTATTTCCTTATAAAACGAAAGAAATTTCTCGGGCAACCTAATGTTATTAAATTCCCTAGGTACTCTCTGGAGCTTGAAAAATCCCTAATTCTCCCAAACATTCTAAATTCCAATATTATTCACAATACCGATTAGGATTAGTTTGATGTATGAAACAGCTGGAAGGTCCTGGACGAATTTTCGGAGTGGTGCAGTGTCGTCAAACGATCGCGGCAGAGGTTCGCGGTGTTACAGTGCAGTGGTCGACACGTTCGCTTCGCTATTCGTTACGTGTCCGCTAGAAAAACGGCGAACGTGGTTTCTCAACGGAGGTTGAGGAGGCTCGCGCGAGATCCCGCAAAGGGCGCAGGATCTTTTCGTTGCCGTGAATGCGCTGCATTAATCAAGCGCCGCGGGCGCCTGACGTCTTAATCCTGGCTAGCCTACGCACCGTCCGTTCTACGCCCACGCCTCAATGTACCTACTAAACGGCCGCTACGTCAGCGATTCGCGGCCTTTGTACGCGGCCATCATTGCGTCGTGGGATCGTCGGTTTCTTCTTTTCGCGGCTCAGCCTAACGGAACTCGGTTCGTAGTTGGCCGATTATTATTCAACAGGCACTGCGTCGATATTCTGGTGGAATGAAAACGCTATACGCACCAACGTTATCTTATTCATGGTACGGGAAACGCGGAACAGTTATGTTGCATGCGCTTCAGGGGCAAAAAGTGTGGACAGCCTCCGTTTGTCTGCTTCGTCCCGGTTGACATTGAATAGGCTGTGATTCGGATGGTTTGTGCGTGGGCGGTTTACGCCAGAGTAGGTGGATATCGAAGATATTGATAAATCTGCTGGTTTTCGTTATGGCTGACTGATATTAAGGAGAATGAATTTATCGAAGAAGGGATGAGGCGATCGTGTTAATGCTTGGCGAAAGATCCGAACATAATACCGATGTGAAATATGAAGTTGCTGGAACGTGTAACTGTATTTACATGTACATCTACGAGAACGTGGAAGATCAGTTAATGCGAGGATTCTTTGAATTTTGTATAGGCACACTCTTGACAAATGGTAAATTATTTTACAATTTCCTTATTTTCTCCATTGATTCTTACGAACTCAAGCTACGATGTCTTACGCTAGCATGTTCCTATTCTAAGGAAATTTAATTATTTTCAGCGATAAACCAACCAGAACGGTGGATTAAAAAGACTTAGAAGACTCGATATCAAACAACAACTATTCTTTCCAATTATTTTCTTTCTGAAATTCAAAACTGATGAAACTTACGCAATGTAATTTACCGTTCGAAAGCCAATGTAAAATTCCAGTCTCGATATCTCATCGATTTCCTATGTTAGTGCGTGTCGCGACCATCCACCAGGCACCGCCAAACGAGTTTTTATACTACGTTACCATTAAGAACGTCGCTGAGACCGATGGACCCTAGTCGATGACCAGGTAAGCAAACGGATCAGTGGTGGGACGAAGGTAGGGAAAAGGGAAAAAGTCGTGAATACGACCTAATCTCGAGAAGCGGCCGGCATCGTTTCGTGGGTGTCATGCTTTCACTTCGGTTCAGGTTGTCTGCAGAAGGCGATTGGTTCTCGCTGAGCTCCTCCCAGAATCCATTAAGAGCCGAAACGGAGAAACACAGCATTAATTTTAAAACCAATCCCTGAGGAGAAATCGGGCATTGGCCGCCATTCGTGCGAGCTGCCGCTGGAGAAAATCCATCGAAAAAAAGGCTTCTTAATTACTTCACCGCTTGTTCCCCTCTGCGAAGCATCGGAAACACGCGAGATGACTCGCCTCCGGGATTAAACGTATCTGTTTTGTCCTTCAAACGATCCTGTCGATCATCGATCATCTGCTCGCGAGCAGTTTCAACCCTTCTCTTTACAAAACTTCGTCGTCTTGATCAATACAAATAGTATACGTTGGTTTTTTATTTATTGCGTTAGTCGTAACACTCTGTTTGAAAGTATTCTGATATAATTTATGTATTCCCTTCAAATGTCAAATTTTTCGCGCAGAATACATCTACGTTTGTCCAAAGAAGCTTGTTATGGATCTCCACGCTTTTACGAATACGTATAGTAATTGTAACTTTAATTAGAACGTGTTTGACTATTTATTTGGAAAATGTTAATGTGCAAAGATATACAGACTACGATACGCAAGAACGTGGAAAATATCTGAAGTAAAATATTTCTTTTCTTTAATTGCATGCATGTAATTTTTATATTCATTTAATTATTCATGTAATTTTTAATTTTTTGTATTCATGTAAATTTGCACGTAAATGTCCTTCTATTGGATTGGCAACTAACTGATTGCGGATTTTGTCATTAGATGGTATTGACAGAGTCCGCAATCACTTAGTTGCCAACCCAATAGTTGTAATAGAAACACACAAATTTCATTTTACTGCAGCCTCGCTTTATTCGTTGTCTCTAAGTAAGATCGTCGCTGATACCACAATTGTCCACAACTGTTCGAATCAATCGAAGCTTGTCCAACGTAAAACACACTGCAGATTCATCGAACGTCGTTAATCCTTGCTCGCTAAGCTAATCTCGCCGCAAGTGGCGATAAAGCCGAAACCTGGGAAATATCGAAAGATAAACAGAATGATGGTAAAACGATCGAGAGACGGGACTATACACCGGGAAAGGGTAAGAGGAGAAAGAGAAAGAAAGAGAAAGAGAGAGAGAGAAAAGCGGGAGGGTAAAGTCGAAGTCGGGCACAAAAGAGATGAGGAAGGATAAGGAACAGAAAGAGAGAGAGAGAGAGAGAGAGTGATGGAATAAGAAGAGAGGAAGGTTTAGGTAGCTACTCTCGCTCAGGTTGAAACGAAGGGAGCCGCCCTGTGTTTGTGCTCTCGCCGGGGAGCACAAAGAGAAATGGCGTGGTATTTATCAGTGCTCACCCCCTCTCCCTCTTTTGTCCCCTTTCCAGCATCTCCCGTTGCTCTCCGCCTGTTCCCCCGGCATACCACTGTCTTTGTCTAGCGCTCCTACTATTGCCTTGCTTCCATTCCACATCCAAATCCATTCGCCTGCCTGCCAAACCCTCCCTCTCCACCACCTCCCTTCCACCCTCTCCTCTAAGCTCTCTTGATGCCCTTTCGCGCACCACATATATGGCCACTCGATCTTCTCCTCCGCGGGACTTTGACAGCTGTCTAATTCACGTTGCGCGCTCGTTCACCTGTGTACGTGGATTTCCTCGCCCGTTGTTCCATGGTCGACCCCTAGCTAGGTACGTCACGGCGTCTTGCGTCGATTGGGAAAGAGGCAAAGGAGTAAAGGAATTTAGAATTCTTCGAATGATATCGAGGAGAGTAGATTTTGATTATCTCGTTGTAGTATCTTGGCTCGTAATAAGTTTAATTTCAACTTGTGGAGAAGTTCAACGTTGGTTGACCTTACAGATGTTTAGCTACCAACGATAGACGCTGTGAGTTATTAAATCTGGTTAATAGTTTTTCATTTTCGCATAGATATTAGATATTGAGAATTGTGAATCTTAATCGCCGAAATAAAAGTAAAGGATCATTTAGATTACAGTTAGAATTTATGTGAAAATAGTTTCAGATTTATTTAATATGTGATGTACAGGATTTTCGTGGATACACATTTGCACGCATCTCAGCGCTCTATTTGTCTCGCCATCTTCTTTACCGCGCTACCAATGGAACAGTTGCATTCTTCTGTTTTTCGAGACGCTGTGCACACACATACTTCCATACACTCATACTCACATGTGTGTGTCACTACTTCGCGACTAATCTAGTGTAGCACACGACATTACACGTATCTCAATACTAGAAGAATTGAAATATGATACGAGCACCGTGAATCAACGTGATACGTAACTCACAATGTCAAGCCTTTCAATATTACATTACGAAATTAATATTTTGAAGCGTAAGTAGAATGTCTTAAAATAAATGAAAAAACATTTTAAGTGTACCCTGGGTATAATCAAATAGAAAACGTAAACACAAATTGTTCAAAGCTTTATAAAAAATCCAACCTATCAAAATGGATAATAATAAAAGCCACGCATTATTATTTAAAGTAATATTCTAAAGCGTACATAGGATGTCTTAAAATAAATGAAAAAACCAAACATTGTAAATGTACTCTGTGGGTATAGTCAAATAGAAAACGTAAACACAAATTGTTCAAAGCTTTATAAAAAATCCAACCTATCAAAATGGATAATAATAAAAGCCACATATTATTATTTAAAGTAATATTCTAAAGCGTACATAGGATGTCTTAAAATAAATGAAAAAACCAAACATTGTAAATGTACTCTGTAGGTATAGTCAAATAGAAAACGTAAACACAAATTGTTCAAAGCTTTATAAAAAATCCAACCTATCAAAATGGATAATAATAAAAGCCACGCATTATTATTTAAAGTAATATTCTAAAGCGTACATAGGATGTCTTAAAATAAATGAAAAAACCAAACATTGTAAATGTACTCTGTGGGTATAGTCAAATAGAAAACGTAAACACAAATTGTTCAAAGCTTTATGAAAAACCTAACCTATCAAAATGGATAATAACAAACCTTCACATTATTCTCATTCTAATGTCTCCAACTACATATCTGCACCCTTTCGGTTGTTTTACTTTAATTCACCTGGCATGAGGTTATAAAATACGAACCGACCTACCCTTGCGGCTCAAAATTTCCGTGCTAGCTATCCCTCGGTAATCAGGACGAACGTGGAAAAAAAAGAAACAACGGGGAGAGAATGTAGGACGACCAGGAAAGTGAGGAATTAGGGGTAGCTCGCGAACGGGCCAGCGAAATTTTCGAGGCCCGCGCCGCTTATTTGCAGCGACATTAGCGCGGTAGCGGCGGCGGGTCGCGAGTCAAAACATTACGTAAGGTTTTTAGAAGAGGAGGAGAAGACTAATAATCTCGAAATAATGTAAGCATAATAAATGGGCGAGCATTAGCGGGGCGCTCGGCAGCCGGCTCATATTTTCGGTGGCGCTGGCTTTGACGTAGCATTACTCCAAAGTGCGTTACATATTACTACCATACACATAGCCACTTTTACACACACGCATATACAGTGTCCTATGTGTGTGCACATGCGTGCATCTTTACGCGCGAGCGTGTGTGCCCCGCTGGCGACCTATAATATATCCTTGCAGCCAGTTGTCCCAACACAGGAGCACTCCATTTCGTTTCCTGTTTTCTTCGCGAGTGAGCCGACTTCTTTCACGACAGACCCCAGGTCGCTGTTAACGATCGTGCAAATACACTAGCTGTTAATTAAATGACAAATACCGGCCGCTCGAGTATTTTTTAAAGCGAGCGTGAGTGCTCGTCCAGCGGATTACGATCGTGAAACGTTCCTGGATGAATATCCTGTGGATCAGGTGGACAAACGTTGGCAATAATTCGCGATCGTAAGGAAGCTTGGAGAAAGAGACGATTGTTGATCGCAGCTCGAGCTCCTTTTATCTGGATGAAAGTCGACAACTGTCAGAGTACGAAGTTGTCAATTCGATGAGGTTAGGTTTTCGAGTCAGATGAATATTTCAGTTAACCTAAGTATTAGATCGTCCGAAAAGTTTCTTTTGTTTTGTAAGTAAATATGGATGCACAACATTTTTCATTTTATTTTATTTTATCGAATTATGATTTTGTTTTATCAAAATAAAGATCACAACGTTTTACAGATTAGGTTTCGTGTTTGTATAAAGATGCGTCGCTGTAAAAGAAAGACTCTAGCAATTTAATTACGCCAGGTTCAGTTGTGAGGAGTTTTTGGAAGATTTATATTTGGAAACAGTCGTTAACAGTGGCGTGATAAACAGTGAAATATTTCGTGCAATTACATTGACAGCTCGACGACCATAGAAGACGAGATTCTCTACGACGATATACTTTATACTGGTGGAAATGAAAATTTGTTCAATTAATATTAATATACTCGCTTCTAATTGCCATAATTTAATAGCGCATGTACATTATTTTATTTTATTTTAGGTATCATATGAAAGACTAGTGGTGTTCTATAAGAAGTTTGATTATCAAATGTAATGTTCAAGTTCTTCAACATGTTGAAAGTTATACGATTCAAACAATTCTACCGTGTTGCGATGCGTATGCGCATATGTTAAATATAATTAAGATAATTCGTGTTTCTCTAAAGAGGCTCATATCTCATAGTTCAGAAAGCGAGGGAAATGTGTTTCTTGAACGGCAAAGTTTGATGATATCTATAAAATGAAAGTTTCGATGGTAGTGAACGGAAATACGCGACGAATTGTTCAATTTGTTACTATTTTCTGGAAGATTGTTATCTTCTTAAGAACCGTTCTACCGCGGAAGATAAAGTGGACGGAATAAGGAAAGTGAAACGTACACGGCAACATCTAAGAAACGAAGCTCGAACGAATTAAGGATGCGTCGTTACGCTTCTCGAAACATGAGAAATAAGATAAAAATTGCGGAAGACAGGTAGAATCGGTTAGTATTAATTATGGAAACCCTCTCGAAATACCAGAAGCCAAAATATTTCGCCTGATTAATGTCTACTGCCCTCGCGATTCTCCTTCCAAGTTAATACGTTTCTGCGGGGCGTTTTTATTGTACGTAGTCGAATTTCGTTGTGTTTTATAAAAAAGTACAGTGAAAAATAGCCGCACGAGCTTTGAGATTCTTCGATCCGTACGTTCTTCGTAGTAACATCAAGTCTTCTAAAATCAACGACAACCATCGGCAAGTTTATAAGACGCGGTCTTTTTTTTTTAAAAAAAAAAGACAAAGAGCCTGGCACGCATGCAAAGACGAAAAATACAGGATTTCCATTGGTCGAAAGTGGTGGAACGACGATATGCACGCGACTTGGGCTCACGCGAACCTTCGAAGCCTCGTGGCAGCGACCAAGGGTCCGGTGAAGGAAGAAGAAGAAGACTATGACGAGGACGAAGATGAGTGGAAACGCGGCAGAAAAAGAAGAGGACGAGGCAGCGGAAGAAGGAGCAAGGGGAAGGGAAGAGCGCGCAGTCAACGGGTACAGAGACTATCCGAGGTGCCGGTTGACAGCAACAAATGCCTCGGTGCGGGCAAGACGGGGAGCTCGCGCCCGGGACGCCGGTTGCAGGACCAGCTTGAGATATTACCAGGCAGATGCGGTCGCGCGCTGATCAAAGAAACGCTTCTCACTGAGAGAGATTAAATGGATGCTGGTGCGCGCCGGCAAACCACCACGCTGTGGCTACAAATAATAAGTGGAGAGTGAGAGAGGGAGAAAGGAAAGCGGGGAAGGCCTGTTGAGTAGAGAGGAACCGTAAGAATGAGAAGGATAGGAAAAGAGAGAGGTGGGTTTGCGAGGCACAGGCTGCTGGCCGTGGCCCTAACTCGCATTTGATACATTCCCATCTTCACGAGTATTGCTCTCCCCTGCATTTGTTTCTAACGCGATTGTACTCACGCCGGAACCAGGTCAACTCGATTCAGTTTCCTTCCGAGGAAAATGAATGAAAAGAGAATTTAAACGCGTTACCGTGCAGCGAGTTTCGTTGGTAGAAATTGAAGGCTCTCGGAAGGAAAAGATCTAGTTTCGAGTTTGAAGGATACTCTTGAAAAATTCAATCACTAAGTCAGTAAGCAGTATCTGCAGATGCGAGATTTCGGTTAACACGTAAGACTTGGATCCTTGCAACATTGAATTGCTTTTATAGAGAACATGTTTGTTAAACGTTCAAGCTGATGTGGAAGAATAATATTTTGGAAAATGATGGAATTTCAATTTGTATTAATATGTCCATTTTGTAGGTTATGAACAGAGGGATGGCACGTGGTTTTCAGTAGTACAATGCAAACTAACATGTTTGTTAAATGTTCAAACTGAAATGGAAGAATAATATTTTGGAAAATGATGGAATTTCAATTTGTATTAATATGTCCATTTTGTAGGTTATGAACAGAGGGATGGCACGTGGTTTTCAGTAGTAGAATGCAAACTAACATGTTTGTTAAACGTTCAAGTTGATGTAGAAGAATAATATTTTGGAAAATGATGGAATTTCAATTTGTATCAATATGTCCATTTTGTAGGTTATGAACAGAGGGATGGCACGTGGTTTTCAGTAGTAGAATGCAAACTAACATGTTTGTTAAACGTTCAAGTTGATGTGGAAGAATAATATTTTGGAAAATGATGGAATTTCAATTTGTATTAATATGTCCATTTCGTAGGTTATGAACAGAGGGATGACACGTGGTTTTCAGTAGTAGAATGCAAACTAACATGTTTGTTAAACGTTCAAGTTGATGTGGAAGGATAATATTTTGGAAACTGATGGAATTTCAATTTGTATTAATATGTCCATTTCGTAGGTTATGAACAGAGGGATGACACGTGGTTTTCAGTAGTAGAATGCAAACTAACATGTTTGTTAAACGTTCAAGTTGATGTGGAAGGATAATATTTTGGAAACTGATGGAATTTCAATTTGTATTAATATGTCCATTTCGTAGGTTATGAACAGAGAGATGGCACGTGGTTTTCAGTAGTAGAATGCAAACTAACAATCATAAAATTATAGACAGATTTACATTTACAGTATGGTACATAGTTATCGTATGAAACTAACCTGTCAGCCTACAAGATTGTAGAAAATAAAAAGCGGATCCGCAACGAACGTGTTATAAGGTGCTGTTAATCTGCTACACACTATAATACGATGATACGGTAATGGAGGAGACCACGCGAATCTAATTGGCACGCCATTTGAAAATCACGAATAGAGGAAAGGGGATCGGAACGCAGAATTAATGAAAACAAACGAAAATCGGCGTTTACGTTTGCTTGGCGGCCGTTCGCTCTGCAATTTAATCAATTCACCTTCTCGACAGTATCAGGCAGAATAATGAGAATGCATCTCGACAAACGTTATCATCGTCGAATCAGTCCTGGCAACCCCTTATTTAGAAGATAACAGCGGCTGTTCGCGAAAACTCACTCTCCTCGAATGGTGTTGTCATTCGTCGCGTTCCTCCTACCCTCTCGAAGGGTCTAGACGCGAAGCGAGCTAGCCAATGAGAGAGAACCACCTTCCGTTCTCTTTTCCACCTTCCGCAGAGCCCTTACCATCTTCTTTCACCGTCCCCTCCTACGCCAACATGCTCTTTCTCCCTCTATCTTCGTCTACGCTTGCTTTTAACTTCTCGCTCGGGTTCTCGCGATGAGATATGACTGCCACATTATCACCTGATTATGTTATCACTTTGCATCGGCCGTTCCTTTGCCGCGCTGCCTCAAACTACCGTTTATCACGACCGTGGAGATCCTGCGGGCTGGTGAACGGTCGTTGGAACGGTACGATCCTTCGAGCGAAGTATAGTCTTTGATTCCGTGGTCTTCGTTGATTTCTGGTTGCTTGCTTTCACTATGAGAGCCGTGGCAGCGCCTGGGCCAATGTTTCCTGTCGTTTCTCCAGCGTTGAATGCGTCTTGTTATTAAAAATCAAACTGTTGAGAATTGTGGATTTTAACCCATTTAAAATAAATACAAGTAAATAATAAAAGTAAAGGAACATTTAGATTACACTTAGAATTCATATGAAAATAGTTTCAGATTTATTTAATATGTGATGTACAGGATTTTCGTGGATACACATTTGCACGCATCTCAGCGCTCTATTTGTCTCGCCATCTTCTTTACCGCGCTACCAATGCAACGGCTACGCTATAACTGTGTACACACGTACTTCCATACACTCATATTCACATACGTGTGCCACTACTACGCGGCCAATGTAGTCCAACACACAAAATTAGACATATCTCAATACAAACATATTGAGATGAATAAGCATTGAAAGTCTTCGTGGTAACATTTTCTGAAACCAAAAATAACCGTGATTTTCATTGAAAAACCAGTTTACGATTCATAAATGGAAAAATATTCATAGACTACAAAGTGATGTTGCCTTAATAATAAAAAATTCTTAATTTGGCTTCGAATATCTCATTCCAAATTAACCGTCACAGCGCAGTATCGCAAGAAAAGTACCCTCCCGGATAAAGAAATCGTAGGAATATTTCGCTGCAATTCCCTCGCCGGAACCTTCGCCGAACGTGCAGACCAACCCCTCGATCTCTCCTCGTTTCCAATACATCCCATCAAACCTAACCTTCCAAGCAATTACAAAGCATGGTAACAAGCCGAGCCACCCTCTCACCCCTAGCGAAGATTAAAAACTCGCCAGGCATCCATCAAATCGATCCACGCGTGCCCCATGTGCGTATTCCTGGACCAGAGAAGGCGAGGACCCGGGCCGCAATTTTCGAGGCAGCGCGGAAAATCGCAGCGGATTCCTGCACGGCGATAAAGATCGAAGGGAGGGGGAAAAAAGAGATTGCGCCGGACAGCCGCGTAGGCAGTAACTGGATCTGGTACGAGGTTGGTCGAGAGAGTGCAGGAGTTGAGGCGAGCATGGCAGAGCGCTACGGGACCATCAGGTCGCCCACAGCTCATCGCCAAGCGATCACATCTCATCGCCGCGTACCATCACAGACTATTACAAACAGAGCTCTCGTCGCGCCCTATCCCTCCGCTGTAACCGTATCGTGTCCCCTCCTCACACACTCTCGTCTCTACTCTTCCGTGTCTCTCTATATATCCGTTTCTCTCTTACCGGACGCTTTTCAACCCCATCGCGATCCCACCTCCAGTCGTACGTATCACTGCCGCTCTATCAGCATATCCGACCGCTTAGCACCTACTTCCCAGGAGTGCGATACCGCTCGTAACTCATTTGAATTACACATTTCCCTGGGTCCCGCGAAATAATACGTGTGAGGATCCGCGAACACGCAAATTGCCGCGTGTACCGCTCGGGTACGAGGCTCGCGTTCCCAGCCGCGATCAACCGATGCTGAATTTCAAGCGGCCATTTCCACCAACTAGGATACGACACGCTTGGGTCCTGATCGGATTGCGAGCCGCTTCCTTCAGCCCGCCAGCCATCATTGTTCGTTATCCAACGTGATCTTTGCTTTTGCCCTGGATCAAATTATAGGGATGAGGGTTCAGATTGAGCTGTGGATGGATTATTTCGATGTGAGGAGGAGGAGAGACAGAGAGAGAGAGAGAGAGAGGGGTGAGTGATCGGTTGCAGAAGTTAACCGGTTGGATGGTCAGTTCACTCTGTGTGAGATGTTCAATGATTGCAGTAAGCAGGTGAGGTTTGAAGGAACGTTAAGTAGCGATGGTGTATTTAGTTCAGGGACTCTGTTGGCTAAGATTTACGATGACTCACGTATGATCGTTAAAGGCGTCAAGTTTAATGGCTTTCCTGTGCTTTATGCTTCATCAGAATTTGTCACGGATAAGGCCTCGTATTGTCTTCAAATCTTTTTCTTGCACGCTATTGTGTTTAACGCGCCGTTTGCGTCAGTATACTCAAATGTCGATCTGCTAATTGTTTTATGTACGAAAGTGCCTGACTAGAGATTCGTCAATTTAGACGGAGAATTATAAAATGTATTGTAATATCGTGAAAATTATACATTTTTCCCGATTACTTACAATTTATTAATATTGAATTAAATATACAAACATAAATTGAACAGAAAACGATGTTTGTTTAACTGAAACTAAATGCGATACTCGTATCTATATCAAATAACTTCACGGTTATTTGGCCTCTCTCTCTCTCTCTCTCTCTCTAGCAACTCGATCAATTCTCTCGACTCTACTCTTCGATGTCTCGATCAACTCTGACTCTCGCAACACACACACTTTTCGACTCGCACACTCTAACCTCTCCTCCTCCCTCGTCCCTCCTTGAAACACGAAACCATCCTTCTGTTCTAACGCTGTTTGTTGTTTTTCTCATATCTATGCAAGAACTAGGCGACTTTAGTCACATAGGCGCTCTTAAATGCAAACGAACCACAGAAAGACGACGTACACGGTTTTTTCTAATTTCAACCGACGTCTAATTTAAATTACGATATTACAGTATCGTTTCAAGTTTTACCGATATAATTACGATAGTTGTACCTCGTTAAAGTAATAACGATATTTCAAAAAGCTTCTACGGAAAATAACTCGAAATAATAGTTCGCCAGCCACTGTATGCACGCTTTCACTTTGTTTACATTGCACATTTATTTCTGTCTATTCATGATTTATCTTTTCATTCTCAAATTATGTATTTACTTCCTGCTTTTTTTAATTTCATCCTCGTCTCGTTTAATTATATCGCTTTCTTAAACCCTGTTTTTCTAATTTATCGCCTGGTTACATACCTTCTCGCACGTATTCGAAAAAAGATAAAAGATTGCTTCTGTAAGAAACGCCGCGTTCTGTTTTCCCGTAAGAAAGTTCGCGCTTCTGCTCGAGAACGCTCGAGGGGGCCCGCGTAAAAAGATTAGAACTCCGTAACTGCTCGAGAAAGTAGCTGTTCCGGTCCCGGGAGTATCGACGGCGTTTCGACAAGGAAATGAACGCGCCAGCGATTGATCGCTGCGCTCTTTCTCTCTCTGTACCGGTTGGCTACGGCTCCCTGGCGCCTTGCTTCGCTAATCGAGGCCCATTAAAACACCCTCGGTTGCCGCGTTGCCGAACCGCGAGCGAGCTCGGCGAATTTTCTCACCCTAATCTTGCTCGGTAATGCTCGAACTTTCTAAACCTGCAAGATCGCGGCGAAGTGGCTCTTAACTTGCCTACGGTTGCACGCGAAAGACCGGCTGCTTTCAGCATTTCCGAGATTCTTCGGCTTCTTTGGTCGCTGCGATAATTGCACCAGCCGGTTTCCTTCGGCGCCGCCATTCTTCCTAATTTTTCGATCCATTGGATTAATTGCAGTACATTCTAGAGGAATCTGGAAAGAGATCACTACTTGTATTCCTCTTTGATGTAAGAACTATCAGAGTGAAATAGCTGGTGATATTTTCATAGAAATATTGTGTGCTTTTTTTTTTACCAATTTCAATGACTCCTCATGAAATATGTAGATAAAAGATTGCTTCTCTTTTTTTGTGTTATACAAAAGCAATAATTATGCCAGCCAAATATATATCAGTAACTACTTCAAGAAAAACTCTGTATCTTTGTTTATGTATATCTGTAACCTGGAGACTCCTATTATGCAGAAATATTCTAAATAAAGAGAGGTGCATATTATTGTACACTTGAATGTACATTATGTTTTGGTTTGCAAGGACTAGGAACAAAGGAAGTAATAAATAGATTTCTATTTATGTTCCTTGTAGCCTTTAGCTACAGCTGTGAGGTTAACTTTTTTAATAATGTCTTAACTTATGTCATAACTTAAATGTCAAACTTGTACATTATACTTATACCTTTATTTATTTCAATATATTTTTCTATTACAAATTCATCCACTCAACCTGAACAAGTAACAATTATTAGAAAAATTGAACTATTTGATTGAGCACTTTAAATATAAAGTGTGTGATACAACTGAAATAAGACATTTATGATAATATAGCCAGAAAATAAAAGTAATGGCATTCAACTAGTATCGTAAATATCATAATGATTACAGTTGATGTTAGCTGATTGAAGAACGAATGGATGAACTTGTAATAGAAATATATATTGAAATAAATAAAGGTATAAGTATAATGTCTAAGTTTATGCTGATACAGATCCTTACTCTCTTAGTATTACAATACAATGGAATAATAAGAAGAATGTTCATATATTTATAGCAAAATGACATTACCAAAAAAGTTAACCTTATAGCTTTAGCTAGAGGCTACAAGGAACATAAATAGAAATCATAATGAATAAATAGAAAACACAATGTATATTATATATAATAATAAATAAAGACATACATAAACAAAGATGTAGAGTTTTTCAAACAGTTGACAGTGTATCTTTTGCTGTAATCTTCCATTTTGCTTTCTTTGGAGTCTTCCTTTACATATTTATAGCTCAAGTATCGATCATCCAAGTTTGTAGTGTCAGTCAACAAAACAGTACCAACTTTATGAATTTCTATAGCAGCAGGTAGCAAGGATCAATGTCTACTATTGTACATTTCAAACATTACTGCGCGTGAATAATACGCCTGAGGTGTTAGCAGTAGTATAAATAATAAACTGTGAGTAACACGATCTTCTCAAGCTTCGAAATACAATCTCTGCCCAACTCCTTTGTCCCTGTGCCAAAAGAACGATAGGCACAAGGTTGGTAACCCGTGTCGATAACGCGGAAGATCAGCCACGGTCACAGACACCGGCTCGCAGCAACGTTCAGCACGCGAAACACCTGACAAGGTTTACGTATGTGACGACTGGTCATTGAGATCGCGTGATTCTTCCCAATTAATTCCGCCAGCGTGGCTTTCATTAGCGAAGCAGCCAGTAGGGCAGAAAGTATCGCGATTCAATCGCAAATCTAGGGAAATTTCACGACGACGGTTTACCAGCGATAGGAAGCCATTTCCGTGGCAAGAAAGCAAGAGATATGACAGCCATAGACGGTACGAGAGGTGGATTAGGGTAAAAAGAGAAGAGGGTAAAGCAGAGAAGAGAATAGAAGAGAAGAGAAACGGTTGGCGCAACGAGGACCGATCCTCTCGGCGAGCAAGGATTTCCCTAATTATTATAACCCATTAATACGATGAGCGTTATTATTTTAATGCCCGTATCTGCCGGCAGTCCGGGCTAATTTGCCTCCGTGAAATCGATTGTGCCGCGTGCGTTTGCACGTTCATAAATAATCAGGCCGTGTTTACAGGATGAAAAATCGGTGCCGGCTCGGTAGCGGCGCGCTGTCTGACGTTATAATAAATCCGCTGTTTCGCGGCTCTCTAACGAGCGTTCTTGTCGGACGGTTGTCGATTATATCAATCGTTCCGAGCCAAAAGTCTATACCGGACGGTTTCCTTCCGCGAAACTGCGCGCTGCGCGCCATTAAGCCCCGAGATCGCTGCCAATTCCCGAGATTCCGTACGAACGTTCATTACTTGACGCTTTTAAAACACCGGAAAAATAGCTGTCATGCGAATCCTCCTGCTCGGACGTACACCGGTACATTTGTCTAGTCGATTCAGCTGTCTACGCCTTTATCCAATATCGAACACTCGTTGTCGGTAATCCTTCCAATGTATAAATCTTTCTCGCGAATACGTTATTTATTCCACGTTTTTCTCAAACTCTATGTACGTATGTGTACAAGCAACGAACGGTATTTACGTGCCTTTGAATTTAAATTTTTTTAGCGAAGATCACTACCTAATCCATCATGGCGGTCGAAGCAGGAATCACGAAAAAAATTGTCTGGAGAAAAGAGCAACGGTTCGTAAGATATTTAAGCCGCGAACCACTTGTCGGATAAGCGTATCGTGTGTTCATGGCTGTCCGCGTGCCTCTGATAGTTATCATAATCTGGGTATTTCTGCGGGGTTATCGTTAACCACCCACCGATACATAAACCATAGAAGATCGAGTGTCCTTTACCGGCCACGGGACATAGTGCACACCGTTGACAGGAGTTTCACGGCTCGGCCGACAGATGGCTGTCGTTTAAGCGTCGCTTCAACCCCTAAGCCCGTTGCGCAAAGCCTCGTTGTTGGTCTATCCCGTGGCTAAGTTCGGCTAGAGGGTGGATGAATTACCGACCCGACAACTCGAAACGATGAGGTTCAGCTTTATAGTCGTTCGTCTAAATAAGCGGCCACGCCGTTCGTGCTCTGGCGTGACTACCGCAGGCGACACGTTTATATTTATCCGTCTTTCTTTCCGTTCTTTTTCCTCTTTAAATAACACGTTTCTTTCACGCGGATCAATCGCTCGTGACGGAAGATTACCGTGATCGTTTGACGCGCAACCGGTCGAGAATGATAGTTGCACAGAGATGCGACGTTATCCATGGGAAATCGACGACTCTATCTTGCCTCGTTACTCATGGCTAGACTGTCATCCGGTTCTGACATTCGAATTTATAATTCCCAATCAACTTAAACACATTCACGTAACAATCTTCTAGAGAATTAATGACGTTTAAGCTTCTAGCTTTCCCAAATCCTATCCAACTTTCCCAAGTTTCTCAAATCTAGTTGCTTTTGACCCAGAACCGTTCTTCCGCCAAATGCAAACTCATAATCGGCGTGTTTAATCGCAGAGAAAAATTAGAAACCGGTAGAACGAGCGTTCGCATAGCCACGAGGAAACCTTGAGAATCCGCTAAAATCCGTACCGTTATCTATCAAAAAGCTGCGCGTCGCATACCGTGGATACCAGACGCTAGATCGACGATAGAGACAAGATGTTGTGGGAGGGTGAGGTGGGCAGGGAGCAGAGAAAAAACGTCGGCGAATTTCTTTGAAGATGTTCCCGAAAGCCTGAGACTGACGCCCCTCCACCGCCCCTCCACCGTGCAAGAGACGGTAGACCGAGCGTGATTGCCGTAATTTCGCCTCATTACAATTACGCTAATATCCAGCCATCAATTAGCCAAGGCTAAAGAGGCTCGCATTAAATAGCTAATGCATCGGCGTCGTCGCTGCTCGCCACGGCTCGAGATCAGGCGGTTCGCTCACTCACTCGTTCGTTCGGCTGCTCGTGCGCGGTGCACGGATGATAGAAATGATGATGACCGCCGTGAACTAGGTTTCCACGGTCAGCCTTAATGGCTAAATTACACGTTACGATTGTATCGCGACTCGCCGCACCGTTTCGTCCACTTAATACCGCCGGTCGGGGGAGTTTCGTGCTTTGATAATTGCCAGTCATGAATCACCGCGATCGCCAGAGACGGTAGCCAATAGGAAAATCGTTATAAGATCTGCTAATGAGCGTCTCGCGATCTCCTCGCTTCGTGAACCTGTTTATTTCATGCGAGGAAAGTGAAACCCTTCATGAACATCTGCCTCATAATGTTTACTGTGAAATGTATGTATATTGTGAAGTTGAAATTTTGATTTGAAATATCGCAAAAATATTGCTTTGAAACATTTTGAACTATCGCTTGGTATCTGTAAATTTTCATAGTGTCCATCATACTGATATATTAAGTCGTCCGAAAAGTTTATTTATAAGGAAACAGTGGATGCACAATATTTTCCGTTTTATATTAATTTATCGAATTATGATTCATTGTGTTCTATCAAGATAAAGATCACAACGTTTGAGAGGTTAGGTTTCATGTTTGTATAAAGATGCATCGTTGTAAAGGACAGGTCTGTAAAAAAGAAGAAAGAACTAAACCTAACCTAAATTCGACTAAATCTAAAGTTCGCGAGACGACTGTCGTCGAACCTTCTCGAAAATCGATCGAATTAAGAAGCAGCGTTAAGACGTCGATAACACAGGAGTTTCAGAGCAAGTGATTAATTCTTGGTACGTATGAATGACGAGCATAGTATCGACTACAGACGAGACTCCTTTTTACTACAGCGGACAGATAAACCGAAAGAGGGTTCAACGTTTCGCGGCACGTGCTTCTAGTCTTCTAGTTCTTTTCATATATATGCGTCGATGAACTCGATATTCTCTGATTTATATTCTCTTGTTTCGGCTCGATGATCACGTTACTCTTTCCTTTTTGTTACATATTCCACGTATCGTTTAATGATCGTGATATTTCTCACGGACTTGTAAACGTAAGACACAGTTGTGTGTGAAAATGTTGAGAAAACACGAACGAAGATTGATTCGATTTATTTCCTTCTTCTTTTCTGTTTCCTCGAGCAGGATGCATGTTTTTCGAATAATTTGCAGCTGAAAAAGGATTTAGCTTTGGGAAAACTCGTCGCGGCATCTATTAAATGCTATTTCCTCGCATCCCGTCATCGGCTCGTATTTTCATGATTTATCGTCGCTTGTGTGTGATGCAATACCCTCCATCGGGGGCCGTAAGTGCGCGTTTAAACGATAAATCTCGGAAGTCACGGTAGGAGAAGCTTTTCAGGTCGCGACACACGCGGGGTAGCCTGGCTTCTGCCTATCGATACCTTGGCCGCTGAAAGAGTTTAAATACGTGCTGCGGAGGAACCTCTTGAATATTTTAGTCTCTCGAATCTGCCCTTATTCTATGACCATTTATCAAACTGTTGCAACGAGAATTTCTTGGTGAACCGATATCTTAAAAATTATGTTAATTTTCTGTATTACGCTTTAACTATATACCATTTTTATTTCGCCTTACCAATGGAAATTAAATTATCGCTTTTATATTTCGCCGATTTTGGATAAATCAATTTTGTATTTCTTAACGCTGCATCAAGTTGTCAAGTACAATTGTACGATTACTATCATCCTTTTCACAATCCTAATAATATTATCGTTACAATTTCACGGGTCACAAGTTACAAGTTGTCGACGATGAATTCTCTTACAGAACTGTAATCAGTTCTTTAGCTACGTTACTGGTCAGTTGATCGTTCTATTCGACGTGTTATAAAAACCTACAACAGAAGTGTGCAAATTAAATGTGAATTTTTATGAACGTAACTAAAGAAATAGAAACTAAATCAATGTTCGCTTGACCGTTTAAATATTGCACCAGGCAATTGTTACTTCATAAAACCACTAATTATACAATAACCTCTTAAACCACCAATATACTTAACCTCTTAAATATTAAGTTGTCCGAAAAGTTTCGTTTTCTTACGAGGAAATAATAGACGCACAACGTTTTTTGTTTTATATTATTTTGTCGAATTAAGTACGGTTCATTTTATTCTGTTGATATAAACACTGCGACATTTCACAGACTTGGTTTCACGTTTGTACGAAGCTGCACTGTTGTAAAAATGACGTTTGCGAAAGAAAGACACTTTCCGGATAACCTAAAAATTTGTGTATCTTTGTATATAACATAATTTCTGAGCAGTCTATCTATAATGTACAATTTGTTAATTCGTTAATAATATTAGTTAGCAAGTTATCGCTTGTGCGTGTCTAGACAATGAATCTTTCGAAGCAAATCGTCCGGCAATTACACGATTCAAACAGGTATTACAGTTTGATTGATTCCGATTAGTTTCGCGTTGCCAACCGCGGATATTGCTTTCCAGCGTTCTCGAATAGCGGTGTCTTTCAATTACAGTTTTCTGCCATTTCCGTGGACGGACGGATCGATAATAACGCGATAAATCTGGCCGGCTATCCATGGTCAGTTATACCAGTCAACTTATTCTTTCGGCTGTTCGTAAACAACGTGACAAATACCTCGCCAGCCCATTAATCAACTCGTCGTAAATTCGCCCGCCACTTCGACCGCTTTAATTGGAACTAAAACGCGAACTCCTAGCTTCGTTCGCGCGTACATCGAACTCGGATTACTCGCTTTAGACCGACGGGACGCGCGCAAAACTTCCGCTGCAAATGCACGCGACCAAAGCCATCGTTGAAACATAAAACTCGGTGAAAAGTTTCACTTTATATTTCATCGAAGTTACACAACGAATCTAACTATTAGGTCGGCCAATAACTTCGTGCCATTCGTTTTTCTCTTATTTCACCATTCTCAGCTATGTTTTTAATCACATTTTCTTGATTTTGGAATATTCGAAATTTTAATAAATAAAGATCCTAACAGACTTCTCTTCCATCCAATAAAATGTCTAATTACGATTCATTTGATGTTTACGATAAAATTCTTTATCGCGTGTTTCATAAATATAAAACAATACACGTCGAAGTTTACATGAACTAACCTTAAAAAATCAAGTTGATTCCACAGAAGCCATTTGAGAAAACACAATCAACGAATAACAAACATTCTTATTAACTACATATTTAAAAATGTTAAATATACTTTGTAACAATTGTTACTGTGTTTGGCTTATGAAATTTATAGAACACGACACGTCCAAACTGGATGTGTATACAAACATTTTTTAATATGCAGTTTAATAAGAATTCTCGTTATTCGTTGATTTTTCTTCTCGAATGGCTTCTATAGAATCGACTTGATTTTTTAAGGTTAGTTTACATGAATCATCTTCGACGTGTATTATTTTATATTCATGAAACCTGCCACAAAGAATTTGAACTCGACGTAGCGTCTACTTATTGCACGACCTAATACTTTAGCAAAGTATGAAAGTAAAAGTAACTGTGTTAAAAAGTAAAAAGAAATGTAATGAACAAAGTAAATGTTCCTCTGTTACAGATGTCGAAAAAGTTTGAAGAAGATGTTTGGTCCAGCAGCAACATTTTTCCCTCTGCTCTTCCACACCACTGGGACAATGTTACAAGCGTGGATTGCAACTTATAAGGAAAGCTCGAAGAAAGTCGAAGGCTTACACGAAGCTTCGCGCGAAATCAAGATCTTGGTTTTAAGGTGGGGACACCGAGGTAATGGCGTGTGCATTATTCTGATAAATCGCCTCGGCTGGCGTCAAACCTGACTCTGGCCTGACGGCAACCTTGGTCAATCGTATCTACTTCTACGCAAGTAGAATCGATCCTGTGCAGGATATTCCAAAGGAGACTTCTGAGGAAAAATACCACTACGTACACGTGCTACGAATTGCATCAGTTGTATCAGAACTCTTTCTATCAGTTTAGGAGATGCTTTATAATTTGTCTTGAAATTAAAAAATTAAAGACTGTGAAGGTAAAGAATTTATAAAGTAATTAATTCTATAACACAATTCGATAATTTTGGTGGTAATTTGTAATGTATAATGCGATATGTTTTTTAATATAGTATAGCGTGGAACACAATTTCAAAATTTATAAAATCAATTACAGTTTGACGCGTTCTCTAATTGTATAATTAAAAATTGTATGATTTTGAAATTTTCTATGAAAATTGTAATAAATTGTGTAACATAATTTGATAATTATGGTGGTAATTTGTAATGTATAATGCGATATATTTTTTAATATAATATATAAAATATAATGTATAAAATCAATCATAGTTTGACACGCTCATAATTGTATTATTTGCAATAAATTCTATAACATAATTTGATAATTATGGCGATAATTTGTAATGTATAATGCGATATATTTTTTAATATAGTATATAAAATATAATATATAAAATCAATTACAATTTGACACGCTCATAATTGTATGATTTGTAATAAATTCTATAACATAATTTGTAATGTACAATGCGATATATCTTTTAATATAATATATAAAATCAATTACAATTTGACACGCCCATAATTGTATGATTTGTAATACATAATTGTATCATTTGTAATTACACTCAGCTATGGCGATTATAAAGAATAAAATCATTGCAATGTGATTTTGCGATTAAAGCGATATAATTGAAATAGATGTAGCGTAGTACTATTTTCACCTAACCTAATTTCCGAGCAACCAGGCCAAGTCCGAATTAACGCCAGTTCCCAATACCAAAATCGAGGGATCGACGACTCTGGTTGAGAGTGCACTCGCAGCATCATTAATCGACGATGCAACGACGCAGTGGATTGGGCCGCCTCGAATTTCCATGGACACTGATTAAGCAACGCTCACGTTCACTTAATATCCAGATGTCCGATAAAGACCTTACGACAGAGTCGCGGCGATCGCGGGTCGAGATAGATGCGGCGTCCGGCAGACGCGCGTCCACCGTGGCAAAATATTCGAAACGAATGACTCGCGTCGTCGTGGACACGGCTACCGTGCATTTGTCCGCTCGTTCCTTCGTCTGGATCCTATTAATCCGTCGCTAATGAGCACCGTCCGATCGCCGAGTGGAAACGTGCGAGTATCATCCTCGAAAGGAACAGGATGGAGGATGGGCTCATTACGGGCCACGCCGCGTGTGCTTCGTGACTGGCTCAATATTTAACGCGTCTCGAGCCGTTCCATCACCTTTCGATATCTCGACACCTGGTCAGCAGGATTAGAGAACTAGTTCTGAGACTCGCGACTCGACGGTCGACTGCAATCGATGTTCGTTGATTACCGATTCGCCTATTCGGGCATGTTCGTTCGTACTGGGTGTTCACTTTCGAGAAAAGGACATAACCTAACAAACAAACACTCACCATACTAAAGAAATAAATCAATCAAATTCGAAGATGGTATCCCACTGGGGGTAGCCATCCACATGTTATATTATTATACCACTAAGCTATAATACTTTACCAAATATCCTACTGGACAAATTGTAAAATGTAAATAAAATAAATAAAAAAAAAAAACTTTTGAGAAAATCTGACTGCTAAAGCGAGCAAAACTCGACAGAAGAATTACAGAAAGAAAACTAAGAAGAAAACACCACGCTGACCTCGCTAAAGAAATAAAACTAGATGATGAAATAAAACTAGATAAAATTAGTCACACTAGATGATGGTATCCTTCTGGGGTTAGCCATCCACGTTTTATTTAACAATTAAGCTAGAAAAATTTACCAAATGTCCAGCTGGACAAATTGTAAAGTGCAAGTTAAATAATAAAGAAAAAACCTTCGAGAAAGGTCAATGAGTGTGGAAGACGAGATTATTTGGAAAGGATTTCGAAAGAATGGTTTATAAGGAACATAAAGACTTTTGTGAGCGGCAGAGAAAGCTGTAGGTAACGGTTGTTTGATATTGATAGAGAGGAGAAAAGCAAAGTTTAAACGTGTCAAAATTCCTAGTAAATAGAGTTGACAATGTAAAAAATGAGCGGCCATCGAGGTTCAACTTAGACAAATATCGAAAGCGGACAAGAGGGTTTTTAGAATCAACGAAGCATAACCAACGATCAATCGCCACCTTTGCTATCTGGTTGCTCCGCTTTGAAAAATCCCTCGCAACCGCAGAGCGTTAATTAACCGAAAAGTCACAATTACGGTTGGAGCGCGCGTCGAGCACGATAAAAATCCGAATTCCCCGTGTCTTGGGATTATCTGGGGGATCTGTGAAAGGAGAAGGCAGGCTGTAAGCTTGTGGTTAACAGGCGTATTGATCTGGACGGTTGGGTCCACTGGCCGGTTTGATAATTAGTCAATCAGTCAGCGGTGTGCGTTGTTTTATTGAAATACAGTCTCGAGTCGAGGGCCAACTCTTAACAAGCGGCGCACGGTTCATTCATGCCGGTTAATTCCCACTCTGTTTCCTTTTCGCGTTGCTTCGTTCAGCCACTTTTACGCGCACTGTGTCATTAATCGTTCGATTAAGCCGACCGATAACGCCCTCTCCAGGAGAGCGGTCCGCAGGCGTACCACCAGCCGGCGCCATAACTCCCTAGCGTGGCAAGACGCGGTTACGAACGAACGAGCCACGATCCTGACGTTCGCGTTCGTTGGAGAACCTGCGACCGCCTACCTGGATCATCGGTACCGATTTTTCATTCGAAGATACTTTATTCGCCACGCATGCGGCCGCTCGAGACGTCGTGAAACATAGGGACATTTGGATGGACATGAAAATACACTCTTATCGATTCCGCGAACCCGAACGATTCCTTGCTTACCCTGAACCACATCGATAATTAATTATAAGGTCGGATTGAGATTACGTGGATGGTCGGGAAGTTGTTAACGAGACCAAAATCGAGGGAGGAGTCGCATCAAGCGCCATTGGGTTTCATCGATTCGATTCTTGAGGATCGTCCGGTGATCTCAGAGAATTTTGGTGTCTGGTAATCATGGAATGTTTCTGTATCTGGAGATCGTTATTTTGGAAAATTACTACTCTTTTTAATAAAATGCAAATAGGAAACAAAAAGTTTTGATCAACAATGCCAAAATCACTAGATTTATTAGTACATAGTTCTTCATTTCTACGTTGTTGCAGGGATTGTAGTATCCATTTCAAAGAAGATAAAGAACACTTTACTCTTCAAATTTCTTTTCTATTTTTTGCGTCACTATTCTACATGTACATCACCGTGCCATAAATATCGAGACACGATGATATTTCGTGTAGACTGTATGTTTTCCACTGTTCTTATTTTCTAGTTACTTTACTAAAAATCTATTATTTCATATTTATCTCTTGGCAAATCCCTAGCTTGTACCTGTTTTAATCTCGGTTAATTGCTCAATTCTGCACATAAAGCGGTCGTACAGAGGCGACCGGTTGAAAATAGTTCCTCGGGAACGGAAGCAACAAATAATCGTCCAAGGTGCGGATGCAAACCGCGCGTAACGTGGTTCCCGGTCGCGCGAAAGCGAGGAAAGAAAGAGAAGGACGACGAAAGTGAATCGAAAGGAGGGTGACATACCGAAAACGAGGAAAGAACGATCGTGAGGCACAAAGAACGAGAGAGACAAAGATAGAAGGAGAGAGAGAGAGAGAGAGAGAGAGAGAGAGAGAAACGCGTGGTCGAAAAATAGAGAAACACGTTAGAATGGATGCGGCCCATATAATTTCTGCGATGCTTCTCGAGTTTTCTTCTCTTCGCCTCGGAGATCATCCCTGAACTGTGTCGAAGAGTCATCGTCTATGAGCGGCGAGCTCGTGTCATTGTGTCAGGCTTACGATTTCGTGTGTTGATCCATTGTCGCGGAACATGTGTCCTGTCAGCTTCCAGAAACTATAGGATCAATTAAATTGATCAATGACTGTATCGAGCAGAAGATAATCAGTCGTTAGAAACCCTGAAACTGCTGCTAACCTTTAAATTGTCATGATATGTAAAACCTAACCTCATGCAAATCTTGTTTTAATATTATATTATCTTGTGATAATACCATCGATGTTGGTATGTTAACGATTTTCAAAATTAATTGATTAACAATTTTCGATGAGATTCGATTTGCACTGGGAATTTTATTTCTATTTCTATTTAGCAGCAGTTCCCAACGCTTTCAAGTGTTTTATTTGAAATTTACTTTAACCAAAAGATAAGACACTTTAAATAAATAAAGGAAGAAACCTAACCTCAAACACCAGTTCCATTCACACTATCCTTGTATTTTCTAATTGTTAAGCCTATGATATATCTTGAAACAATTTCCAGGATGCAATTCTGCTCTTTTATTTCGCACGTTTCGCAAAGAAAGAGTGGAAGCTCGTGAGATAAAAACTAATGTCGAGTCACAATCGACGTAGCAGTGCAAAAGGTTAGTATCGAGTACAGAAAGATTCGCAGGGATTGAAGATACAACTGCGAATGAACTAGAACGAATTATTGTACAACTTAATAACGGCGCCTATGGGTAGTTTACACTATACACGCGTACACGTTATATATACGTAGTACCGAATTTGCAGTGCAAAGCAAACCGTATGTCGGACATCGGCACGATTTATCGCGTTGACACGTGTCTCTTACCGAGACGCGTTTCGCCCCTGTGCACGGCCTCTCTTTTAACCGCGATTAAAATACATTTTCGAGGATAGAACGACCGAATTTCCGTGGACCCCGTTCTCTTACCGTGAAATGGTTAACTCTTTCGTCGTAATTTATAACCGCCTGTGATCCGGTCTCACCGAGAGCTTTATTAAACATGAAATGGAAGCCATGTTGCAAGAAACATTAAACTATTTCTTGTATTTGGAAAACTAAATTTAGAAAAATATACGAATATTTCGGTAGAATGGAACGTTAGCTTCTAGGGGAGGGGAGGGGGGAGGTGAAAACGGGATAATTTTTTACGTGAAAGTCCCTCCTATTTTAATCAATTAGAAGTAAATTCATCTTTTTCCAAAAATATCACACGTTCATTGAAGTTTGGAAAATTTCAGTCAGACAAAATGCGGACAAAAACGAGTGGCAAGTTGTACGAAACGAGGAAACTGGTTAATTGGGGTTCGATAAACGGATTGCGGGACACTTTCACACTTTGACAAGTACCGGCCATTTTGACTGCTATGAGTAGCCTTGATACAAAATTATTTCCAGTTTGAATACATAAAAAACGAGATAAAATTCATTATATTATTCCTTTAGTTATCGTTTGCGAAAGTCATTACATCACTGCGGGAAAAAATATAACATCAGTAACTGTAAAATATAAAATCGTAAAATCAGTGAATTTGACTGGTGTGGTATTTCTAGTGTTAAGATATTACAGATGGCGTTTCTATATGTTTAGACATTTTCTAAGCTTAGCTTCTGCTTTGAAATATCACGCGATTGCGATATTCTTATACACCCACTACGCTAAAAATAAAATGCACCATTTCATCAGAAATCACGCCCTTTTAATCCGCTGCACGTATCCTGGACCAATTTTTCCCCTTTACCAAATCATCGACGGAAGGAGACGGTAAAAGAGAAAAGAAAGGGAGGGACGGGGCAAAGAGCGCACGCAAGCTGGGAACAGGATCGCGCGAAGCCAAAGATCGGAGAAGAGAGGCTGCTCGTACAGGCACGTTGGCCGGCCGGACAGATATGATTTATATTTCTTTCCGATCGTTCACATTAAAAATGGTAAATGCTCTTAATGACGGCATTAATAATTGTATTCAACGAACCGCCGGTATTGACCTGAAGACACCCGTGCGAGGCACGCCCGTAGAATACCCTTGTAACGATCTGGTCCGGCATTCATCTGGGCGGAGAGAGATCATTTGTGAATGAGCGAACATTCAATGGGCACACTTTTGATCCCGACATTATTAATTATCCGCAAGTAGCTGCTAGACGCTTTGCTCTCTTTTTTCTAGCCGTGCACGGACTTTCCAGTGCGGAGAACCCTCGTGTCTTTGACCCGTGACTCAACATTGCAATGGTTTCGAAATCGGTTGGATATCGGATCATTTTCTTCGGAACATCCCGAATTTCATAGGTATAAAGCTTATTGTTAACACTACCGATAGTTGACACGAAGCTATTTCTACCAAAACCAGTGAAAATGATTGGTCTTCAAAAAATACCTAATAATATAATATTTTTATATTTATTGATTTATTACTTTCTTACAGAAGCAATTCCATGTTATGTAGTACATTTTTGGTATTATTAATCCATCTGGGATCATCGTCCCTAAACGAGGGTCGACACGTTTATAAAATTGTAGAACCAGTCGAAAGCAGACTGCATTGAGACCACTTAAAAATTGTCAATTTTTGTATAGATACAGAACAGATACAATACAACAGAGTGTAATCAGAAATGCAATACGCAAAATCGAGTAGTTAAATTTATTGAGAAACTATCGATTGTCTATTTTTATCAAACTGCGAGCTGTGTAAATTTACGCATACTTGACAAGTTTCCAAACTCGAATTTCTCGAAAGTGAGGTGTTCAAGACAATTACGTCATTCTTGACTTTATTTTCCTATTTTATTAAGCTACAGAACGTTCCTCATTTCACTGGAACTGTGAATCTAATGCCACGGTGTATATTCAACGTCAAAATCCCCTAATTCCATTTCCCGCTAATGATAGAAAATAAAATTTCAAGACATACCTTTGTATGTATCGCCTCCATCGACAGCTAAACGGAACTGGTAGCAGCACACGAGTCGACGGAATATTTGTAGTGGTTCATATTACTACGCCTTGCAGTGTCGACACTGTTTTGGTTTGGTAGTTTCAAAGGTAAACAAACTCCTGGCTAAACGTTATCGCTGTTACTTGAAACCGTCGACTGGAATTACGTTTCAACTTTTTGTAATACCATCGATCGATACAAATAGACGAACGTGCACTCTAGTACGATCATTGTAACAAGTCACACAGTCGAATAGCGGACGTAGAGTTAAACGGTAGTATCGAGCGAGTAACGATTACGATCTTTATATTTGTGCTTAAAGTGATTTTAAGATAATTAACTATTAATAATCTAACAACTATTAATCACTTGAATATTAACAGTTTGATCTCTCGTCTCTTTATCAAACAAACCAATGCGTTTAATATTCACCTGAAACTTAACCCTTAACACCTCAACTTTTAATTGTGAATATCGAACGGCAACTTCAATTTATTCTCATCGTACTTCGACTTGCTACTTGAAACGCTACAGTGACGTGAAGTAATAACATTAAAGTCATTCAAAACAATATTCATCTGAGAAGTAATATAATATTTATATTAATTATAATCGTGGAATTTTTTAAAAAATTCATTCGGATGCAAGCCGGGTTTGCGTCCACAGGTGTCACAGTACTCACTGACAAGTATTATTTTTTATTCGTAGACAATTACCGATAACGAGCGAAAAATACATTTGCAATAGAGCGCCGTATATTTGCGATGCTTGAGAGGCACACTTGGAGCGTTACCTTTTAATCTCACCGCGAAGAAAGAAAGAAAATTCGCATGTGGTGGCGGAGCCGGATATGGTCGTCCTCGATAGGCGTATGACTGGAGGCGGGAAGAGGTGGCTGCGGGCCATCGGAAATCGCTGGAATCGCGACCCTTATCGCCTTATTAGAGAGGGGCAACTTGCATGGCGTCCTAAGCCGGACGCGGCGTGGCGCTGCGGCAGGTTTATCGGCCGCCTGTATCAGCGTACTCACGCTCCCTTTCATGGTCTTTAAACCGGCGCACTTAGCATGGCCCGTCATTATTTAACGGTGAGTAATAAAGTTGTACCACCAATTAGTCGACAGCGTGGAAGCACGCGCATCAACGACGCGGAGCCGGTAGCTGTACTTGCATATCGTGGCCGACCTATCGCTGCGATATCTCGTTTCGATCGTCCGGCGTAAAATCGGTAATCCGAGAATAATCGTTATTATGCCGATGCATGGCATAATCGATCATGCTTCGAGAAAATGGTTGATCGCTGCTTGCCAATTTACTTGACGTTCGATTGCTATGCCGGAAACAACTGTTTTCCATCGATCGACACAGCCATCGGGCATTGCTTCGAGAAAGATGTCTGCGGAGGTGCTAGGTGGTTACATGGGATCATTGTATGTTTGCTAAAACGCAGATCGGGTATCTTATAGATGATAGGAATTGTGTGCAGAAGACTTCTTTCCTTCTACGAAGGAAAAGTATATATAATCGTGATTGATGTTGGTACAGTTGGATGTTGAGATTGAGTCGATTGCAAGATAGCATGGTCAGAGTTGACATGTGAATTTTGTCACACGTTTCTATTAGGAGTTTCTTTCGTTTTATAAGGAGATAATAGACGCACCATGTTTTTTGTTTTATATTGGTTTATTGAATTATGTACGAACGTAATAATAGAAATATAGCGAAATAGATCATACGTAATTCAATAAAATAATATAAAAGAGACATTGTTGTTCATCTATTATCATCTTATGAAACGAAAGAAACTTTCCTAACCTAACCTAACCTAATGTTATTAAAAATAATAGAGAATAAAATGCAGTAAAGAAACATTTGTGTGGAATATTGGAAGAACAGTTGATAGGATTAGGAAAGAAAAATTGCCGATAGAAAAAAAATAAGCGTCGATAAAAATAAACAAGGAAACTCTTTCGGCGTTACTTTAACACAAAACAATTAATTTATTAATATAGTTATAAATAACATATTGCAAAATCAAAGTATTCCTTCCACACTTAGAGTATTTTAGAGTAAATCAATACGTTTCTTTCTAACCAAATAAGAATTTCTTTCTTCATTTTATTCATTGATAGATAATTATCGGATGTTCGTCAAAACGCAGAACGAATATCAAACCGAGTTTCTGTTGCAGTTGGCGTTGGTGTTCGATTTGAAAGAAGTCGATCGGAAGTCTGCTAAAGTGAGTACAAACAATCTGTGCGTATTCTCTGTGAGGATGATTTTTATTCAGACATTTTTATTCAGCCAGCATAGGAATAAAATGGAACGGAAAGACAAACAGCAGCGGTCGCGTGTGAGTGAGCCACGGGAATGTAATTAATGAGCAGTTTGGCGGTTGGCCGGACAGCTGTCCCGTTTTTTTTTTCTAACCCGGCGATGGACGGAGTCGCGGTACCGAGAACGGCAGAACGAGAAACGTGAAAACCTTGCGTGGAAGCGGTCTAGAAGACGCGTCTTCGGACGCGGCGGAAGGAACAAGATGGATTGCCTGACACTACCGGACAAGATCAATTGAATTTCTATTTGGACGTAACCGAGACCCGTTTGCCTCTAACCCCACCTTCTTTATCCACCACCAAGTCCCCCTTACCGCGACAGCCAAACTCTAATTCTTCTTCTACCGGTTGTCCACGTCACGATAATTGTAGAAAGTGATCTACTGCAGCTTGATCCCTTCTTCCCCTAAATGATTCGTCGGTTATTCAATAATAGTCGCGGTCGTTTAGATCGCCATTTTGTTAATTTACGAATGCTGTTGGAATTGTTTCATTGAAGTTTGGTATTTGGAAAACTTTGGTATTTGGTCTGGATTATAAATTTTATATTGCAAGCATGTACTTTATTTATTAGATAAATTCTATATTAGGTCTTCTATATTACATATTAGATTAATTTCTTCATGTTTTATCACGTTTATTATTACTCAATTCTTTTTAGTTTTCATATAATCATCTTAAGCATTTTTACATATGGTGTGTTTGCAGGTGGAATTGTATTTTCTATCCAACTGCGTTTTTCTATCACACAATTTTTGAGAAAAATATGGCAGATGGTGAGTAACTGTGATTTATAGTTTTTTTAATAACTGCAGCATGAAGGTTTGAAAATTGCAATAGGGTTAAGAACAGGTAATTACGTTTATTAGTTTTGAAGCTAATATAATCATCTCAAGCATTTTTACCTATGGTTTGCAGATGGAATTGTATTTTTTATCCAACTGCGTTTTTCTATCACACAATTTCTGAGAAAAATATAGCAGATGGTGAGTAACTGTGATTTATAGTTTTTTTAATAACTGCAGCATGAAGGTTTGAAAATTGCAACAGGGTTAAGAACAGGTTATTATGTTTATCATTACTCAATTCTTTTTAGTTTTCAAGCTAATATAATCATCTTAAGCATTTTTACCAATGGTGTGTTTGCAGGTGGAATTGTATTTTCTACCCAACTGCGTTTTTCTATCACACAATTTCTGAGAAAAATATAGCAGATGGTGAGTAACTGTGATTTATAGTTTTTTTAATAACTGCAGCATGAAGGTTTGAAAATTGCAATAGGGTTAAGAACAGGTAATTACGTTTATTAGTTTTGAAGCTAATATAATCATCTCAAGCATTTTTACCTATGGTTTGCAGGTGGAATTGTATTTTTTATCCAACTGCGTTTTTCCATTGATACACAATTTCTGAGAAAAATATGGCAGATGGTGAGTAACTGTGATTTATAGTTTTTTTAATAACTGCAGCACGAAGGTTTGAAAATTGCAACAGGGCTAAGAACAGATTATTACGTTTATTATTACTCAATTCTTTTTAGTTTTCAAGCTAATATAATCATCTTAAGCATTTTTACCAATGATGTGTTTGCAGGTGGAATTATATTTTCTATCCAACTGCGTTTTTCCATTGATACACAATTACTGAGAAAAATATGGCAGATCAGTGAGTAACCGTGATTTCTTGGTTTTTTAATAACTGGAGCATGAAGATTTGAAAATTGCAACAGGGTTAAGAAGGGGCAGCAAGTATAATAAATATAAGTAAGCAGCGTAGAATCTTGATAAAACTTGTTATAACGCGTTATATTACCAGTAAAAAATCATGACACGACAAGAAATCAATCTTTACGGAACATTATTTGCAGATATCAAAGTAACCAGACCTGCGATTCGTTTCAATCTCTAAGAACCCGAAGAACGTAGGTGATTGTGCTAATAACTCGTTCGACAATTTCGTTCGAATAAACAGTTTCTGCAAGACATAAATAAAAAGGTACGAGTATTATATTCCTCGACTATGGTGAGATAGCCGAGTGATAATAAATGGGTTTAAAAGTAGCTGCCTAATTACTTCCTCGGACACCGCACGAACTCGCGATGCAACCGTTGATATCGCTACGTACTTTTTCCTTTTTCCTGAGCCCCGCGCCGGCTACCGGTTTTACAGCGACCGTTGAATTTAACTGTCTATTAATTAATGCGGGCCGATTAATTTCCGTCACGGCGTAAAAACGCAGTTCCATGGAAAATTATGATGGTGCAAGGTCTCGCCTCCGCGCCATTTCCCTACGATTCGTATGTCATCGAACCATCGTTCTACAGATCCATGTGAAAAATACCGACATGTTGCGGGTATCTCGTTTGGGGAAACTAGAAAATGAGGTTAGTTGCATTTGCATACTGTACAGTCCTCTTTCTATCTTTCCTTTTCTTTTCTTCCTTCACCGCTTTCTTTTTCTTCTGTCCTTTCTTTGCTTCTCTTTCTTCCCTTTCTTCTTTTCGTTTGCTTGTATTTCTTCCCTCTCCTCCTTTTTTTCTTATCTTTGTCTTTCTTCTCTTTCTCCTACTCTTGTTCCTTTTCTTCTGAATGCTCTTTCCCCTTCTTTTTCCTCTTTTATTTCTCCTCTGTCTCTCGCTTCTCTTTTTTCTTTCTTCCCCTGCTTACATCATTTTCTTCCTTCTCTTTTTTTCTATTTCCCATTTCTTTCTATTTCTTTCGTTTCTCCTCTTCCTTTTCTTCTTTTCCTCTCCCTCCTGATATCTTTGTTCTACCACTTTTCCGCCCACCCACGTATATTCTTCCAAGTACGTGGAGAAATTTTTCATATTGTAAAAGTATATGAAGTGTAAGTGAGATAAAGGGACAGGTTTGCCTGCTGATTCATTGATACCAGTGTATATTTTCAGAGTGAAATAAAATTGTTTACAAGCTGAGAAATAAGCCTCCAAGGGACGTGTTTGCACATGAACGTTGTCATCGTTTTGATGTCTGCAATTCACCCTGTACATAAATATCCATCAAATATTTTTCCACATCCTGTACAAGTACGGAGTTAGAAGGAATTAAGTTAAACCACGTAACAATTGCATTAAATGAAATTCAACGTTGGTAAGTTTCATTCAAGTAAACAAGAGTTAGCGATACTGTCAGAGAATCATCTAGAATAGCTTCTTCGAGTACATCAACCGTGACTGACCATTAAAATACCGGCCTTGATAACTGGTAGCATGGTCACCCAGTTTTACGTCATTCGGCGATTTTTCGCGGTACTTCGTTTCTTTCCACAGTCTGGTATCACTCGCCGCGAGCGGATTTTCGCGGTCAACAACCGATTGTGGTATCGTTTGAACTGCGATACGCGTTCGCCAGACTTGGTTTATTCCTTGAAACGACGATTGTGAAAGTTGTTGCGATAAGTAGCGAGAGTGGTTGGAAACGAAGTACAAAATAGTTTGCACGATATTACGCGAAAGCGGTGATAATTTAAACAGCTCTCACTGCATACAGTGAACACATAGCTCGTAATGAAATGAATATATTGAATTACGTTAATATAACATTAAATAGTTACTAACTAATATTAAATAAATTTCCAGGGATTAATACTGAAATGGGAATGAGTTTGAAGTAAAAACATGGCAGAAACTTAATAGGAACGAATAATCAAAATTTAGTATAAAGTCCCGTACTATTTTTTGCTGTGTCTATGAAATAACGTAAATACGACGCCGCCATAACGTTATGCTCTAATGTAACACATGCTACCATAATAAACTTCATTACACTGATGTCTTTCAAATGACCACGGTACAGCGTGAACATGGAGGAGCAAAGGAACATAAGCGCGCAACGCGAGCATGACGTCGACATAAACGCCAGAGAGGGCAAACAAAATTTTCAAAAATTATATTCTCATGATCTCCTACTGATCTGAAATAAGAAATTACTTTGATTTATGTACCCCCTAAAGTTCTTCAATCGAATAGTATAATACTCTTTTCTTTTGCTTCTGAAACAATTGTAATTTCCTAGTATATTCGTGTCCTTTCGCCAAGTAGGAAAGCTCGTTTGAAGCGAAAACCGCGGAAAGTTGCCGGCATGCACCAGGCAACACGCGGTTCAATGTATCATTAGGTAGTCATTGCGATCACCGTGGGTCCCGTTGGTACACGCACGATCCGACGGACACGTAGGTAAGCCATCCTGGCTTCATTCACGTCAGATGCGAGGCGACCACGTCATTTATCTGCCAACCATTCCGGCTAACGATGCATTGCCGGTTTGTTGGTCGAGCGTCCTGGTATCCTCGTGTTCCCTGCACGAGCTTCGTCTGGAATTTCCATCTTTTTTTATGATGCCTCTCAAACAATTCTTTTGCGCTTAAGGTAATATCAATTTAATTTGCATTTGCGCAATTTTATACCACTGTTCATACAATTATTATGTTTCCCTATAGGAAAGTACATGGAGGTTAATTATGAGCAATTTCTATGAACACCAGGATTCCTTGTATTTATGTTAATTAACACGGACCAAACCAAATTTGTTGGATCTTTGAGTACATATACATTTTCTGTTAGGACACATGTATATTAACATTAGATCTTGCGATATTAGAAGTAGACTTTTACAACGAGGAATTATTTATTTACAAATGCTGTTACATATTGTATATTTTTGTAGGCAGCTTTCTAAACAAATCCAAGTAATATTTTTTCGCATGCATAATTCACTTTCAAGGGGCAAAAAATTCAATGAAAGTAGAAAATCTGTAATCATGTGTGACTTTTGCAAAAAGCTATTGATGTAGTTTAATTTCTCTAAAAAGTACATTTCTCTGAAAACGCCTGGATATTTTTATCTAAAGCAGTTTCCAGGATATGAGGACTTTATAGAGTTACACTTTCATGATTTTTCTCACTCCTTTATACCGAATCATCGCTACTAAAATAATGTTTTGCATCTGTTAATGGTATCGTCATTCTGTAAAAAGTTAATCAAAATCGGTATCTTTTAATTGGGTAATTTTAAAAACTGCCTTGCGTCGGCCCTGACTTTTAACATATTGTCATGTTCTCTCTGTTAAAAAACCTTGAGGTTTTGTACTTTACCACCCGAATTTATTTCCATATAATATCCTACCATGCCAATTCATCTGCATGTAACATTTTCGATAACAAATTAGATGCAAGTATACAAATCAAAAACAACAAACGCTTATTTCATAGTTGCAGACAAATTTTACTGCTCGTTCACACCAATGCGCAGCGTCCACGTTGCCTTTCAGTATCTTTCAGAAAGATACGAAGAGGAGACTCTTAGCGTCTTATCTCTGTCGTACGTGTTGAATGAAAAACGGTGAAATAGTTTTTGTTGAGACCCATGGCACAGTTCGCTAATTGCGCTAGAGGATATTTAAGGTGCGTGTAAAATTTGGGAGTGGCACGTGGTGGCGCGCGCGACCGTGCGAGAGGGTGGAAGCGCGGTCGTCTCTGCCGGCGACAGAGGAGCCCGGTCGCTTCCGCAACACGCGAAACTCTCATTAACTTCGACCGGGCGCGATATTGTATTGCGCTTTAAAGTCGTTCCACGCTCCTTGGAGCGGAGACGCCGGCTGCGAGCGGCGGCGGCAACGACTTAAAAAAAGTTCCAACCACGGAGACCGGAGTTTAATGGGTGCCACCACAAACGACAACGTCGATACTCTTCAAGGGAGGACGATGAGCGAATTTCAAACGCTTCTGCATCGCAGAACTATCCATTGCAGTCGTACGATATTTCATAGGATTCGTTGTTAACTGATAAAATTTCCTGCTATGCGTACGATTGTCCCTATGCATCAAATACGATTCGCCAAGATCGCACGACGAATATTTGATTGCTAAATATTCTTATTTCTTACATTTTGTACTTTTTTTTCTTCTGTACACTAAGCGACAATGGGAAATTTTCAAACGCTTCTATGCTGGCAACAGCATGCACTGAAAGCATACGATATTTCATGTAATATTTAGTGGTATCGTGTTTTATGTCCGTTTCTACGTATTACATTCAATCTATTAGGTTGGCAACTAAGTGATTGCGGATTTGTCAATACCACCTAAAGACGAAATCCGCAATCACTTAGTTGCCAACCTAACATATCGTTCACACGAATAATCGTCGTTTGGTATTTTATTTATTATTTAGCATTGGAAAATGACGAATAAATTTCAAGCTGTAACGAGGATGGTGAGTGGAATTTTGTTTTTAAATTGCAGAAATATTCCCTGAAATTTCATGTAATATTTAGTGGTATTATGTCCGTTTCTACGTATTACACTCAATCTATTAGGTTGGCAACTAAGTGATTGCGGATTTCGTCTTTAGGTGGTATTGACAAATCCGCAATCACTTAGTTGCCAACCTAATATATCGTTCACACGAATAATCGTCGTTTGGTATTTTATTTATTATTTGGCATTGGAAAATGACGAATAAATTTCAAGCTGTAACGAGGATTGTGAGTGGAATTTTGTTTTTAAATTGCAGAAATATTCGCTGGAATTTTTCAATATCTAATTGTATCCATTATAAAGTGACATTCTACACATGTAGTTACTTCTGAACATGAATAATCATAACACGTACGATTATTTACAAGGTTTCTTATAGGCCTTTCTTATACACCGATTATAAGTGTTCACCTTACAACCGAATAATTTGCAAGAATTTCGCAATCAACTACTACTTTTGCGTGCACACTTTGGTATGGCGTGCAGGCGGATCAATATAAAATATTGAAATTATTACACGGTCTTCTTTATTACGAGTAACACCTTTGCCGACATCAATTACGTTCATACATATTATGCGCATTAATTTTATTTGCGCCCAGCCGATTCCGCTACTGGTAATTCTGCGCAAACGAGATTAATGTACATTAATTAAAGATGGGTGAGAGGAGGGGAATAGCGCGATAAAAGGACGTACCGTACAAGAACCGAACTAAAAAGCAAGCCTTTGTGATATTGAGCCTGGCGTGCCAGTTTGATGATGTCCGGAAACCTCGATAGGGATCCTATCTAAATAGTTGCACACACATTACGCTTAGTAAACGATTTTACGTTAAAAGTGAACACATTATTCTAATAAAGCAGACCTGCGAGTATCTTGTTAACGTAGTTGCGCTGATAAATGCACGATAACACGCGGTTTGATTTACGCCTTGTTTGCGTAATGGTTCTGAAATTGTAGCATTAAAAGAATAAAATTAATCCCGCTATTGTATTCATATTAATTTCATTCTTCATTCTTTCGGTTTATACGTGAAATATTCTTTCACCAAAGAAAAATTTAAAATTTGGATCGCAAAATTTGATATATACAATCTGACACATAGTAATTCACGAGACAATTTTTATGAATATATTGCATTCGTTATAGGAATCTTTTTCAAGCTTCGATTTTCGTGATTATATTGATAAATTTGAAGCTAATTTGAGAATGCATATTGTAGAAATTAAAATATTAGCCCTTTGAGCGCTATGACCATTCAATTTAGGCTAAAAGTTTTTTTTTATTTATTTAAATTTTACAATTTGTCCAGTAGGACATTTGGTAAAATATTATAGCGGTATACTAATATAACATGTGGGTGTTATATCATCGTGCGTTCTTACATAACCTAACATTTTTACCATAACATTTTTAGGCTAAAAAGTGGCGTGATAAAGAAGACGTATGGATGTTATCCACCTGACATTCTGATGATTTCGTTGAAACAAAGAAAATTAATTATCAAACTGGCGAAGCAAAGCGAAAAGCAAAGCGTGTAGCGGACTACAATGCCTTGATGGGCGCAGTCGATAAAATCGATATGATCTTGAGTTCACTTCGCTGCGTTCGAAAAAGCACAAAATGGTATAAAAAATATTTTTTCCACCTCTAACACCTCGCTATATATATCGCATATATTCTTTACAAAAGTGCTAATAATAAAACTGGAACATTTGAAAATTTTCATCTGCTTCTCGTCAAAGATATTTTGCAAAAATACCCACCACGCAGAGTGGGGGCTAAAGGAGGAAGAGTTCGGCCGGACGACCTTCCATTTCGATTAACGGAGGGGCATTTCCCTGCATCCTGCGTAACTAAAGAAAATAATAGACATTCTTCGCGACGAAGATGCGCTGTTTGCACTAAACATAATGGCAGGACTGACTCGCGTTACCAATGCAAAAAATGTAACATTGGCTTATGTATCGAACTCTGCTTTCAGATTTACCATACAATACGAAATTATTAAATTTTCAATTTAAAAGATTGTATTAACTTATTATAAACTGACTCGCGTTACCAATGCAAAAAATGTAACATTGGCTTATGTATCGAACTCTGCTTTCAGACTTACCATACAATACGAAATTATTAAATTTTCAATTTAAAAGATTGTATTAACTTATTATAAATAATTAGCCATGTTACTGCGCCACGCCAAAAAAATTACTGAAAATTCTCAACGCGAGAATTGATTGTAATTTTAATAAATATAAAAAAAAAAAAATTTTAAAGATATAATTTCAAACTTTGATGTTGTTCATGTTATTATTGCTTAATGAAATAAATTGTTATCAAGGCTTTTCAGGTCACTACGTAATTTATTTTAGCCACAATCGATATATTTTGCAATGAAAATTCAATCCGCCCAACTCACGCTCTTTTGTAAAAAATACGCAGCCCACGGTGTGCTTGTTCGTAAAGAGTGGGCCATCCATGGCGCACGCTTAACGTCGGACAACGCAGCGCTCAAAGGGCTAAGACCTCTAATTACAGAATATTTAAATTGTAATACTCAAAATCTTTCCTAAGCTGGCTTAACCATTCGACTTATACTTAACGAGGAATCACGAATTTTGCCTCAAACTCTCATTCCTCCAGCCCCCGGAACCCTTCAGACCAAAGTACACGAGTAACCCAGTATCAATCTCTACATTAACCCAGCAAATCCACAGTCCTCAAGGACCTGAATAATACGAGCCACCCCTCGCCACTTCCTTCACCCTTACCACTAAAATCCGCGATCCCCTCGAAAACCATCTTCGCCAAGTTTCTTCTCTCGGCTTTAATTTCCAATATCGAACAGTTGGATCTTTCAGAGTGGGAAAGATCAGCGGCACCGTGGTGGCGTTGCTGGACCATCATCGTATCAATGCGCCTTGGATTGACAGTGCCGCCGGTGATAAATGATATTTCCAGCGGTCCCTCTTCCCCGTGGTAGTTCCGCGTTCGCCGTCGATCCACCCCTGCTGGGAGAGAGCTGGATCGGGAAGAGGGTGCCTCGGACCGCTCGCAGTCTCAATAGACAGCGCCGAGAGAGAGACTATGAGAGAAGATATCCGCGGTGAGAAGTAAACACGTTATACAAACGAATGCGGGATCGATAGCGTTGCTCGGAATCCCGTGAAGACGTACTCGTCTCCTCTTTCTTCATCTTTCCTCCCGTCCCGCTCCCTCTCTCTGTTCGTCGTTCGGGACGTGCTTTTTCCAGTGCGACTGTCTTCTCTTTCGATGAATAGACTCTCTTTAGATATCGCAGGATACTAGTCCGCGGGGCACTTGATGTTCCGTGATCAATAACGTTATATTGCAATGTAATTCACCGATTTATCGAGGAAAATGATTTACTTGCAGCACGTAGAGATTTCCGACGGGAGTGTAAGTGGAGATCGTTGTCGGTGGCGGGAGGGTTGCAGGCAATGAAGTTAATACTTGCTGTAGTGAATTACGTTGTTACAAACTGCGGCTGAAGCATCCCAACTTTAGAGGTTTATTGATATTTTTGAAAAGATATTGATTGGCCATTTGCTTTATTTATTTTTAATTTCATTTATTTAGTAACTCTGTGTATATATGAAATATATACTGTGTATATATTACTGTGTATATATGTGTGGAACAAGGGAATGCCGTTTACGGTTTTTACAAATTTACCGAATGGTCCTGCTGGAAGAAAGTTACTGCATGAAGTAATAAACTCTGACGCTTTATGATACATAATAAAAAATACAGAATGTATAAAAAGATTGTTCTTTACAACAGGGCTTTATTGTTAGATGAAAAATCCCAGGGATTCCAAGGACAGGCCCAAATTCCATACGTATGTACGAAATTTCGAAAAAGTAAGTACGAAAAAATATCGCAAAATCATTTAGGTATCTGGCTAAATAGTACCCAACGAGAAGATTGACATCGACTTAGGTTTAGGTTAGTATTACCCATCGTAAATTCTTCATGACAAAGTCTCCTTTAGAAAAATTCTATGTTGACAAAACAGTACGGTCGTACTAGGAGTATTTAAATTTCAAAACCCTCGGAAATTTCAAAATTTCAAAATGAAATTTTAAAATAATTTAAGTCCTTGGAAACAGGAAACGGTAAAGGTACTTAAGAGTCGAAAAAATAGTAAATCAACTAATAGGTATAATAGGTGGCAATATTTACTCTTTTTATTATAACCTTTCGAATAGCCGTTTGGGATTTCTCGTACAGCAGAAAGGTATGCCGCACCATAAACAGACCTCATACCTGCGTTCGATGTTATTAAATTCTGGAAAGCTTGTTAAACGCGTCGGTTCTGCAGCCTGGGGAGCCAACGATGGAGTGGAATCATATCTTAACGTGACGAATTGATGCTACCTTTTTCCGCACTCTTTCCAAGAAAAATTATTTTAAAACATAGGCCTTGTTGCGTTTTTTCAAATCATTAGACCAGATACTTTCTAATACGATAGAACTTCGTTTACGTTTGTTCTTTCATTTCAGTTACAAAAAACTATATGAAAACTGTTAAGAAAAATATTAGGTTGGTATGATCACTAGTTCTTACATGCAAAGTTGGTATGACTTCTAACGGTGCTCTTTTGTTTTTGTCGTCCGCCACGTGTTAATTATCTGAGTATCTTTTTTTTTTTCTATAACGTTTATTGACCAGTAGATGAGTATTACATGTGTATGTTGTTCACAATAAACAATGAATTTCGGTTGTGGGGTGATTTAGGCAAAAGTACCGATACAGCCATAAGTAGCCATACAATGATTATCTGAGTGTATCCGATGTGTTCATATGGCTGAGCATGGTGGTGAAATACAGAATATAAAATCTGAATCTGTGTGAATCTATTAAATATCTAACTCCAAAACCTATTTAACAACAAAAACGAATGAATTTTCACATTTTAAGGTTGAAGAGAATTATCCTCTAAATCGTTTACGACAAGAAGTCTAAGCTCGATTAATGCAGATTAATGCACAGTAGGTGCTTTATTTATACGAAGTTTGTAGTTCGATCTTCTCAGGCTTGGACAAATTAGAAATTTGAAAAGAACTTTGAGCATCGTTTTTTCTAACAATCACAGCTGTAAAAATGTATCCATTTACATAGGTTGTTGAAATGAAAGTAGACGTATAACTGCACAATGAACGCGACAAAGGGTATCGTATTTTGCTCCAGTTTCCTGTTTCTTTGACCGAGAGATCGGCCGCCCTTTGAACGATTGCTCAGCAGTTTTCCCGCTCCGCCCCGTAACGCCTGCTCTAGTTCGCTGCCATTAAACCCTTGGCATGCTGCATGCAGACCACCATTTTGAACTTTCTAATACGTGTGCAACCATCTTCCATATTCTAATAGCACTGTCATTTGACTTTAAACAATTTTTACCGCGTATTTTAACCCTCGCTCACGCGGTATCTGTGTCAAGCCTTTAAGCTTTTTTAAATAAGAGAATCTCGGTGAAACGTACTGTACGTGGCAAACAGTGAAGTTTCAGGCGAACAGAACTATAACGTTAGTTGTGCAGCAACGCAAACAAAATATAAATCAATCGAACAATAATAGAGACCGTCTGGCTTGATCCCAATATTCCCAATTTTCCCAAATGGTCACAAACGCCGCCCTTGCTAGCGGTGGAAATTCCGTCCCTTTCGAGGAAGGTACACGAGGCGGACGAGGGCACACATATGTTACCCTCGGAGATGCCGCGCCATTTCACGCAATACGTAGCCCCAATTTAATTTGTCGTGCGAGTGAGAATCCTTATTCAAAGTAACTGATTCGCCCCATGTCCCATTGCACAGATGTGCGCACGCACCTCGATCCAATGCTTCTGCTCCGTTAATTTCCTAGCAATGCAAACGAATATTCTATCGAAGCTTTAATTTTCATTTCTACGTGATGTGTATCGTATTTTCGATTATCTTGCAAGCAAAAGAACATCAGCGATCGTCCTTGAGCGAAACACCCTGCCAATAATTCTTAATTCTAATAGAAAGTCTTTTTTTTTTTTTTATTTCTTAAAATTACAATCAATTCTCGCGTTGGGAATTTTCAGTAATTTTTCTGGCGTGGCGCAGTGACATGGCTGATTATTTATAATAAGTTAATACTTATTATAGATAAATATAATTTATAAGTATTATAAATAAGTGAATATTAGGTGATTTTTGAGATATTTAGGACGAAATATTTCCTGAAAAATGATTCCAAGGAATGAATTTTTACTTGTGCTTCGAATTAACCTATCGATGGAAATTCAAAAATTGTGATTGAATAAATAGTACTCAAATGAGCAAGTGAAATTATAGAACGTTTTAGTGTACAATATTCTACGTCAAAGACTGCATTGAAAGGATAAATATTGTGTTAACTGTCAACCTAATAGAAACGTATCGAGTAACGAGTAATCGTAACGATATATATCGTAAACGTATTATCGCAAGCGTAGATTTTAGTGAGAATTCGAATCACGTGAGCCTGTTTGCAAGATCATCGGCGATCATTCTCGAGCGGAAAAAATCCCGAATTCCCTTTAATTTGACAAAAATTCTCTTTAATGATTGGTGTGCACGTTATGAATCTCGGTGGTGTAAAATAAAAAATTCGGAATTATTGGGTTTCGGGAATGGTCGATACGTCACATGCTTCGATCGAGAGGTTAGGTACGTAAGCTTTTTCACATATAATTAATACCTTGAACCGTTGGGACCGGCGTAATTATCGTCACAACGTTTTCGACGAGGCACAGCGCATGATCGGAAATCTTAATTGCACAGTAGATTCGCGGATAAACCTGGATATCTCCCTATTGACAGTGAAGCAAGGAGAATCTCGTGGAAGGAAGACGAAGCGAAGGAAGAAAGGAAAGAAGGGAAAAAAGCGCACAGGTTCTTATTTACAGCAGGACCAGGCCAGACATAGCATTAAGCAAACTACCTGAACGACACCTGGGATGACGTATTGCAGCCAAAGTGCGCTGTCTTTATATTTTATGAGTCCGCTTCATAAATAGCAGCGTCCCTTAACAACCGAGCAGCTCGAAGACACGCGCCTCCCCACGCGTTATCCCCACCCCTGTTGTCGTCGAAGAGGAAGAAGAACGAGCCAGAAGTGGCCACGGTGTCTTCATTTTTACGTCGCTAGTGTCGCCCGCACGGATGCAACGCCATAAACAGAATTATTGCCAGCTGTTGCCGTTGTTTTTGTGCCAGCCAGGTATACCAAGGGACGTGACGTTCACCCGAAACGAACATTACCTTTCCAAAAATTTCATGACAATGACCAATAAAACTTTCACTCGCCAGCTTTAACTTCGAATTTTTCCGAAAATCTGTTCCGCACTCGACCTGCTGCAAGGTCGTACTTTTACTGTAGACGTTCTTTGTGAACATTTTACACGGCGTAACAAATCATTTCAAAGTTTTGACGTTTTAATTGCTCTTGGGGTTAGGGACCTTAAGGTGGGTCAGTACTACGCTGGTCAAGCATCTGCTTATAGTTAAATCGAGTTTCAACGATTATTTAGAATTTCACTTTGTGATTTTTAGTGTTGCAAAATAATTGCTCAAGTCAAATAATTTCTGAATCCTAAGAATCTTCCTTTTTTAATTTTCATTCCAATATATTTTAAATCATCCGTATAATTTATTTCATTGTTCCAAGAGTCCTCAAGTAATTATTTTGGAACACAAAAATGGAAAATGCAATTCGATGCAGGAATTCTTCAATAGAATCCAGAATTCTTCTCTATTTTATCAATTTCAAAATTCCTATGGAATATCCTGCCTCGAATTGCCAACTTGACCAACGAACGAGATTTCCATGGCGTCTCGCCGACCGAGATCATCGCTTTTCTTTTATCTAAAATCTCTCAATCCCTCACGCGTCGCTCAAGCTTTCATTAACAACGAGCCTGATGGCAAAGGTTACCGCGAGCGAGGAAAATTAAGTCAGTAGGTAAAATTATGGTTCGCGAAACGTTCTTTCGACCCTCGGTTCCTTCCCACAAGTATCGCCCTTTGCGGATTATTATTTATTATCATCGTAGCCATTTCTCTGTCGGGCACGCGAGCCACGATCCGAGCACTCCCAGCATCATTTGCGTGCTAGTGTGCGTGAAAACGTGTCTATATACACAAAAGGTCTGCTTGTACTCGTGCGGACGCGTGTCCATCCTGATCAGATGGCCGGATTCCCCGTTGATTTGGTCACCACGTCGAACGGAACATCAATCACTTTCTTTCGGGGTTACTTTACTATTTATAGTTTGTTCGCATGGTCGTCTATTATCTTCGCTAGACGATAATTGTTTCGAAGCGGGACCTTTAACCATAAGCTGATCATTAGCGTCTGCTGCGCTGTTGTATCTCACTTAATCCCGGTTTTAGCCTGGTTTTAGCAAGGTGCTCGAATCAAACGAGATTTTGTAATTCAGGGTACATCAGTGTGACTGTTTTAATTAAACTATTTGTCTGTAAGTTGCAAGCTCAATGGAATATCACTTTAAGGACACTTTAAGACAATTGAATTAATATTGTTCTCAACGCGAGAATTGATTGTAATTTTAATAAATAAAATTAAAAAAAAAAAAATTAATATTGTTAGTCAAATTTTACAAGTTAGGAGTATTTTGTGTTTTATTAATATGTTGGTATTAATAAATTCTTTTGCAATTATTGTAATATTGTATTTTGATATATTATTTATTTATTTGATTTATTATTATTTAGTCCCTACCTTTCGGTTTTGGACGAGCTTTCGGTTTTACATATCGTTTACCTATTACGCTTTCGTTACATTCTATGTGATTTTGATACAAAGATACGAAATTAAAAAAATAAATCTCATAAAATATCGAGCTATCGAGTTATTCTACGTGACGTGAAATCGTCAAATTGTGGAGAAGAGCTGTATAACCTACAATTCGCAATTTGTTATTTCATTAATATCACTAATTTCTTTTTTTTTATTTATTTATTAAAATTACAATCAATTCTCGCGTTGAGAATTTTCAGTAATAATATCATTAATTGACAAGTTATTTTTTAAAATTCCTCAGAAATGAATATAATTTTGAAGACAGAGTTGAATAGCTCTTGGTCTAAGGATTTCATTAATAATAGAATATACGAAAAAAAGTACTAAGCCTTTACCTAACTTAAATTTACAGCTTCGATCGTAATTTCAGAAAGAAGGGCAGAGGTGAGATTCCGATATGGTCGATGCGTTCAATGGAAGTAGCTGAACCTACTTTCATAATACTTCAGCTTTTCCTCGACCTTTCCTTTGCTTGTTTCCCTGGTCGAAAATGCACCGGAACGAAAGTGGGATTAATGAAAATACAGAAGGTGAACGGAGCAGAAGAGACGTGTTAAATGCACGTGTATATAACAGTAAAGAGAAGAGGGAAAGAAAGAGAGAGAGAGAGAGAGAGAGAGAGAGAGAGAGAGGGTTCAGCAGGGTTGATTAATCGTCGCCGGTCAGGCTTCTAGAAAGAGACGTCACTCGCAAGACTGCTTGCGTCTAGCTTTGCTACCCTCTTTGTTTACCAGCTCGAAATATCTATTTCTGGTCTCCTCCTTTCTTTCTCTAGAAATATTGCAAAACTCCCTTCAAAAATGTCCAAAGTCCAACTATGGATATTTGAATAAAAATCTAAGCTAACCTAAAAGTCACTTTCTTTCAATGTCACATCACCCAAACTAACCTCTTGTATTTTACTTCATAAAATAAAGACTACAGGTTAAAGTCAGGATAAGTCAGATATTGTATTTTTGACAAGGATAGGATTATAAAATTCAATTAGCAAAATTATCTTCTCCTTTGCTTTAGAAGCTAAACATGTATTTTCTTTTACTTTACTGAATCTCATAGTACGTTTCATGGCTACAGGTTAAAGTCAGGATAAGTCAGATATTGTATTTTTGATAAGGATAGGATTATAAAATTCAATTAGCAAAATTATCTTCTCCTTTGATTTAGAAGCTAAACATGTATTTTCTTTTACTTTACTGAATCTCATAGTACGTTTCATGGCTACAGGTTAAAGTCAGGATAAGTCAGATATTGTATTTTTGACAAGGATAGGATTATAAAATTCAATTAACAAAATTATCTTCTCCTTTGCTTTAGAAGCTAAACATGCATTTTCTTTTACTTTACTGAATCTCATAGTACGTTTCATGGCTATAGGTTAAAGTCAGGATAAGTCAGATATTGTATTTTTGACAAGGATAGGATTATAAAATTCAATTAGCAAAATTATCTTCTCCTTTGCTTTAGAAACTAAACGTACTGATGCTTTTTCGTTCTATACAAAATTCTACAAACATTCCTCGTCGTATTTAATCACAAAAAGTGTTAAAACGTTGCCTGTCTCAATAATCCTACCTTTGGCTTTTGCAAAACCTGCTCAACTTAACAATTTACAAGACTAAGATCTCTGACTTTTTTTTTATTATTTATTTATTTACATTTTACAATTTGTCCAGTAGGACATTTGGTAAAATATTATAGCTTAGTGATATAGCAATATAGCATGTGGATGGCTACCTCCAGTGGGATACCATCTTCGAATTTGATTGATTTATTTCTTTAGTGTGGTGAGTGTTTGTAGGTCAGGTTACGTCCTTTGTGAGATCTGTTGGTGTAATCTCTAACCTTGAAACATTTATAGAGGATGATTAAACCAGTTGGTTTTTGTACTAATGAGACGAGTTATGATGTTTGTGTCATCAAATTTATTTTAAAACACTTACAGATATATGGTACAGTAATAACCGTACAATACAAGTGATACAAAGTCAACCATAGATCGTTCTATATTGACAACAATGTTCAATGAGAATATTGAAAAAATTAATTCGCTAAAGATTGACTACTGATCGTTCTAACGGTCGTGTTTGTTTATTTCTACCGATCGAAAGAAAATTTCGGATTTGACTTGGCTTAACGGTTGCCCGTAGCGGTTTTTTTCCCGCAGTTTGTATATCATAACGGTGTTAATATTCCGAGGCAAAACAACACAATCCAAATTGTTCTCTGACTCACGTGTCGTTACAGAACTGTTCTAATTTTAAATTATGTCAACCGTTCACATAACCGTCAGATGAAATCAAAATAAACAAATCGGCAAACTCATACCCGTCGTGCTTTCCTCTTGCGATTTTCGCTCGTGTTTAACCTCACAGAGCCGTTCAAATCTGGCTTATCAGTTTATTCAATTTTTTCAGTATATCTCATGAGATGGGATTGCTCGATGACGATAGGACTGAGTGCGCGCGGTCCAAGGGACGCGCACACATGGCAGAGACATTGTGCGAGGTCGGGTGCTAGGGGAGCCAATATGGGTTTTGTGTGAATAGCGTTAATAGTGGGAGGGGATTGTGGCACAGATCGAAAAGCGAGTACGTACGTTGGGGGTGGCCTTAACTTTGAATCAAAGGGCAGCTGATAGAGGCGAAGCAACAGAGCTCCCCTGCGGTAGCCACGGAGGTGCAACGTTCGGTACGAGGGTTGTTTGGCCCTGTCCCTTCCACCTCCACCCGGATACGCCTGCGTCCACGTGGTACGGTAATAAACCGGTGAAAGTTTGTCGGGGAGCCCCTTTTTGGCACACGTAGAACCCCCGTGTACAGTAAACGGTTAAAATCGTCACAGGGACAAGATCGTTTCATTTCATTGGAAGTCGGCTTGCCGTCGACCTCTCAGTGTCTGTTGCTTTTGCAAAGTGATGGTACACCCAGTGCGGAAGGAACGTATCCTCGTTCCTGCTCGTCCGGTTGACTTCCTGATACAACAAAAAGTGCTTTGTGTTGATCGTTAGTGAACATTTGATAATGCGTATATATATATATATAAAATATCTTACATTCTAACAAACATTGTGACGGTCAGTGGTGTCCGTGGCGTATGAGACCTGTTGCCCTGTCTTAAGTGCTCCAATCAGTGCCATACGAAAAATCCTGATCGGTATATTTGTGTTGTTTTGAGTTCAATAATTCAAACACTATGTCGAACACAGCGCGTTTCGCCGACGCTGACGCAAACTTGTGGCTTAACCAGCCACCTATCAACGAACAGAATAACTTTCCCGGTAGTTCGTACTCGACAGAACAACAGCAAATATACCCGGGTCCAAATTACAATCAAAATTATTCGGATCAGGATTGTTCAGGCTCCTCCAGCCTTTTGGAGATGCTATTACGCCAGGGGAAAGAGACAGTTGCCCAAGATCGCGTTAATCCTGGTAAAAACCGGGGAGCACCACTAGGCGGGCAGAATGTGTCTAATATTCCCTGTCAGTCTGCTCCGTACACACCATCGTCCTCGACTGGCAGAATGTCTCCTATTGTCGCTTTTCTACCGGATGCCCAAGCACAAGTTCGACAGCAAGAAATTCAAAATGGATACTTGCCGAACCACCAAGGTTATCATGTACAACAATATTCTAACAGTGGCGTAACCCCATCTATGATGATGGCATCAAACTCGCGCACGAACTATGTCGCGCAGCATAGATACGCTGCTTACCTAAATGGTCAAGTTACTGAGAGGCGAAACCCTGCCGAAATTAATGAGTTCGCGGACGAGCAGACGCTCCAGCAGGTGGAATATCCATGGATGAGATCTTATTTTAACAGTATGTAGGACAATTTCTGTAGAATTTTTATATTATTTTTTGTATGAAAAATATCCAAATACCGTAGACGGTAGCCTTCGTAGATCGAAATTTGTCGAATTTCATGGAATTTTTATAGTAAAAATATTTAAGTATTACACAAGGTAGTCACGCGTTTACTGAAATACTATAAAAAAGAATTTTTTGTAATATTATAAAATTACAAAGGTAGCCGCGAGACCACTGAAATATTATAAAAAACAATTTTTTATAATATAAAATTACAGAGGTAGTCACGAGTCTACTGAAATATTATAAAAAACAATTTTTTATAATATAAAATTACAAAGGTAGTCACGAGTCTACTGAAATATTATAAAAAAGAATTTTTTATAATATTTTATAATATTTGAATATATTATATTATAGTATATGTTGAAGATGAAAAGACATCGAGGCCTCCCTTTTTGAATATTCGGGAAAAGCCTAATACCCTACTCCAGACACTTACTGTAAATACACTTAAAGTAATAAAACTAAGAAATAGTTGTGCTCAAGGTTAATGACGGTGGGCTTGGGTTTGAAGTAACGTAACGGTTGACTGAACGTAGCCACGGTCGCGGGAGGGTCGTGGATCTAAAAGACGTATGGAATAATCATATAGCTCTCTTTAAAAACAAAGATTGATCGGGGAGGTGGGGAGAGGACATAGAGAGATATTATGCAGAGCAGTACTACTTGCACTTTGAGCGACGTCAGAATCGTGTATCACATTGCATTCGTCGTCCTGTTGGCAATGGATTCGTTATCGAAACTGAGGCCACCGTCATTCGTGTCTAATCACCGCGATTACTCGATAACGTTGTAATACCTACGACTGTGATATTCAACATTACCACTATTGTATAACAACCATGACTAATCCCAGCGAAAGTTCGTTAAACGCCCCTAACCCTATTCTTGTCGTCATCACGATATATATTATATTATATTATATTTGTTGTTATTTCTATATTCAGAGATAGGATCACAATAGTTATTATTTTATTGAACGGATAAATCTATCACACAGTTGTGAGCCAGAAAAAACCTTTATTGCACGAGTTTACAAAAACTAGGGATAAAAATAAGAAAGCATCTTAAGCCTATCGATTAAATCTATCGATTGTAACTGGGATTATCATCTAGTTACTATTTCTTATAACTAACGGATCTGCATAAGGATGGCGAGCACGAATTCACGTTGTCATTTTCAACAATATTATATTAATATCATGTTATAATATCGAAATATTATAGAAAACAATTTTTTATGATATTTAAATATATTATGTTTGTTGTTATTTCTGTACTCAGAGGTAGGATCACAATAGTTATTGTTTTATTGAATGGATAAATCTATCACACCGTTGTGAGCCAAAAAAAGCCTTTATTGCACGAGTTTACAAAAACTAGGGATAAAAATAGAAAAGCATCTTAAGCCTATCGATTAAATCTATCGATTGTAACTAGGATTATCATCTAGTTACTATTTCTTATAACTAACGTATCTGCATTAGGATGGTGAGCACAAATTCACGTTGTCATTTTCAACAATATTATTTTAATATATTATAATATTGAAATATTATAAAAAACAATTTTTTATAGCATTATAAAACCAAATTTGAGCCTGTCGAACTCTATGAAAATAATTAGCTTTTCCTCCCATTAAATTATGGAAATTTGACATGATACTGAACATCAAGGTTACGTTACAGGCGATGGAAAAAACGTTGGACAGAAGCGGACCCGACAAACATATACTCGATTTCAAACGCTGGAACTGGAAAAAGAATTCCACTATAACCGCTACCTCACTCGAAGACGTCGCATCGAGATATCTAAGGCTCTCTCTTTAACTGAACGCCAGATCAAGATCTGGTTCCAAAATCGGCGAATGAAGGCGAAAAAGGATGGTAAACTCGCTCAACCCGCATTACAAGAGGCGAACAGGGACGACCCACCCGCTTACTCCGCATCAGAAGGAAATTCAGAAGGCAGCAGTTCGCCGAGTCACAATGCTTCGCTCGTCGATACGCTGCCGGTCACAGCGTACCCAGGACCAAGCACCGCACCAATGATGCAGCCAGGACAAGTTGCGATGCCCGCTCATCTAGTTGCTGCCAGGCAAGACATGCTCCACGAGGCATATTTCGAATATCGTCATCAGCAACAACTACAACAACTACAACAACAACAACAACAACAACAACGACAACAACTACAACAACAACAACATCATAGGCGGTACGACAACAATGATTATTTTTAGGAAGAGGATTAAGGAAACTAAGATCGTCCCTTGAAATCATGAACACTTATAGCGGTGTATATAGTCCTATTCGATAGTCGCTAGTCGATTGATAGGAGAATTGGAAAATCGTAAGTATAATTATCTTAACAATAATTGACGTATAGTGTTATTTCGCTAACGATATTTGATGTGTCGTAATGCAGAGAGTTAATAGAACAATGTGATGCTCGCGAGGATTCGTGTAATTTGTTACTCGCATGCATGCAACGACAATAAACAAATGTAGATTCAAACTGTTCGATATAATTTTCTCGAGAACTTGGCTCGGACCCAAAGTAATTTCGTACGAAATGTTGAGAAATCGTCGAGTGCTTGAAAATTCAGTCTATTGTTGAATTTGCAAAACTGTTTAATAAACGTAAGTTTAGAACTTTGACACGGATCGTGAGCAAAGAACGTGGTTTTCGGAACAAGATCAGGCCAGCTGACCCTGCAACCACTATGATTTATGGCTAAATGAGCTAAACAGCCGAGTATCCTGCGGCTCAGGTATCCCGAAAGCGAGGTCGTTCACGGCGCATTTCGCTCTGTACGCGGTCGTCGTTGATCGGTTCAGGTTACAAAACACAGTATCTCCATTTCGAAGAGAAGCGCGATCGTCCTTTCGAAAATATTTTGACGCGAATTTTATATTTTGACTGATTAATGACACTGACTCGGCGTTTTCACTTTGGTTATAACCCTTTGAACGTGGTTTCACAAACCGAGACATTTGCAAAAAGTCCACTTGACCGATGGTTTCGCTCTTCTTCGAACGTAATTCTGATTTCAATGATTAAAATTATCGGTAGGAAAACGGTCTCGCTTTAGAATATGAAAAATAATTTCAAAATAATTTACTGATGTTCGGTTACCAGTGAAGGCACAGAATAACGTGGGGAGTCGTAAAGTTAAGGGATGAAGGAGAGTGGGGATACGCTCGGCAGCTGCGCTGTTCACACGAAACAAGATGGCCGAAAACGTTCTTTGTGCGTATACAAACGTGTATCTTGCGCTTCAGTTTTCTAAGTAATTTCTAATTAATAAATTGCTAATTAATAAAATCGTGGAACTTTGTGTGGTTGCGAATTTCGCATGTATTTAATTGTCATCGTTGCCCGGGGAAAGTGAAGTGCGGCTTTGAATAAATGGAATTTTATAAATCCCGCAAAAATGCAATCACCAGTCCGTTTTCTTGCTTTATTTAATAATCGCATCGAAATCTCAGTGTTTGTTATCTAAATCTTATCTAAGTCTTTTTTTCTAAATTCTGTTTTTGCAATAATTGTAGATTAACAGTACATGCGAGCAATGTTTAACGTTCCTATCAGTTAATTAAATAATTTAGATTTAGCAAGTTTAAATACTCAGCTTTATATTTAAACGACACATTAGCTTTGTACAAACCGTACAGTTACACCAGTCTGTTATATAGTTATTTGTTACATGTTAATTTCTTAATTTATTAATTATAGAAGTTACACAACATATCCTATTTTATACTAAAACGAATTGTTTCTTACACGATGACAAGTTTCATTCGTAATGCTTTGCACCATAAATTAAAAACAGAGAGCAATTTGTCTAATACAAGCAGAAACTAGTAAACGGAAATCACATTTGCCTAGAATTAATTTAGACCGCCAGCGAAGATTCTCGCCAGTGGACTACCAGCAACCGCACGAAAGCGATTCGACAAACGAGGCCGGTGAATCGCGAGTCGTGTCGTCGTTATCGGTCGATCGCCAGGCATCGATGGCGATCGATAAAGCATTTTAATGGGATCGCGGTTTTCCTTTATCGTGAGGATTCCTCGTGCGCGACAGCCCGTCGGCCTTTAACTATACATCTCGCGCTCTTTTCTTATGCAAACGCAGCAGGCTCCATAGAGTGGAGGAGAGACGTGCCATTTGCGAAATGGTCACGGATTCTCGACCAGAAAGGAGGGGAGGAAAAGAGAAAGAGAGAGGAAAAAGGGGGGCCGAGTAAAGATTTGTATAGAAATGTATAGGTGAGGCCACATCGCGGGGAAAGAGAGAGTACAACTCTGGGACGGACGCCGGCAGCGAGAGTGAACCTTCGGTTTCTAGGGGTTGGACGAAGAGAGCGAGGGTCGATATTGTGCTTGACAGATAGTTTCCCATAGCTCCGGCAATCCATCATGGCCGGCACGCGGATACGTATTGGTTTTTCTGCAACGCGTCTTAGCTGTGAACCTGAAATTGAATATATTTTTTTTCCCCCCCACCCTGTCCGGGTAACCCGCGCGGAATTTATCAGCTCTCTTGTTCCTTTCCTCCCTTTTCTAGTTGAGTTTATAAGATTCCCCCCCCCCCCCCCTTTTTTTCTTGATGTTTGACAATTTTATCAAATTGAACTTTCACAAGATACAATGGGATATGTCTGAAAGTAGCTCTATGAAAATAATTGGGTTGTTCTTCTGGCTCGAAACCCTGATTAGAAAATGACATTATGAATGAAACAATATACAACCGTATTTTACTTTAACTATTATTATCTGTAGGTTATATATATTGGCTATTATTGGTCAATATATATATATAATAATAATAATATATATATTGGTTTATTATTATTATCTGTTGGTTATATATTTATATTAAGTTATATATATCTGTAGGTTATATATCTATATTGTTAATTGTTAATCGTTGTTAGAGGGAGAATTCCTTTCTAACGATTCAAGCAGAGTCATATATTGACTTTTTAATAATTATGAATCTTTTTACATTTTGAAATGTCTCACGATTTGACGCAGATTTTGAGGTTAGACTACCTTCATCGACAAAATTCCTTCAGATGTATTTACCGATCTAAGATTACCTATCATATTAAGTGTTAATAATCAATAGAAAGGAATATCTCAAAGGTTATATTCCAACTACATATCTCTATTACCGTGCAAGAAGCATCAACCCACAGACCCGCCAACGACAAAAAGAGAACCATTGACCTGGCAACCCTTATTTATGCAAACACATGAAACTGTCCACGCAGGGGTTTAATATATGAGCAGCGTGACAGGCGCACAACCACGACAAGATCTACTTACATTAAACCACTGCCTTCTAAACTTACTTGCACGAATCATTGTATCATTGGTCTCTAGCGTGTCGTATAACTGAGGATGCCACCAAGTTCAATATGTCCATGCGAATTGAAATTAATATATCCTATGCAAACTGAATCAATAAAAAAACAAGAAACAACTGTACATATACTACATAATATATAATGCATACTATTACTATATAATATACCATACAATGTATTATATAATATAGAGTATACAATATAATATGTAATATAGCATTAAATATTCTGTAGCATATGCAAAATATTTAAACCATTGTGAGCAACCAGAACTGTAGTTATCCAACAAGTATGAGTTTCAAAAGTAAAAAGAAAAGCAATTGTACATATAATATATAATGTAGCATTAAATATTGTGTAGCATATTTAAAGTATTTGTACTCTTGTGCCAAGCGGTACTGTAGTTATCCAACAAATATGAGTTTCAAGAGAGAAAAGAAAAACAATTGTACATATAATATATAATGTAAAATTAAATACTGTGTAGCATATGTAAAGTATTTGTACTCTTGTGCCAAGCGGTACTGTAGTTATCCAACAAGTATGAGTTTCAAAAGTAAAAAGAAAAGCAATTGTACATATAATATATAATGTAAAATTAAATACTGTGTAGTATATGTAAAGTATTTGTACTCTTGTGCCAAGCGGTACAGCAGTTATCCAACAAATATGAGTTTCAAAAGAGAAAAGGAGAACAATTGTACATATAATATATAATGTAATATTAAATACTGTGTAGCATATGTGAAATATTTGGACCCGGTGGAGAAGCAGAACTGTATAAATTTCAATCTTTAACATGTACAACTTTGTACAACTTTTGGGTAAGAATGTATCATGAATATAAATGAGGAAAATTGTAAAAAGAGATTTAAAAATATAGAAATGATTACCCAAACTAGAGTTGAACATATTTTACACAATTTACCTACCCATTCTCATCCGTAGTTTACAAGTCACTTCAACCCATTCCTACTTACAAGTCATAAGAAATGTACTTCATGATAATTCGTTGATTAAAACCCGCTATCAACGACGATGATTACTTCTTCCCCAAAGTACTTCTGGTTGGTCGAGCGGCAAATATTACCGCTGGCGAAGGAAGAGGAGAAGAAAACGCCGCGCAAAGCATCCCCTTTCGCGTCGCGGAGAGGAAGGCATAACAGATACACGTGTCCTGGCGGCTCTGCTTTGCGACACGTGATTCATGGGGGTCCCGATACGTTTTTTACACCTGAGACGGCTTTATTAGAATTTCTAATGGGACGAATGAAGAAACAGAGAGGCGGAGAATGGACGAACGCCGTGCGGGAGAGAGACAGCTTTGAAACGACAAAAGAGTGACACGCGGCCGCGAGGCAATGCGGATCAGACCGAAATGCCCCGACCGTGGTCGACTTCTTTCCAAACCGATTCCCCCTATGCCTTTGGCTTTCATTACGTCAGTCTGAAATACATCGACGTCTTGACGTGATGACTTCGTTATCTCGGCCTACGTCCCGAAGAACGTACATCAGCGCGACTCTTCGTAGTATTCTCCGAATGCTATGGGACGTTCGTAATTTTCATCGAAGTATAATTTGTTACTTGTTGCAGCTTGGCTATTCGAACGTGGCACGAAATTCGATCGAACATGTGGCAAATATAATTCGTAATGGCGAACGATTGCGACGGAGGAAGCATTTAAAACATAATTGATTTATAAGATATTTTGAAGTAATTCCCGAAAAAATATAACTTCTTCTAAGGAGAGTATTTTAGAATAAGCTGAATTACAAGTATATTTTTCTACAATTTCTTTTTTTAACAATGTAAAGAAATTACATTTTCTCCCATCCACTAAATATCATAAAAAATGTCTTTCTGTATATTTTTACGCTTTTAAATTCCTTCAAAATATTATAAAGCCTGCATGGAAAATCTCTGTTGGAAGAAAATACCTGCAAATAACACATCCATCTCCACTAGTCCAAAAAACGAACAATTTCGGACGTGACTTATTCTCGCCAATCGATATTCATCCGAATTTTATGATCGAATGGTAAACTGCAACGATGCAACTGTATCCGGTTCTGGCTGCGAGAATTCATTGGAAAGGAGCCTGCGGAACACCGGAAACACGGACCCCCAAGTCTGCAAGAACAAAGCGGCATCGTCGGCGCGATGACGAATCCGCAAACGTCCTGGCAATGATCGCGCTTCCAACGACTCGACGGTGTTTTGCGGCGAGAATGAACCGTGTCTGATCCGCGATCACTTGTCAACCTCCGTCTCCCTCTCTCTTCCTCTTCGGCGAACGAGTTGGTTGACGCGCGCGCGCGCGCGATCGTTCAGGGCACGCCACCGCGACGTGGAAAGAGAGGACTAGAAGGATGGTAGGTGTAGGACAAATACCGGGCTCCGAAGTGGCGAATACTGAAAAGGTGGTGGGGATAGTAGCGTGCACGTACACAACCGCGAGAGAACTTAAAGAGGAAGAGATAGCTAGTTTGGTCGGCGATGGTGGGGCGCGACGATGCGGTGGTGGGGGGACGCGGAAGAAGGGTGGGGCGACCGGGGGCGGGCGCGCGCGACAATTCAACAGGAACGGACGCACTTGCCACATCTGGCGAGCGAGTGGCATACTAGTGGTTTTCGCTCGCTTCTCTCCTGCTTCGAAATTATCCATCTATGGTCGAAACGTGTAGCGATGGTTTTGCGAGAATGTTGCGGCGAAATTTCGAAATTATAAAGATAAGGAGAATGTAACAGGATCGTTTGAGATGCAACACCGACTGTACAACGAGTAGTCAGATGATAAAATAGATGAAAATAATAGATAGATGGAGCAAAGGGGAAACAGGAAGACGATAATTTAATTACGTGAAGCGTAGTCGCGAGGAACGCGGAAAATATGCATGAAAACTGGACGAAGTCGAGCACGAAGAGTTATCCGCGAGAAGCAAGGAGAGCTCCGCCTCCTCGGCCGTCCCCTTCGCTCCGGAACCCCACCGACACGTCGCCACCCCGCGGTGCCCCCCGTTTGACCAACTGGCTACTACGTCACACATGCTTCTGCTTGCTTCGAGCCGCCAACTCCGAGGCTTTCCTCTCGACCGGCTCAGTCGGTTCAGTGAGTTACGAGTTGCGTCCGGGTTCGCCGTACGTGCGATAACGGGGGCGTCAATCGGATTGCGCGATTGGGAGAGGATTCCTAACCTCGTGCACGCTTTCCTCTCTCCTTCTCCGTCTTCTCTATCCATCTTTCTCTATCCGTCACCCTGCCTTTCCATCTCTGTTGCTCCTTCCTTCGGTCCGTCTCTCTCATTCGGCTATGGGCAACAGGTTTGAATTTATGGGACAATAAAGAGTGCGGTGCGTAGTGCGCGCGTGTTTCCCTCTTGCTCGCACGAGCGCTCTCCTCTCTTTCCCACCAGCGAGAGCAGCCTCGTTTCTCCCACGGACACGTTCCGGCTCCTCTGCCATCAGAGAACACCGCGCCGGAGACTATCAAACTCTCATAAAACTGTCAGCCGCGGCCGGCCGGCTGACTTATGCGCATCCCTTCTTTCGTTCGCGGCTAGAGACCCGTTTGCTCCTCGACGCGTATTCCTTCTGAAGCACGGGGCCCGCGAAATGCGGCCGAAAGTGGCTCGATGGCAGTGATCTACCTTTGGTCGCGAGAAATTTCGTCTAAGAGAAACGAAGAATCTACATTCCGTCGAAGCAGCAGCCTTTCAACTCGGAAATTATCGAGGGCCGTCGTCGTTCAAACTCGTTAAATCTTGAAGATTTGGTCGAAGACACAGGAGGAAATTAAAGGTAGCAATTAAAAACGACGATGATCGCGCGATACCGCTAACGTAACGAAAAACGAGAAATTGCAAAAAGATCGAGGCGATCGGCGATCAAGCAGAACGCGGCGGTAGCATCTAGCGGGGAACCACCTCTTCTTCCTTCTTTCGACGGCACGAGGGTGTACGCGGAAGGGGGCGCGTGCGCGCGTTGCCCCCTCGCAGAGACGGCAAGCGGAAGACTACTTCTTGGTGACGTTGCGGCTAGAAGATTGCAAAGGAGAAAACGACAGCAAAGCAGAAAGAGAGAGAAAGAAGCAGAGAGATCCTCGCCCCACCATCGGTCCTCGGGGCTCCCGAATATCTCTCCATTAGCCCCCCTGACGGTGCTATCCCCTCTCTGTGACCCCACGGATTTCCTGTCCTGCTCGCACACCCCTCTCGTCGGCTCTTGTCACGTCGGGTAGCAGCCAGGCAACACCACCACACGAGCAAGCAGCAGCAGCAGCGCCAGCAGCAGCACCACACAGACCCGACGGAGACGCAAGGAACGGGGTTGAAGAATCCTACGCCGGCGGAGAGACCAATCAAGGTTTGACGAACGACGGGGATTGGTCGAGGCGCTCCTCTGACACGCAGAGAGCGCGGGCACGTGACAAGCTACCGCATACACCGGGCCTCCGTTGGATCGTAGCGAGGCCTTCAGTACGATACCAACCACCCTCCGCGCACGCAACAGGAACGGTGAACGCCGAGCCGCGGCAATAACGCTTCACCCCCTAATGCGGTGATATCGGTACACCGGCATACCGACGATTCACCGCGGACAGAGAATCATTCGCCACGGTTCCGTCTTCCGTCATACGACGATCGCGTTTTCTTCGTTCGCCGTGTACGTTCTCATTTTTTCGTCGATCTTACTGTCATACGGACGCATCGCATCGGTTGGTTACGTTGGAGATAATACGTCGTATCGCGAACGCCGGCACAATCGCGGATTTCGTGCATACGCTGTTTCAAAGGACACGCGGTGATTCGTGCGAATAAATCATCGACGAAGAAAGAAATAAAGAAGTGCATGGGGTCTGGTCTTCAATGGGGCGACCCGATAAGCCGGCTGTTACGCGCTACTGCACGCTGCCTCGACGAGTTCTCTGTAGGTAATTGCGACTCGTGAGGTCGTAAAGAAGCAGAAGACAGTTTTATAGCCTAGGCCCACGTGGCCCTCGTAAACTCGACACGGCTCAGGTCGGTTTAGACTCTGCCCGCCTGCCGGTACACGACTGCGTCTCTTTCTATTCGTCGCGATCCCCCTCGTTCATTATCGAATCGTTTAGGGACGTGTTTATCCGCGTGTAACGGGCCGCGATAGGTGTGAACACGCCAAACGAACAAGAGAACGGTGAGCTCGTTTTTTATTCCTAACCAAGTGATAGCACCTAATATCCAAGGTTCCTCTGTTATCGGCAAGTGTGACATGCTACCGTTCCCACCGTCATCGTCCTCGTCTTCGTCGTCGTCGTCGTCGTGAAATCAACGACCAGCGATGACAGGCTCTCGTATTTAACGACAGTGCGCGTATCTTGCCGCCACTCGGAGATCCAGATTAGATCGGTGGTGTTGTTGTCGTGGAATATCGAATCGTAACACGTGTGGAACGAATCGGGTAACAGTGACGTTAACGACGGGTGCATTACTCGCGTGAACCATGAGTTCCTATCAGTTCGTCAATTCGCTGGCGTCTTGCTACGCGGGGCAGCAGACGCAACAGCAACCACGAGCCACAGCTAATTCACCTGGAGAACCGATGCAGGCGGCGTCGCCTGCAGGCGGAGACTATTACAATCCGAATGCAGCAGCGACTAGCTACCCTGCACCGTGTTACTCTCCTCAGCAACACTATCCTCAGCATCCGTACGCCACACCAGCCTCTGGAATGCAACATACAGCGCCTACGGGTATGATAGACTACACGCAGTTGCAGCCACAGCCTCGATTGAGCGCAACGACAACCTCGCAGCAACACAATTTGCACCAGCAGTCGCAACATCATCCGCAACAGCACCATCCTCAGCAGCAGCTGCATCAAGACCCGACGACGCCACTTCTTCAGGCCGCGTCCGCGCCATCGGCACCGTCCACGTCGAGCTGCAAGTACGCCGACTCGACGTCCTCAACCAGCGTCGCGTCGCCCCAGGATCTGACCACGTCCACCTCTAGGAACAGTCCGACCCCTCTGGTAGCACCTGGCACCAGCAAAGCCGCGTCAGGCCTCACCTCGCCGCCTGGAAGTTCGTCGAGGTCGTCGGTCGCTGCATCCGCCGCCTCACCCGCAAGCGGAAGTTCCAGACCTGTAGCAGAGGGAAGTTCCACATTGACCACCGCGTCATCCGCATCCTCGCCAGCATCCTCGACCTCCAGTACCTCCAGCACTGGCAACAACTCGTCGAATAAGACAAACCCCACCGGCAACGAGCCACCGAAGATCTACTCGTGGATGAAGAGGGTGCACATCGGACAGAGTAAGTCTCGAACCTTTTCTTCTTCTTATTCTTCTTCCTCTTAACTCAATCGCTACGATCGCATTTAATTGCATTTAATTGCGGGTTAAGGTCGGACGGTAGACGAACTTGGGTCAAATTACTCTGCGAATTGGTCCCGAAGACAGTAGACTGTTCGATCCGAAGAGATACTCGCGGTCAAGTTGTTAGGAAATTATTGCAAAACAAGCATAGTTTGTGTTTCGCGCAGAGAACGTTAAAACACGGTTATTTTGCGTTTCCTGGTAGGACACGATTATTGACGTGGACGTATAAATTAGACTTGCTATAATTTTGCTTTTTACCGATATAGCAAGATCCCATTCGAAGAAGGGGAAATATAAAATAACATTGTCAGTATCGCAAAGGATATAAGATATCTCTCGTTTTTTCGTCATTCTCCAATTTTCGCTTCCGGCCACGCGTGCACGAGTTCCTTAACTGCGATCGGCGAAAGAAAGTTTCGAATTTCTGGAAGTCGAACAGTTCTCGTGTTTCCTGGAACATGGGAAGTGTGTGGACCACCATAAACGAATTACTCCGGACGCACACGCACGACGGACAAAAAAAGGACGACGTGGAACCACGCGAAAATGGAGATTCCGTTGGGCCGTAAATCGTGCGTCGGCTTGGCACCCGATCGGCGATAAGTCATCGCGCAGATCTACGAAAGAAACGTGGCGGTTGGGTAAAAGTAAGCAGTCGGTGATTTGTTTTTCGGCGACACGGAAATTTGTGCCAGTATGTCATAACAGGAATGCGGGTCTTAGTTGGCCGTGTGATTACTTCGCGGCGGTCGCCACCTTAAATCGTCGTTAAATCACGCATAAAATATATTAGCCGAGCGATTATAAATTTCGATACTCGTCGCTGATAGCGATCCTCGTTCGTATATCATGCGCCGTGATGTCCCGGTGTCGCAACTATTTCAAATATTCTTTATCGTCTCTGTGAAATTTTTTGATGATCGTTTAGTAGGTAAATACAGATAGAAGTTGGCTGCTTTTTTCGATAATAAATGCGTATCGCTTTATGAGCGGCTAATGGGTTGGCACGCGGCGGAAAAAATTTATCGGAGGGCAATTTGGAGCAATTTGCGTCGGGGCAAAGTGTAGTTTGTAAATGTTATCGCCGAATGGCCGACGTGTAAAGACGAACGACGCGCAAGAATAGCAGAAAATAATCGATAGGATAGCCTCGCTTCTTCGAAACTTGCTGCCAATTACGTGACTATTGTGTCAGGCGTAAAAGAAGGGAAAGGCGACGAGCGAATCAAAATTCCGAAAAATGATAGACGCGTATAACTTGATATTAGCTTGGATTCCGTTAAGGATGGCAATGAATGAGAAACGTGTTAAATCCGACTACAGAGTCTTCTTCTAAATGACGAATAAAAAATTGCTAGGCTTGATAGGAATTTTGTACTTGTGAAAAATGTGACACGGGTTTTTGAGAGCTTACTAAGAATTTCGAGTGTTTGGAGAAGTTCTTTATTTTGATAACCGGAATTTGTAACGGCAATCATAAATAGAAGAGAGCATGGTTAAATGGTTTCAGGGATCAAATTCAGAAGGAAAGAAATATGAAACCGTAACACAAACACTTGAAGCTTCTCTTCCATCGTCTTTCCTATCACAGAATTTCGATTCGAGTATCTAAAATTGAGACCTTGTTGTTCGAGAGAATTTCAATGCTATATTTTCTTCCAAAGACAGCGGACTCTTTCTAAAAGTCTAGCGAAATTAATGACGCCAGAAATGGCGAAAGAGCGCGGCAGCCCAACGTTCTCCCTTCTCTCGTCCCTTTCGAACAAACAAAAACAAATATGGAGAAATGCAAAAGCGAAAAACGAAATCATCCAAATGGAAGAAAACCCGTGACCAGTTCCCACTACTGCCCACGCTGTCCTCTCGCAGAAGGTATCTTCGCGCCGTGAACCTCGAGATCTGTGTGAAACCGCGATTACGTAAACGGTGTCCCGACAAGTGACTGCAGCTACCGTGGTGGTAGTCCCTGGTGAAATCAGCTCGCTGATTCTCCCGTGGATAACCGACGTCGACTATAAAAATACGGAAACGAGAGGAGACAAATAGAGTGCGTCGGTTTCGCGTCGCGAGGACGCCAAGGGGGTTAGAGCTGGTAGAGAAGGAAAGAGTAGGAAGGACAAGGAGGGGGCTAGTCCGAGGCCAGGACAAGAGTAATTCAGCGGAGTCCAAGAGACTGGATCCACCTGCCCCCGTGGTTCAAAGGAGATAAGACAGCGAGCGCTGGTCGCGTTCACATTAGTCGCCCCGCGTGATTTACTGCGTGGCCAGTATGATTCAGTCAGCGGGGAATTTGACGAAGAATTAATGGTATTATGATATCGTGTGTAACTCTATGTATGTGCGGCCGGGCCATAAATCAGGCTGCATTGTGAGGCGCGGGGGGCCCTTTCCTTCGTCGTCTTGCTCTCTTTCTCGATGGCCCTCTCTGTCTCGTCGCCTCGCCGTGTCTTTCTTTCGCCGTTTCCATGGTCCGTTCTCTTGCGCGTTCCCTCTCTGTTAGTCTTTCGCTGTGCGCGTCCGGCCTCTCACGAACGAAGGCCGAAGCCCATTCGACGGGCCTCCCAAACGGGATACGAAATCCAAAGCTCCTTTCCTGCGCCTCTCTCGACTTCCTCTCCCTCGCGCTCACGCCTCCTTCGCGCTTTCATTCTTTCCCCTGCGTTGCCTGTGCGTTTCTGGTTTCCAGTGCGCGGCTGCTGCGCTGGGGGGCTAGGATTACCGACACGGATTATCCGAACTGCGGCTAGAGGATGTTTTACAGGCTGGACGAACTTTCAGCGGCCAACGTCACGGGTTTTCTCCACCTACAGGCTTCTCTTTGTATTTACCTGACGATTCTAGCCGCTTGAAATTTTCATTTGGTAGAAACACTTTGACAGAAACGTATAGAATTGTTGATGCGAGCCGTGCAATATCGCGATGTACTTGAATTCAATCGAATTAATATACGAGGCTATATTTAGAAGCGTCTAGTATTGTATTGTATAGAGGGGGGCTATTATACTGAGAAAGGTGGTGTTTGAGGCTCCATTGACGGTACAACAGTCCTCTGAAGTTCGTCTCGCTATCGAATGCGACGCACGGCGAACGGTACCGCTCTCTGTGGAGACAGGAATTTTTGGCGACGAAAGGACGTCTGTTGAGCGAATCTAACCTTGCTTTAATTGCACTGACATTGTCGTAATAACAGCTTCGTTCACAGAATTGTGAATAAACGGGTGAAGCACAGGATGATCGTAAATCACGAAAAGTCACACGAACGTCCTGCCGTCAAAGGGTGAATTGTACTCGAGATAATTACGCTAGGTGAGTCCTAACCTGACCGTCTCTTCTGTAAACGATCTTTGAAAGCAAAGAACCCGTTGTTCGTTCTCTTCTTCGCTTCTTTACTCTGTCGGAGATTCTGAATTTAGAGCAGTTTGACTCGAATTTGCCAGATCTACGAACGGCTAACGGCGATATTTAAGATACAATGATGTTGTTGTTGTACGGATTTCAAAATCACAGATTCAGCATGTTTGCCTGTGCGTGGATTAAATATGCAAAAAAAAAAAAAAAAAATATAGGACGCGAGTGCGGTGCAAGAATATACAAAATACTCAAGGTATTTGTGACTGCTTTTTTATATAAAACAGGAATAAATATTAGCTTCTTTAATCAGTTCAGAAAAATACTAATTTGTATGAACATTCACAAATAAATAAATAGTAAATACAGTTGAAAGATTAAAAGAAAAATAGTCTGGTAATAAAATGAAGAAATGGCTATTTTTTAGAAGATGCAAGAAATCTTCAATTTTTTAATCGACTTCAGAAGAATACTAATCTGTATGAACATTTACAAATAAATAAATAAATAAATATAGTTGAAGAATTAAAAGAAAAATAGTCTGGTAATAAAAAGAAGAAGTGGCTATTTTTTAGAAGATGGAAGAAATTGAAAATGGAAATACTAATTTGTATGAACATTCACAAATAAATAAATAAATAAATACAGTTGAAGAATTAAAAGAAAAATAGTCTGGTAATAAAAAGAAGAAATGGCTATTTTTTAGAAGATGCAAGAAATCTTCAATTTTTTAATCGACTTCAGAAGAATACTAATCTGTATGAACATTCACAAATAAATAAATAAATAATACAGTTGAAAAATTTAAAGAAAAATAGTCTGGTAATAAAATGAAGAAATGGCTATTTTTTAGAAGATGGAAGAAATTGGAAATGGAAATACTAATTTGTATGAACATTCACAAATAAATAAATAATAAATACAGTTGAAAAATTTAAAGAAAAATAGTCTACTAATAAAATGAAGAAATGGCTATTTTTTAGAACATGGAAAAAATCTTCGCTTCTTTCAAAACAATCAAAATTCTTCTATAAAAACAAAGGTCACAACGTCCGACAGATTAGGTTTCGTGTTTGTATACAGATACATCGTTGTATTCAGTTCATCGTGATAATAAATAACAAAAATAGTGCAAAAACTAAAAAAGAAATATTCTAGCAATAAAAAGGAAAAATGATACCTTTAATTACGTTTTATATCGTGTGGAAAAACCTAAGACTTCGTACTTTATTATTACATATTTTCTTCTCATTGAACAAAAACACGTGTCAAAAGATGTTATTCGTAATATTATCCTCGTTCCACAAGTCAGACGTATATTCGTAAGGGTTGTTTCACAGAACCAGTTCCCGCATTAATATTTACGTTATTCCTTTGTGAATGCTACTTCACATGCTTTCAAATCGCCATGAAAGCCTACCGTCGCTTTGCCATAAATAAAATTCACTTTATCAAATAATCCGTATAATTGTCGATACAGTTAACGAGCATTTCTTCACGCATGAAATTGAAGGGAAGATGTGGTTAATTTTTCTGATCGAAAACACGTGGAATTGCGCTGATTCGAAGCCGTGGCAGCGACACGATGACGTCATCCTCGTCACGGCGTAGTGTTTGTTTCGAAAGAGGTCGAAAGAACGCGTAAGAATAGACATCTCGCGTGTCCGCATCCAGGAGGAAATAATTGATTCGTCAAGGGTCGTATTCAACAAGGCATCTTAGCTGGAGCGTCGCGACGCTTTGAAACACGCGCTAATATGTAAACGTTGAACCGTGTGATCTGAAGAAATAAACGTGCCACGGGTCAGATGTTTCCGCGATCGAATTTTCCGCGTTCGAGAGAAGAAGCCACGATTATCTTCGAAGATGGGGAACATCGATTATTTTAGATCGAGGAATTTCAATGTGGCGCCATTTTCCCTGCTAATAGATGCACAATGTATATTTGAGCGCGTCGAATTTGATGTAAGAAAGTTATTAGTCGGGAAAGACGATTTTTAGTGGTTAAGAAAGTGGTTGGTGTTGAAATTTACTTTCTGTAACGAAAGTTCCAAAATTGCCGGTTTCAGACGAGTATTGAGCTCTGATACTTGGTTATTTTATTTTTGATCATAATAACATTCAGAATTAACGATAGGCTTTCATAAGGCCAGTAAGTAAATATTCCTGCAAGGGCAGGTAATTTACTCGATGGAACATTTTTCCTGGAAGCCGAGGGCAGAAGATGGCATCATTTGATATTGTATTTTTTATTATTGGGCTGTGCAAAAAGTTGGCAAATTAAAAGTTGGGAGATGCTGAACGTAATTAGTATTCCGAGAAAATGATGCACGCAATTAAAGTCCTACTTCCCGGTATCCTTGGCTTATTCCACGCATAATTATCTTATACAAGAACGGTATAATTCTCAATATCCTTTCCATTATACGCGATCGGAATTTATTCGAAATTATGTATCTTGATTGTAGTTTAAAGAGTTGCATGTTTCACGACACAAACGGCGAATTATTCTTCAAAATAAGGAAGAATCATTACGGGTATTCGAAAGACTTAAGCGTTATTAGCGTATAATACAACTATGTATAGAAATCTGCACGATTATTCTCATGGAATGGAACGCGAAGACAGTCAGTGTCAATTAACCTAACCAATTTCTCACACTTGCATCGACGTTCTCCTCCAACCAGCTGAAAAATCAATCAGAGCCGAGACACGAAAATCACAATTAACACGAAATCTCGTTGCAATCCAGTCGGAAATCTTCATTGTGAGCTGGTGGACGGTGAAAAATCGACGAGAAGAGCGAAGTAGCGGCCGCGTTAATGTCCACGAAGCACGCAGCGTTAAGACTCGCGATAACGATCGCGAAACGCGGCCTACCGGTGCACGACGATCTCTTGCGTCGACGAAACGAATCAGTGGCGAACGATGGTGGCTCATCTTCGAACTCGCCGTCTATTTAGAAACGGTCGATTGGCCGTTAAACGGCACGATAATCGGCCTCGCGCGACCCGCTATCGTCCATCGAACGATCGCGCAATTATTTTTGCCTGGAGGTTAACGATTCCACAAGAAGCTGGCAGAAGCAAGCGGAAGGTGGGTTCGCGTAATTACAAGCCGATCGTTCTCTCATAAATAAACACAGAGAAACGTCCTCTCCGGATGTTTCTTCTGGTCTATCCGACGGTAATCGTTCGGCCGTGAGTAGGTTTGTTTGGACGTTTCGGATTATTTGATTGGAGAACGATGTCCGTGTGATGGAGAAGACACAAACCAGGTCTTTCATTCGGTGTAGAAGTGGTAGAATACGTTTGTAATTGTAAGAGTAATTGGAAAGTTGTTGTAACAGGCGCTGAAAGCCTCATAGATTAAAGTTTCGCGTGGAAAACTTTCATGTAAACTTCGCTTCTCATGATTATAGAAATAAGATGCCTGGGTAACTGGACACTCTTGTTTTTACAATAAATAGTTTTTGCTTCTATGTTATGAATAATAGATAAAGTGGAAAATGTCGATTAGTAAATCGAAATACTAGCCACGAGTAGAAATCATTCAAATATTTAGAATCTTTCTCGAGAACAAAGTAACAATTCCTCACTTTTATTGCAATTTCTCTTGATGTTTGAGAAAAAGCTTTTTTCAAATTTTCTTTTCACACATACGGGAGAGCCTTGCAATAAAGTTATCGATGATCACTTTTCCGAAGAATTTTCCATAAATAAACCATATGGTTTGACGTTCGGATGTCAAATAAATTACGCGCATCGATTAATATTGATTAGAAACGCCACGATCGAAATAGCTATGTTTCCTTCCAATAGATTTTACTCCTTGGATTTTAGACATTTTTAATAAATCAATTGATGTTCGAGGAAACCGTTTCTCTATGGAATGGTGCATCCGCTTTCATGAAAGTCCAGTCGAATCTTTTTCGACTTTGTCTGCTTCTTTTTCCATAATTAATCAGCAATAAAATAGAATGTCTTCATGAGAGGAATTCTATCGTCATTTGCTGTATTAATCCTGTTGAAGTAATTACTTCATCTGAAGTAAAAGAAGTTGAAGAAGGAGAGGTCCATATTGTTGTGCCCTTGAATGTGAATGTTGTTTTGAGGCCTAAAAACAAAACAGCTATAAGTAGATTGTTATCGCTGTAACTTTCAGCTAGAGTTACACACCAAAGTTAATTTTCTTGGTAACGTTTTTTGCTGTAAATGTATCGACGTGCTCTCTATCGCCTTCATTTGTAACATGACACTGCTACAGTGAAGATCCGCATCAGCATACACTGTAGCTGTATTTACTGTGCTATATATTTCTATTAGGTTGGCAACTAAGTGATTGCGGATTTGTCAATACCACCTAGTGACAAAATCCGCAATCGCTTAGTTGCTAAGCCAATATTACAAATTCATGCACGCGTTCCTGTATCAGGTAACCTCAACACATCCGACCTTATAAATAAATAGCACGATAATAAGGACAATTAAAGACAAACGGATGAGCACGTAATACTCCTATTGGCATTTTATGGCTGCCATGTAATTTTTCATAAAAGATTCATGTAACCGTTCTGAGTATCATTGAATGGCACACAAAATCCTTTCCAATGGAGGTTTTTGTGCGGAAACAAATGCTTGTACGTGACTTCAGCGTCGATCTGGCGTTCCATATCTTTTCATTCTTCATTTATTTGCCATCTAGCAATCGTCTACCTTCGCAGCCCGTAATCACGAGTCAATCGTTTCACTATAAACGAAGACTATGAACAGAAAGTGGTACGAGCAAAGGTTTATTGTACTTCATAGGAGCCTATCGGTAGCAGTTAAAATGGCTGGTGGCAAGAACAAGCAGCGATTGCTTTCCCCCTTTAACAAGTCCGTCCCGATCGTCTTAACGTGTTGGTTCTGGTGATCATCGGTTGCGTTTTGAGTAGCTAGAACTCGTTACCGGTTGTGGAAAGGGTGGCGCGATTCGAGCGAAGGATAACAAGCGGATAATACGAGAAGCTATTACGAGTCAGCTCTTTGGGGTCATATTTGTTTGGTCGATTGCAATAAATAGCCGAAGCATTTGCGATTGATCGGCGTTCGGCCTGGTCGTGTTTGGGTCAAGGTAGGCAGCAACACAGGAATAGGTTAAACGTTCTATTCTCTAGTCGACTTTTAATTTATTATTTCACTTAACTATCGCAAGAATAGAAATCCATTAAAGAGTTTACAACAACAAGGAGGCAATTTCAATATTTCAAACGTATTTATGATGAGAACAAATATATAGATTTTCATGTTGAAAAATGCAAAAGTTTACTAGTTTGAATTCCTAGCACGTTTTGATTTTCAATTAATGTTTGCTAATTTACTGAAATTGTTTGAAAATGCTGTTACCTCCTTGTTATAGTAGTCTATTTGGTTTCTATTATTTAGCTAGTGAAAGGTAGAAGATGGTGTGACTAGTTAAAAGGTTAGTATTTCAGTTTATCATTTAGCTGGTGATTAAGTATGAGAATAATGGAAGAATTTTTCTCAAGATCCTTGGCAAAATGAATCTACCTGCTTTTATTATGGTAATCTTCGACGCACTGTTTAATCTCGAATTAAAGCTCTCCTACGAGCTGGTCGAACGATCGTCTTTTTCCACCTGATTTCTAATAGGAAATTAACAAGCCCGTAGAGATCGAAGGATGGTCGAGGCAGACGGTATCGGCCACGCATGATGATGAGAACGCGCAGACGTATGTGCGCATTCACGATTATACCATGCCTAACAGGCGAAACTAACACGGGAACGCTAGACTAGAACTGGTTTTCCCAGTCGCGTCGCATATTTCATCTTAGTAACAACAAAAACTTTTTTTCATTAGTATGCATTAATCAATCAGCATGCATAAGCAATACCCTGTCAAATATACAGCTAGTTCCGTGTTAACGTTACACACGCACTCGGACATTCACGCGGCGGCCATCATATTCTTCCTTGCGAGATGACCGGTTAACAATACTTAATTTACACCGTCAGGATTGCTACTTCATGGAGTTTTTATGGGAACCGCGATATAGCGGATGTTTAATGGCCCGTATCCGGTCGAATCCTGGATGAGACGAGTCGAATGATTCCCGAACGAAGACATTCGGTGTATTTTCCTCCAATCGATTTTCTGAAATGTCGTTCTATCAGGTGTTTCCAATTTCAATATCCAACTCTAATTTAAATAATTTAAGTTACCCCAACACCTTTCGCTTATCTTGTTTCCTTTCACGAAACCTGTGGAGAATTGTGAATCTTAATGGGCGAAATAAATGTATGAGAATATTTACATTGTACTTGGAATTGATATGAAAATAGTTCCAGATTTGTTTAATATGCGATTTACAAGATATTCGTGGATACATATTTGCGCTCTCTTTGTCTCGCCATCTTCTTTTCCGTGCTACCAACGGAACAGTTGCATTTTCTGTTTTACGAGCATATATGTGTGTCACTACTACGTGACTAATCTAGTCTAGCACACGAAATTACACATATCTCAATAGTAATTTTAAAATTTGAGATTTTTCATATAAACAAAGACGAACAAAATTTCTAACACGATAAAACGAATATTGGGTCGGCAACTAAGTGACACAGCGATAGAAGGAACTAACTTTAAATACTTCTTTCTAAGATTCATAACTATTGAGAATTGTGGATTTTAATCGCCGAAATAAATGTATGGGAACACTTACATTACACTCAGAATTGATATCAAAATAGTTTCAGATTTGTTTAATATGTGATTTACAAGATATTCGTCGATACACATTTGCGCGCGTCTCAGCACTCTCTTTGTCTCGCCATCTTTTTTATCACCATGCGTACGCAACAGTTGCATTCTTCTGTTTTACCATACGCTGCGCACGCACATACTTCACACACTCGTACTCATATATGTGTATCACTACTACGCGGCTAATCTAGCGTAACACACGAAATCACACATATCTCAATAAAAACATAGCTCGCCACTAAATACAATCTCAGACCTTAAGAACCTAAATGGACAAAAATGTTAGGTTGTCGGAGAAGTTTCTCTCGTTTTATGAGGAAATAATAGACGCACAACGTTTTTGCTTCTATATTATTTTGTCGAATTACGTACGACCCATTTCGTTCTGTTGAGATAAACACCGCGACGTTTCACAGACTTGCTTTCACGTTTGTATGAAGCTGCATTGTAAAAAACACGTTTGCGAAAGAAAGACACTCTCAACACAATTTATATTTAAAATCTAGCGATTTAGACAAATACAAACAGCGATTATGAAGCGACCAAACTACAAGGATGAACAGCAGCCATCTGAAAAAATTCAAAGCCATAATCGTATAATGGCTGAAGCACGCGTTCACCTCGGTAGAAGGTGGATGCTGGCAGGTTGTCCAATTTAGATCCAGCACGGCCAAAGACTCGAAGCACGGTACAAATCACTTATTAGGACATAAATTTTCAATGCAAGCAGCTAGCGCAAACGGGATGAGCCGATGGGGTAATGGATGTGTGCCGGGAGCGAAGTGGGCCGCCTGTTGCTGCGTGGCCCGCTCACCACGGGGATCCTTGATCCTTATGCTCCTGCAGTCGCTCTCTTTCGGCCCCGGCAAACCCCTCCCCGAAGGAGGATTCCCGCTCCTGAAAATTTACGAGCTGCCGCTGAATGGCTCTAGCTGGCCTGCCGCCACGTTACACGCGTTCCGTGGTTTTCCCGCGACAAAAGTCGCTGGAAAACCGACGCGTAAACCTCCTGATGTCTTTTTCTACCGATTGCTTCCAAACATCTTCATACGGCCCATTGAGTACAAGTTTCTATACACAGACTTACAAACATATTCCAACACTTGCACACACATTTTCTAAATATATTATGCATGTTACACATTTGGAAATTTCATTAGAACTATTGTGAGATTTGGTTATTGTGAATACGTTGATTAAGTTTGAAACTAGTTTGAAACTGTATAGAGGAATTGCAATATGTTTATTGCAAATGTATCTATACTGCGTAACAATTAGCAAAGTATTTGAACAGTCAATTATTCATTATATTTATTAATTGTATAGGTGGTATTGGCTAATTAGACGTTTAAGGCCATTATTCATGCTGTACACTATTTCTCTTTCTAAATGTATGTTTGCAAGATTGATTTCTTACCAACGTCATCATGCCAATTGCACGTTATTACGATGCTAATGAAATTTCAGAATATTTTATACATTAAATTTCCTAACCTGTATTTGACCGATTGCAATCTAATGTCAGAAATTGATCGTTTTATTATTCCACTATTTTACACTTTCGAAAACCACAGGAAAAATTGGTTGACACTAGCTCAGACGTCCTTAACTCTTCGATTTAGTTTGGAATTATTATAAATTTAACTGGAAGTCAATTAGAAAGCTGCAGTGTCTGAATCAGATACCATCCTTGTTCTCTCTGGCCGACAAATTGTCTACGTATTACTAGCTATTTAAACGAGACCGATAAAAAGGTCGGCAGGAATTCGAGGCTCGTATGAAACGGGGCATTCGTCGATCCAGGCCAAACGAGTGATTGTAAAAAAACAGTGTTTCACTCCGCAGGAAATTTATGGCCTGCTCTTGAATGGCGTCTGTTCGTGCGTCTTGGGCTTTGATACGACACGAGCACTGCAACAACCGGCCACAATGATCCTTACGGATGCACCCAGTCTGTATCGACCCGGGTATCGAGAACAATTTAGCGTGTCCTCAAGGCGTAACATAGTCGTATAATTGTACCTGGTAAACACCACGACTGCCTGGATTATTTATGTGAATCAGAGAATAAGTCTTTACCTCTGGTCTTTTAATCGATCGTGACTCCCCTTCTTCAGGTTTTTCGAGTTTGCATTTGTCAGAGCACTGGTATTAAGGTGTCTCTAATTTTGTGACAGATGTTGGCGAATTTTTAAACAATTATATGAGGTGGTACGTTGGTCAAGGTGCCCACAAGAAATACTCTTGATGTTCAACAAAAGAGTTTATTAAACTGTTAACAATCAACAGTTTACGATCGACAATTAACGATTAACTATCAACAACAAATAACGATTAACGATTATAAATACCACCACTCGACACTAACTAGTGTCGGACGACGGTAGCGCAGTGATTAGCGCCTTAGGTTACAAACGTTCGGGACCCGGGTTCAAATCACGGCGACGGTAGTTTGATTTTTCTTCCACGATACAAAATTAAGAAAAAAAGCAGCAGTACCCTAGCAGTAGAGCACTACTACTACAACTACTACCAATTAATTACTATTGCACTTCACAACAATTAACGATTAAGTATCAAGAGTCAATAATCACGTATCTCTAATAGCGTTGTTTGCTTCGCTATGACGCTAACCTTTCGCACTACGCAGCTCGAGGCAGAATGAATCTGGTTCGAAACCAAACGGATTCTTTTCTTTGTTGCCCCTCCGTATCCCCACTACGCACGCGTTTATTAGGTGTCCGCGACGGTTGCCGCGTTACGCGATCTTCCGAATATTCGGCGAAAGAACCGTAGGGATATCGATGGAACATTAGGCGTGTCGACCTTACGCTTCGAAGATACAGCGCTGTGTGTCGCGAAGCCATTAGAAAGTTCCGTGGTCGAGTGTCGTCACATATAGAATAGTACGTATACTTTAAAATGCTATTTAGAATATTTTTCCTCATTTTAAAATTAGCAAGTTCACGTTTCGAAATTTGTATATTCTAAGGGTTTTATTTCAGAGGGAAAAGAACGGTAAGGTATACTGTGAACACTGAAATACGACTGTATGCATTTAAATATGCCTCTTCGGTATTATAACACCATTTCTAAGGATTTTAGTCATTTGCTTATTTTCTGAAACGCGTTGGTGCAAAGATATCAAACGCTCGATAAAAATTCGCCAAAATTCTGTACCGCGCCGATTGTTTATGCTAAACGATTAGTCGAAGTTAAAACAATCTGAGAATTATTCTGGAAGATTGGGCGTCGCGACGCCTGATTTACGGCCGATCAACTGTAATAGACGTCTGCTCGCTGGCCGCGCGCTCCTTTGCAAATAAATCACACGAGATCAACGGTTCTGCGCATTTACATCATCGTTTTAAAACGTATGGTCGAACACGTTCTTCGATGCGATTGAACTCTCGAACAATTTGCGCGACTTCGTGGTTTCCTTCGCGCGGCACGTGTTCTCGTTGCTTGATCAATCTCCGAAACTCGTAAAATTAACGTCGCTCTTATTACCATTGCTCCTTATTATTGATCGATGGGCCAAGTTTCTAGAGGAAATCTTGAGCGAAATTGCCATAGCTAAAATCGTGGATTATTTGTCAAGGGATGTTGAGTGCCGTTTGAACAGTGAGAAATATATTTCCTTGTCATTGTTGATCGATTATCGAAAAGGAATTACTGCTTTTGCATCATTTTCTCGTAGCATGTTTACCAATATTATGTGCTTGTCTTTGATTAAGGGGATGTCCCGAATTTTTGTGATTTTAAAACAGCGTCTTTTTGTGATTTTTTTTTAGAAGGGAAAGAAAGAAACGAAGTTGTTGAATTTTTAGCTATGGCTTTATATATATTTAAGGGATACAAAAAAATTTTTTTTTAAGTAAAAAAAAATTATGACATATTTCTGAGCCTATTGCATGGGCTTCGATGAACTAAAAAAAGACAGAAAATAATGTGAAATTAAAAATGTTGGCGGGTTTAAAGGAAAAATGTGTTTTATAAAAAAATCTAAAAAATAAAATTTAAGGTGCTACAACAATTATTTGAAGAAACTTTTTGACGAACTTTTTTAGTTCATCGAGAAGAATCTTTTTTGGTTTTTTGTTTCTGCCGATTGAAAACTGCAGCCCTTAAAAATCTGTTATAATTTTTTGTCCTTAAAAAAATTTTTTCTATTCGTTAAATATACAGGATGGTGGTAACTGGCGGTACAAGCGGAAAGGGGGTGATTCTACGCGAAAAAAGAAGTCGAAAATATAGAATAAAAATTTTCCGTTCGAGGCTTTGTTTTCGAGAAAATCCACTTTGAATCTTCGGTCGGTACGCCTGCACTTTGTCGCGTCTCGTTACAACGGATCTCACTGTTGATCGTTGTCTCGATGGAAAAATTAAAAAAAAAATGTCACCCCCTTTCCGCTTGGACCACCAGTTACCAACCACCCTGTATATAAAACCACAGCCAAAATTCAATAACTTCGTTTCTTTCTTTCCCTTCTAAAAAAAAAAAAAAAATCACAAAAAGACGCTGTTTTAGAACATTCTAATTCAGAACGCCATCTTAACCTCTTAACCTACGATTTACGTAATATTTACGTTTAGCCCGATCATCGTACTACGGGCTGTGCCCGTAGTTGTAGGTTAAGAGGTTAGAGTAGGATATTACACGATAATTTAACTATAATAATTGCATCCATCGATCTATTTCTAACATCCGAATAGAAATAATCTTAGTGCCAGACAGCTGTATATTTTTGCTTTTTTATATCGAATATTTTGTCTATTTCCACACGGTTTTCAAAACGAACGAATTGTTTCCGTTCTTGCGATTGGTTCACAGTGAAAGATATGGGAGAATCGGTTGGAGCATCGATCACAAAATAAAGGAAGATGCGTGCGCTATGATGAGAAATATTTACGTAAATGACACGTCGCAGAAAAGTTCAAGGCACACGAGAACACGTGCATGAAACGTATTTCTATGAACGTTACGTGTGTAACATCTGATAGATAAATGTTTATTCGATGTAACGGTGTTATCTTATAATTAATACAATCGCTAATTACCATTGATACAAGTACGGCACAAAGGTGTTGCAATTTGAACGTAATCACATGCACAGCTATTTCAGAGTGACGAAGAAAAATGGTAATAATTGGACGAGGTTGCAAATCATTTAAAAATTATAATCACCTAACGTTTTTATCATTGTAAATTCTGAAGATTATGTTGAGAAACTAGCAGCTTCTCGATGGTGATATATCAGATCCAAAGTGTTCGACGCTATTTAACCAAGTTTCGTAACTTTTTATTTTACCTGGCTGCAGGAAATTCGACGATCGTCCGCAAACATCTCAGTCTATTTATTTCAAGAAACATAAACAACGATTAAAAGCGATTAGAAAAAGACGGAGAATTGACATGGAAAATCGAAAGTTAGAGGCTTTGTTTCAGGCCAGCCGTCCAATGACGTTCGCTGTTGAAATTGACGACACAGCGTAGTAAAAAACTTGGCTATTGAAACCAGCGGAATAAGTTTCAAAGGCGATGTGAATTCTTCCCTCCGTTGAAGCCCGAAACGCTAGAAAGGAAAACGTGCGTTTGCTTGGAAATCAGGCCCGCGAATGCTACGAGACAATTAGTCGAAAAACCGCGATAACCGTGACGATAAAACTCTCGTAACACCTGTAGTAACTGTAATGCAACTTTCTGTCGGTTGAAAAAAAAAAAGAGGAAAAAAAAGTGATAAGAAACGCGTATTAAGAAGGAGAGAAAAAGAGAAAATTAAAGCTACCGAGGCCAGTAGGGGAACAGAGTATGGCACCTACTTTGATGCGTGATAAAAAAGAATGCACAAGTCAGCTGCTCGCTCGCTGAAGAAAGATTGGTCACGGTGACATTCACGGTTAGCGAGCAGTAGGTCGTGCATATGAAGACGTCCATGAACACCGAATTCTGCATGCCAAGTAACAAACACGTCGACGAGTCTACTTTTACATTTCCAGCCACATTGCGCTTCAGCCATTCCGTTAGTCGCTTCAACGGTTTCCCGCAATCGCCAAGTCTTTCTTTTGACATTCTAATTGCAAAACTGCCAAACATCGCACCGATCTGTGCAGGAGATCTTCTCCTGGAAGAACGAAGAAGCAGGATGGTTCTAGCGATTTAATGACCGCACGTTGGAACACCGAGAGAATAGTCGCTGCAGAGGCAATCGCTTTGAAAATGGCCCCAGAACGCTAATCACCGAACGGTGAAACGGTAACGCGCGCAAATCGTGTCCATTAACGGGTCTAGTGGTTAAGAGTAAGATGCAGAGATTCGTTAGCACCTACGTTCTATGACACGGCACATTACGTCCCGTGTAACAATTTAGCGAACACATACATTTTCCATCCGTGGATCGCCACAGGCTGATCGATTTAACGAGAAAGAAACGTTGCAGGGCAAAAAGGCTTTGCATAATTCGACGCTTACGGGGCTTGCGTGAGCCATTCAATTTATTTATTCATACGTTCAACCATGCGCCATTCGCCAGCTTAATTATCCCTTCGGATATTTCAATCCGCACGCGGAATCACGCTCAGCTTACATCGTTGCCCCTTTTACACCCCTAGCAACTATTTTCGGCTGGTGCGTACCGCGAATACTCTGCAAGACTGGCTGCAAGGGAACGGGGATTACCGTGGACACGGTAGACGCCATTTTCCAAGGGAATGTTGGTAAATACGTTGATACGTGCTTTCTTCCTTACCGATTCTTATTTATATTTATTTGGCCAAAGAAAGATTTATGGAGATAGGGTGGTCAGACAGATTGCGCTGGGATTTCATACGATTCTTAATGGTTTTCTGCAAGTTGGGTAATTCTGATCAGTAAGAACTGTACATGTCCGCCGTTTGACACATTTAACCGCCATGATGTTTTATCGTTGTGTACTGAAACTTGGTACACATATTTGTTTTATGCGAATTATTATTTTCTATAGTTTTGTGACTTTTAGTTCATATACTCCACATTTGTGTCGGTATCGTACAGATAATTTGGAAGTAATTGCAGAATATGAACTGCTCAGAGGTCCAATTCCATGAACCGAGAAGCAGAGAAACGAGGTTATGTTTAAAAGATGATTTTCTCTTCGCTTTAGAGTCCACTATTGGCTTGGCAACTAAGTGGTTGCGGGTCTTGTCGTTAGGTGGTAATGACAAAATCCGCAATCACTTAGTTGCCAACCTAAAAGAAAGTAATAAACGTGAAACTCGTACGAGTGAAAATTGATTCAGTGTTCGTCGTGTGAGGGCCAAATAGCCAGCTTTGTACACCAATAGGAGGATTTTTGCATCATTGTAATAATTACATTAACTTAAAAGGTAAAATTTCGTATTATTTGAGAAAATTGTGATATGTGAATGTAACTTATGTTACATATTATAGGTTGGCAACTAAGTGATTGCGGATTTTGTCAATACCACCTAATGACAAAATCCGCAATCACTTAGTTGCCAACCCAATATCATAAACTTTTTAGTTTATATTATTTGATACTTAAACTATTTAAAATGACCTTCAGTGTTGAGAATACCATTAATTGAAGCTACCAAAGTATCAGCAAGCTTACCTTCAGCAAAGAGATTTCACTGTATCAAACGAAGGAAACCAGAATTGAATGTGCCAACGTATGTCAACTTCTCACAATAAATGAACTTATGGCAGAAATTTACCTTCTGAAAATGGAAGTTCAGTTCTATACTTCTATAACAAGTACTTGCTTATCCACAGAAAAGTAATTTTCTATGAATTCAAATTATCCCAAAACTTACAGTTGATGTAACTTAGTACTAAGATGTTTATTGCATTGAACAGTAATGTGTTAATTATCTGAGCTAATTTTAACTTAATTTTAAAGTGTATAAATAATTCTGTAAAAGTCCTATAAACTGTCAATCAATTTGGCTTGTGAAACTGTGACATATTAGTTTCAACGTTTAAAGAGAAAATATCTTATTTTATAAGATAGACTCGATGACATAATAGAGACGTTCTTATTAAAGAAAATCGTTGATTACACATCCTGAACAAGCTCAGATTCGTTCGAAAGGGCCCAGTTGTTCGCACGAGACAAAGTGCACCGTATGATGTCAGATAACTTGTGTTCACCAATTATCACATGGTATAGCGTCAATTAACAAGCGTTTGCAGAGGCGCTTTCGCATCCCATGGATCAAAGTGGAAGGCGGAATTAAGTAGGAAACAGCTTTATTCCATGGCTGATGGCTCGGTGTAAAATATGTTCTGTAAAGTGCGGCGTAGAGGCGGCCCCCGCGCACAGCCGGTGACCCGAGACCATAAATAAATGCTTGCGTGAGGTTTACATACTACTGTGAATTCTTTGGAGGGTCCTTTCCATTTGGATAAGATTTTCAAACATCGCCCTCGGGAAAGCGGCAGCTACTTCACTAAAAAGCAGCTTGGAGATTTTTCTTTCCCTTTTTTGTTTTTGTTTTCTGAAAGCGATGTGTCGCTACAATTTGTTCGCTTATTAAAAGGTCGAAGATAAATGTTTTAAGAACTCTTATACATATCTACATTATCTTTATTATTCAATCAATTTTTATTATTATATATCATATATATGTTTGAATATAATATTTAATTTAATATAGAATTGATTTTAATCATTTTAATTGGATACAAAATTGAATATGAATATTGTATATATGTTTAAATATAAAAATCATTTTTTGAGGAGTTGAAATTAGCTAAAGTTATTTAACGCACTCAGATAATTGATATATTATTGTTCAATGCAATAAACGTCTTAGTATTAAGTTACATCAACTGTAAATGTTAGAATACAATTTGTACACTTATCAAAAGGTTGAAGATAAATGTTTTAAGAACTCTTATACATATCTACATTACTTTTATTATTATATATTATATATATGTTTGATTATAATATTTAATTTAATATAGAATTGATTTTAATCATTTTAATTGGATACAAAATTGAATATGAATATTGTATATATGTTTAAATATAAAAATCATTTTTTGAGGAGTTGAAATTAGCTAAAGTTATTTAACGCACTCAGATAATTGATATATTATTGTTCAATGCAATAAACGTCTTAGTACTAAGTTACATCAACTGTAAATTTTGGAATAATTTGAATTCATAGAAAATTACTTTTCTGTGTATGTTTCATTAATTCACCAGGTAGAAAAGTAATTCCATAAAATTTTAGAGAAAACTTTTTCATTTATATTATTTGATGCTTAAACTATTTAAAATGACCTTCACTGTTGAAAATACTATTAATTGAAGCTACCAGAGTATCATCAAGTTTACCTTCAGCAACGAGATTTCGCTATATAAAACGAATCGGAATTGAACGGGGAACGGCTTCATTCGATAGGCGATGCTCGAGAAGAGCATTATGGTTGTGTAGAGGCGGTTCCACGTACACCCTAGCTATCCGGCACCATAAATAAATGCTCGCGCGAGGCTTATGTACTACTACAAGTCGGCCTTAGAGGCTCGTGCACCACCCGACTAGGGTAACCAGGAGGAACGCCATGGCCGATCAAAACCGACAGCCTCCTAAGAGGAACAAGCTGACCTAAAACATCGGTACTGCATGATTCATAGAGGACAGGAGCGGTAACTCCAGGCCCTCGGAAGAAAGATGCGTTTCCGATGATATCTACTTCTAACGCGTGCGCTTTGCATGGAAAATAAGAAGCAGATGTCGCTTACGACTTCTTACGAATTCTGCGGAAATATTCCTTGAAAGATGATTTTAGTCCTTGTAATTACTCAACAACATAACCTATCTTATTACTCTTTGCTATTGAGTTGGTACGTTGTATGAATACGCTGAGGAATATAACTGTTTAGGTTAATGACTGGATCACAAAAATCGTTGAATACCTTGTAATTACTCAAGAACATAACCTATCTATTACTCTTTGCTATTGAGTTGGTGCGTTGTATGAATACGCTATACGAAGAATATAACTGTTTAGGTTAATGACTAGATCGCAAAAATCGTTGAATATTCGAAATATATCCAGAGTAAAGTACTCGACTAATGAGTGAAACAAATGTGAGGTTAGATTTCATTTCTGTAACGTATTAGCGAAAATACGAATTTGCCATTGCGAATTATGTTCCTGTTTTAAAACTCGCCATAAAAAAAAGTACATATTAATCGATGGCTAATTAAAAGTACATAAACTTCGTGCAAAAGAATTTTATTTCAAGTTTCACGGCGTATATAATTCAGTCCATCCAGCCATTTTAACTCAACATTGGAAGAATTACCTACTAATACCAGGATAGTTCATTTCAGGTTACTCTAAAGTTAGCCTGTGAGTGTGTTTCAAACAAACGCGAGTCCGCTGGTATTCTGGAATTGAAATTGAAGCCTGAAATTGAAATAAGACGCGTTTCGCTTTGGCCGCGAGGCAAGATGCGTCCGGTGGCCGAAAATATGAGCAAACATCCTAAAATTGTAGGATAGGAAGTGTAGGAACTGGCAACAATGTAGCACGAAGGAGGAAGAGAGGGTAGTGAGAAGACGGGGAGGTATACAACGCGATAATCCAGCGAGACCGTGGCAAATTGCGCGTGAAATATTCGCAGCGCGCCAAGAGAGACACAGGCCTCGATCGGATTACGCGTGTCCCGAACGAAAAACTGCTACGAAAATGATATCGTTCGCATTCTCGCGTCTGGAAATAAATCGATCCACGGATACACACGCGTCCCTCTCTTTGCCTTCGTTTGTGTGTTTTTGTTCGACCTTAGGCGAGAGCCTCTAGCATCGCGGCGGCCTGCGCGCTACTCGCAGACACGTAAAGAGTCGCAGCTGACTGTATTGTTCCCGTTGAAGGTAAGTCATTAATTTTGCCGCGGCAGCAACGCTGTCTCGGTCGTTTGTGTGTACCGTTTCCTATATGTATGTGTGTGAATGCGCGCGCGTGCCTTCGTACAGTGTGTCACGGACCAATGTTCGAAGGATCATTGCCAATTAATTTTTTAAAATTTGCTTGGCATCGTGTACCATTGCCTACGATCTATAGTTGCGGTTACTTGATTGGTTACACTGTTAGATGGCGATGTCGATGCTCGATGAGAATCTTAATGACGTTTCTAGGCGAATAATGGATGTATGTTTTATTGCAACACTAGATGGCACCGTTACTAAGAACATTAGAGTTCTTCAGATTAAATTAACGAATATAAGTATGGAGAATTGACAAGATGCAGTAAACGTTCGTGAATCTGATCAGATCTCGACTTGCTGCGTTTTTCAGCCCACTCTTTTGCGACATTTCAGACTCGATCTGATATTAAGTTTGACAAACCTTCATATGCATTGTATGGTTTCTTGTTGTAAATATTAAACGAAGAATGAGATCAGCAGGGTTAATCAACACACATGCAGCGGCACATGAGCCAGAGGACAATCCGAATCATGTTTTGACCTCGGAGCGCGACCATAAGAGTTAGCGATCTTATTTACTATTTACACACTGTCTTTAGCGAATTTATTTATTAATTATTTTAAATATACATGACGGTTTTAATATCTCGTCATATAAATAACAACTCAATCAATATATACAGGGTGGTTGGTAATTGGTGGTCCAAGCGGAAAGGGGGTGACATTTTTTTTTTTTTTTAATTTTTCCATCGAGACAACGATCTACAGTGAGATACGTTGTAACGAGACGCGATAAGGTGCAGGCGTACCGAGCGAAAATTCAAAGTCGATTTTCTCGAAAACAAAGCTTCGAACGAAAAATGTTTATTCTATATTTTCGGCTTCTTTTTTCGCGTAGAATCAGCTTTGTATAATCACTCTGTATATTTAAGGAAAAGAAAAAAATTTTTTTAAAGACAAAAAATTATACCAGATTTCTAAGCCTATTTCATGGGCTGCAGTTTTCAATCGGCGGAAACAAAAAACCAAAAAAAGACCAAAAAACCAAAAGAAGTCGAAAATATAGATAAGAATTTCTTTTTAATTTTTCCATCGAGACAACGATCTACAGTGAGATACGTTGTAACGAGACGCGATAAGGTGCAGGCGTACCGAGCGAAAATTCAAAGTCGATTTTCTCGAAAACAAAGCCTCGAACGAAAAATTCTTATTCTATATTTTCGACTTCTTTTTTCGCCTAGAATCACCCCCTTTCCGATTACCAACCGCCCTGTATACACACATATACCAAAATCCATTTTTTTCTAAATTACCATCTTTTTTCATTTCTCTTTTTAAATTAATACTTTGTTTCACGTTTAAAAATTAATTGTTATCGCTTAATTAATCTACTTATTTAACTCAATTAGACAATACTCTACGCATATCAGTAGACGTAGAAAATTGACGTAAAGATGCATGAAAACGATTGAATTACTCGACACCTTTCTTTTAACCGACTGCAATACCGAAAGCTTTCGAGATTCCTAGGCGCATTCCTAGTGCAGTAAATTCCAAAGTTATATTTCCGCCAGTAGTCCATGCAGAATACCAAGGACGTTTGTGGCTCGGTGAGAGCGTATAAGGCAGGGCACGTAGAGAGCACGGAACATTGAAAGGCAAGGACAGTGACATGAGTATCGGTGGCGTGGCGAGCCATACGTTATTCCACGAACGCATAAAGAGGCCTAAACGCTCTTATTATCGAAAAAGCATCGGGGATAGCCGCGCACTGTGAACGCCAGATAATGCATTCGGAGGTTGTCCGTAGCTTGGAGTCGCGTGTTCCCAACGATCGAACCGTTGCCTGATGGATGGAGACGCGTATCCACTGTACACCATTCTTCCTCAATCCCGTTCCATCGTCTTCGTCGTCTTCCCTCTACGCACACACAGATGTCCCACGCGGGTCCATCTTCCAGGCGTCCCGTGTCTCCTCTTTCAGTGCCTCCCGTAGCACAAAAGTGACCCCTCGGCCGCAGGACAGTTTGCCAATTCGCTCCCCTGCGTCCACGCACTCGAACATGGCTAACGTGTTGCCGTGGATTTCGTGGGTCTGAGTGACCCACTGAAAGCACACCGTCTAATTTTGGATCAGCTATGATTTATCGTGCTCTGTTCCCAAGGACTGCACAAGGATTACGGGGATCAGACACGCGCTTACGAGCAATCGTACGATAATTCGAGACGAATTGCTGTGGTCGAGCAATCGACGATCGCTGGGTCCTTGCTGCTCGACTATTTTCAACAAATAGCAAATTTCGTGAACCTGTGCGTGACATCCGGACCGGCAGCCAACTGTCTTCCGTTGAAAATGTTAGGCCAATTAAGGCTCGCCGAGAGGCTCGCGCGTATCTGTCTTCCGATGGTTGGAATTTTCGAAATTTTTTCCACCACTTGCACGGGCCACAAAAAAGTGTGGAATCAGCAAAATAAGAACCACAGGATTCGATAGTAAAGTACAGTTTCTTCTGCAAGTTATACAGTCGCTGTCTCGTGTCGCGCAGGAGCTGCGAACGGTTCAAGGTCATCGAGCATTCCAGGCACGTACGTCAATATTCCGTCGGTCCGCGAGCTCGCATAAAAGAGACGAAAGAAGGAGAGCCAAGTGCGACTTTCGTTGCCTGTCAACGGCTACAAAGTGCAGAAACGGTGGGGGCTGGCGTCGGCAACGACGAGAGGCGTTAATTGAATTTGGGTTCGTGTGGATTATTGTGAAGCGTTTAAAGCGGCCAGAAACAAACCTATTTGCGTCGGGGAGCTTTCTCGTGGAAGATAACAAATGATCCACGAGGCGGCCGGCTCGCAAACTTCGGCATAAAAGCTTCACCGGCAGAGAGAACCCGTCGTTCTCCCTCTCTTTCTCTCCCTGTTCGTCGAGGGATCGGGCATCGTTTCCTTCTTCAACCCCCTTTGCTGTTCTTTCGTTCGTTTTACCCGCGTCGCCCCCCTCCTCCCTTTCACCGACACGCTCTTCTCTCAGGGAAACCTCTCGCCGTGCCACGCGGATTGAAAAGCAATAGTTTTTCAATCTATTTATAACTGTCCGCTTCACACGGCCAACGCGGAACCAGAATCACCTAATTTGATTAGACCGCTTCTTCGTTGCGTTCTTTCAGAGGTACAGAGCGATATTAGATTTAACGGACAGTGGATGTTGAAAAGTATTTGACCTCGAAACATGTTGCTGTTGTATAAAGGCGAGTTGAAGAGGTAGCGTAGGTTTATTATAATACAACGGGATTATGGGTTATGGGTGTGCGATGTTCGTCAGGTGTACGAGGAGAACGGCAAAGACTGAGATCAAATTTGCCTGACAGAGTGGCAGCGCCACCTACTGAACTCTGTAGGGTGGACAGAATGTCTTGGAAAAAGTTAATACACGCGAACGCGCTTAGGGCCGTGTTGTTGCGCGAAAGCGACGATGGTTTTAATTATAGAAGCGTCCACAAGATGTCACAACTTTCACGGAGGCCAGCCATTAACACCTCAAAACAATGATACAGATCAGATCACAATATCGTCAGTCGTCGTTCAGCCCACACTTTGCCGCTGTCTGACCAACCCATTCCACCCACGTGATCCACGTTCCTCGACAATCCGAAAAATGGATGGGCTCGTAACGTCCAAAGTGTGTCCCTTTCCTCGCCTACTGTTCTCTCGAGTCATTCCGTCGATTCAGAAGAAGCTCGCCATGGCTCATAAATACAGAGCTTTGAAAATGATTGCTTGGCCGGAATGTTCGCGGGACGAGTGGCTATTCGAACGCGTACGTTGTTTATCAGTGGAAATAGATCCGGCTTTCCAACGCGGATTTAACACAGTCGACAGATCCTAGCGCTGTGCTGTCGGACGTGCGGTAACAGGTGGATCGCGTAACGACCAGAGCGGATGGAGGCGAGCGTCGAGCAGGACACGGCGTTTTCCACGTCGCGGAATGTCGACAGGTCATTGATTTTGCGATCTTTGGCTGGCGATCGGCCGCCAGCTGCGAAAGCACCGAAAGGTCACAAATCAACCGGGATAGGGTCTGAATGACGCAAAACACGCCTAGATAAATTTAAATCGCGCGCACCGACCCGGGCCGAGTCTAGCGTTTTCGCGATACCTCCGTTGCGATGGTCGCGACTGGCTAAGAGCCAGTCGTCGATGTGGTCCGACCTGATCCCTATCGTCCACGAGGTAACTGACTCCATGCGAGGAACCCTTTACCCGAATAGTTCTTGCGCTAGGAAATATGAGGTTTCTTGGAAACAACGTGATCTCCATTGCAGAGATTGGTTATGCGATTGGGGGAAGCTTCGAAAGAAAGAACGGTTCTTCGCAGGATGAAGCTTTGCGCTAACGCGGAACAACGGTGGTACAATTACGTGTATGGTTTATTAATTTTGATTATGATCACCTTATTGAGATATTGTTCCTGAACTTGGTTACGTGAGGTAGAAGTTGAAGAATTGTTAGAAGATTATGATCATGTTCTTCGGTAAATTCGCTTATGATTTTTTTGTTCTGGCTGTTTGAAGTTGTTTCTGAACTGGATCGTGTGAACAGAAGGATTAAACAACGAGATGTTGGAAGTTCGAGAAAGGTTGAAGAACTGTGAAAAGATTAGGATGTTCTTTGCTAATTTCGCTTATGATTTTTTTGTTCTGGCTGTTTGAAGTTGTTTCTGAACTGGATCATGTGAATTACAAGATTAAACAACAAGATATTGGAAGCTCAAGAAAAGTTGAAAAATTGTGAAAACATTAGGATGTTCTTTGCTAATTTCGCTTATGATTTTTTTGTTCTGGCTGTTTGAAGTTGTTTCTGAACTGGATCGTGTGAACTGGAGAATTAAACAACAAGATATTGAAAGCTCGAGAAAACTTGAAAAACTGTGAAAACATCAGGATTATGTTTTTTGGTAATTTCGCTTATGATTTTTTTCTTCAGGTTGTTTGAAGTTGTTTCTGAACTGCATTATATGAACTACAAGATTAAACAACAAGATATTGGAAACTCAAGAAAAGTTGAAGAACTGTTAAAAGATTATATTTATGTTCTTCGGTAATTTCTTTTATGATTTTGTTCTTCAATCTGTTTGATGTTGTTTTTAAACTGTGAAAGAATTAGGATTACGTTCTTTGGTAATTTCGCTTATGATTTTCTTCTTCAGGTTGTTTGATGTTGTTTTTGAACTGGATCATGTGAACTACAAGATTAAACAACAAGATATTGGAAGCTCAAGAAAAGTTGAAAAACTGTGAAAATATTAGGATGTTCTTTGGTAATTTCGCTTATGATTTTTTTGTTCTGGTTGTTTGAAGTTGTTTTTAAACTGGATTGTGTGAACTGAAGGATTAAACAACGAGATATTGGAAGCTCAAGGAAAGTTGAAAAACTGTGAAAAGATTATATTTATGTTCTTCGATAATTTCTCTTATGATTTTGTCCTTCAGTCTGTTTGATGTTGTTTTTGAACTAGATCATATGAACTACAAGATTAAACAACAAGATATTGGAAGTTCGAGAAAACTTGAAAAACTATGAAAACATTAGGATTATGTTCTTTGGTAATTTCGCTTATTATTTTCTTCTTCAGGCTGTTTGAAGTTGTTTCTGAACTGGATCGTGTGAACTGAAGGATTAAACAACAAGACATTAGAAGCTCGAGAAAACATCAGTTCTCTGTTTTGCAATATTTTCATTAGCCACGAACGGCGGTTCGAGGTTGGCTCGAAGACATCAGACACGTGCTGCAAGAAACGAACACCAGCGGAGGGTTAGCTTTTTTTCACAAGTTAGTCATAGTCTACCATCTGTTCCATTTCCCTCCATGCACGTTTTGTAATTATCAATTACACAACGATTTCTTTATCGATCACGATGTCAGCCATACTTTCATAACGAAATATTCCTGACTATCTTCTCGACGAATGATCTCTTCGGGGCTTTCGTTTCTCAGCTAAGAACTGTCTTGGAAGAGCCGCGAGAGAAAAGTAAATACTTCAGGGTTGAGAAACGGGAAATCGGATTTCGACTAAAAATACCGCGCTTTCCTTCTCCTAAGATTTCCACGTATACTAAATGGAAAATAGAAATTCCTGTTTTGAAACCTGGCAACAGAACGGACCAAAAGGGAAATAAAAAAGAAGACGAAAAATAAAAGGCACGCGAAACAGTTAGCCCCAGTATCCAAGAGTCGAAACAACGACAACTTTTTAAGAGGCATTATCTCGTTGACTCGGCCCTGAGATCTTGAGGCCGTGGACCACCTAGGCTTGAAAGATGCAATCGTAATTGCATAATAGGCACGATAAACTGGCCGGGTTATTTATGAACCTACACTCTTCTTTTGTCGGCCGTGTCAATGGGGAGCTGGGATTTGAACGGTGCTGGATGTGTTTCAGTGGATCGGGCCACGATGTCGGGCCCGAGTAGATTTTAGATTTACATCGTCTTTGTCGTCGTGCCACGCGGTACTTCAGCCTCTTCTTCTTTTTCTTCCTCTTCTTCCTCTTCTCTTTCTCGTTCGGTTAATCTCTTCGGTCGAGGATTGATGATTTATAATTTCTCCGGACTCAGATTCCTGTTCGTAGTTATAAATACTTGTTGTTCTGGCGTTCGCCGCGTTCAGGCCTGATTTTCCTTGATAAACAGCCGTTGCTCTGTCCGATCGCTCTCATCGTCCATTCGAAACGCTGCTTTAGGGAATATTCGCAAACCTAACCTCAATATTTGACATACAGTGCGGACCACGAGCGTTAAGAAAATATGACGCGAACGAAATAATAGATTTATAAGAAGATCACTAGGAAATAAAAGCAGTGATTAATAAATATTCCAATGTTTATAATCTACAGTGTATTTCGACTAATTTCTTTTCTTCTTTCTCCGAATTCTTCTTTGAAAAAGGGCGCCATATTGGCGCTCGCGTCATCCATCGTATGATTATTTTTAAACATAAATAGCTACATTTAGCTACAGCTAAATTTTCGCAATTCGAATATTCGCAAACCTAACCTCAATAGTTGACATACAGCGCAGGCCATAAGCGTTAAGAAAATATGACGCGAACGAAATAATAGATTTATAAGAAGATAACTGGGAAATAAAAGCAGTGATTAATAAATATTCCAATGTTTATAACCTACAGTGTATTTCGACTAATTTCTTTTCTTCTTTCTCCGAATTCTTCTTTGAAAAAGGGCGCCATATTGGCGCTCGCGTCATCCATCGTATGATTATTTTTAAACATAAATAGCTACATTTAGCTGTAGCTAAATTTTCCTTAAACACATAGAAGTGCTGAGTCTACTCAGGAGTCGCGATCATAGCAAATCATACTGTTACTTCGATCGGCTACATGTTGCTCTCCGCATTTCCATCGTTATCGCTATCATCGTTGTTAGCCACGCCAGTTCCTATCATGCAACGTACACTCTATAGAGTTCTTCAGTTTGCAACGGCCATTTTGAGAAAATAGAAGCAATCGCGGCGCGATGTTCGCACCTTATCACTCGCGCCTTCTTCGAAGTTCTAATTTTTTCTTCTTTTTTTTCTCTCTCTCTCTCTCTTACAACGAAAGCTGATTCTCTGGCCGAAGGCCGAATTCCACGACGTTCTTTCCGTACATTCCACACGGAGGTTTTCGTTTAATGAAATGCAAAGCATCTCTTGCATCGCGTAGCTCAACGAGCGCTGGATTTTTTGTCTACGTTTTCGGAATGCGCAGCATTCGCGGTCGCGCTTTCACAGAGAATGTTCGTGCGTCAAGAATGGTCGTTTTGCATGTTAACCATAAGACCTGCTTTGTTACTTTGAGCTCTATTTATATAAAATGCAGCGTTGCACATGGCTACATGTTTGCATCGCTAATTTGTCCACCAATGGAAAGTTAATAAAAAGCGACTAAGTATATGAATAATAAAAATTCAATAAAAAATAAACGGTTTATAGAACGATGCAATCATCGAAGATTTTTTCGAACAATACGATTATATGTCATAAGTGTTAAGAATAATCCATTCCGGCCTATTGATACAATTTATAATTAACTGTTATTAAATTAATTAACAATTTATAATTAACTGTTTAAATATTCCTGTGATTTCTGACAATTATATACTTGCACCAAATATCTCGTACAGCGGTTAGATAAAATAATGGGGACACCCCTTATATGTCATATACATAGACATATAAGAGATATTCCCATTACTTTATCATATACATGTACGTATAACATGTAAAACATATAAAAAGTGTTCTCATTATCTTTCTCAACTGATTTCCAGATTTGTTCCAAACTTTACTAAAAATTTCCAGGTCTCATTACAGTACTACTGGGTTGGCAACTAAGTGGTTGCGGATTTTATCAATGCCACCTAATGACAAAATCCGCAGTCACTTAGTTGCCAACCCAATACAATACATTTTCGACTTTCGCACGAGAAATCGTCCACGATTTTCGATACACGCTGTAGTTTTCGAATCGACAACTTCTTCTATTTGCTCTTGTAACTCGTTTTCGTAATTGTTTTTTCCTATCGTTCTAGAAACGCGTAATTGTAACGGCACAGATAAAGATGGCGTGGGAGAAATAATCGTACTTTTAGGTTGGCAACTAAGTGATTGCGGATCTTGTCATTAGTTGGTAATGACAAAATCTGCAATCACTTAGTTACCAACCTAATACAATACATTTTCAACTTTCGCACGAGAAATCGTCCACGATTTTTGATACACGCTGTAGTTTTCGAATCGACAACTTCTTCTATTTGCTCTTGTAACTCGTTCTCATAATTGTTTTTCCTATCGTTCTAGAAACGCGTAATTGTAACGAGATAGATAAAGAGGGCGTGGGAGAAATAATCGTACAAAAGATTAATAATTTTAAACATAACGTCTAGAGGTCAATTAAACAGAAATACGCAGAACATTTTACCTAATGAGGTGGTTTAGTATAAGCGTTAATTTAATAAAGAGACGAGTGAAAAAATTGTAATAGTCAGTGCGTGCCGGTAATCATCGTAATCGTCGCTCGCTCAATGCTACTGTTCAACTCTACGCTCGTTATTCGACTATGTCTCGCTCTTCCAATACCACCTAGTGACAAAATCCGCAATCACTTAGCTGCCAACCTATAATACGTAACATAAGCTACGTTTACATATCACAAGTTTCTCAAATAATACGAACGATTTTACTTTTTAAGTTAATGTAACTATTGCAATGGTGTAAAAAGCCTTCCATTGGTGTACAAAGCTGACTATTTGGCTCTCAGACGACGAACACTGAATCAATTTTCACTCGTACGGATATTTCATATTTATTGCTTTCTTTTAGGTTAGCAACTAAGTGATTGCGGATTTTGTAAATACCACCTAATGACAATATCCGCAGTCACTTAGTTGCCAACTCGATAATACAATTTCAAACGTAAAAATCCCGACGGATCGGATCCGCAAGCTAAAAAGACATTACCCTTTAGTTTTAAGCATTAGATTCAATTCAAAAACTTATTAAACACGACATAGTACCACTCCATAATAATTTACTTACAACTCTCAATGAGAATTGATTGTAAAATTCTTGCGAATAAAAAAAAGAAAAAATGTAAAAATTTCACAACTTCTTTTCTCGTATACTGTTCCGAATATTCTCAAGAATATTGTAGATGTGAATATTATACTGCAGATTAATATCGAAAATTGTAAATTTCACGAACGACAGAAGAGATTGGTCAACGAAACACCGAGGCTCGACTAACAATAAAGCTTCCACTCGCACGACCCATAAACTTCTACGGTTTCCAAGCATCGGGTAAACTGAGCTGCTCGTTATCATTAGGTCGCGAAACGTCGATGGTTTTATTGCTTTCCTTGGAATTCCACGATCGATCAGTCAGATGGAAACGGACGATAAACCGCCGCTACTCGCTATTCCTATCAGATAATCGTTTAGATGCATGTGGCGGCGAGGGTTAACGGTGGTGAGTATTCTAAATATACATTCGTCGAGTCCGCTGTCGACCAGAGAAGCTCTATCATGCTTGCGCGTAGAGCTCGCGACGGTTGTTGGAATGCGACACGCGGCCGTTTCAGATTCTGATGCTGTTCGGCTCGCTTAATCGAGCAATTCTACTTGTGCGGCTCACCAGTTGCTCGCCTCCTCACCGATAGTGCTGCCGCGGCCAACGCGATTAATTGCACGTCCACCGAGATAATCCCGCCTTCCTTTATGCGGATATCTGAATCACGCTAGATGTCCGTACGTTTGATCAAACGACGTTGCTTGGCTTTTCGCAACGATGGACGTGGTACTGATGGCAGTAGGTGGTTTACAGTGAATTTTGGTTCGCATTTTTTAATAAGAAAATAATTATAAGGTTTTGAATGATTTTTTTTTATTCTTCTTATTATTATTCTTCTTTATTATTTAACCGGTTAATTGTTTAATCGTTTACAGTTCAGTTTGATCGTGTCGATAATTAATTACCCTGTTAGTGTAAATTTTATATTTGAAATCTGCGAGATGTTGGTATATTTTTAATTTTGCAATATGTTTTCGGTATCATGCAAATTTCTTCCTATCGACAATATTGTTTATTATGGCGACAAAATTTTCATCCTTTGGCCCTCTGCACTGGGAATTCTATTTCAACGCTTCTATTTTTTATTTTTTATTTATGTTTTATTTTTTAGTTAAAATGCAAGCAATCCGCATGCAGCACGTTTTCTGTAGAATGACACCGATGTTCCAGGGTTGATAAAATACAGTGGAAAATTCAGATTGTTCAACAGGGTAGAATCTTCATTATCAGAAAATCTATCAACCCTTTGCACTGGCAATTCTATTTCAATTTCCTTAGCAGCGGCTGCTTTCGAGTGTCTTATTTGAAATTTACTTTAATTAAAAACTAAGAGAATTTAAATAATCACTTGAATACAATTTCCAGGATTTCCACTTAATGATTCCCTTAATTGATAGTGTCGTCCACGATAGCCTTAGACCAGTCCAGCCCCTGATACTGCACACTAAAAATCCTCATCTACGGAGGATCTTGTTTATACGTGGAACTGGCCATGCCACCCCTGATCACGCTGTCACGAGAGACACAGAAAGGACAGCAGAGCCGAAGGAGAACGGGGTCTAGCGAGGTTATCCCGGTCACGCGTTAGTCAGGCTGAACCAGCCGATCTGTCAGTCAGTCCGGTCAGGAACAGTCCCGATGCTGGCAGCCGGTGACACGTTCGGTACACAGGCTCGGCTCAGTGCGAATACACGCGCCGCGAGGCCCGTTCTATTAAGAGCGAGCCACGAAAACGCTAGACGACACGAGGTGACACCGAGATGCCTGACACGACACGAGCCTGCGCTTAGCGCGCAGTCTTTCATTCTACACCACACCGGTTGCCTTGGTGTCTTAACAGCACCGACAGCTATGCGACTCGTTCACCCTGTCGTTATTTCGCTCTTCTCCCCTATGGCCACGTCAAACATTTTTACGCAGTGAGACTCCCTCGGTGACGCTCGATGGAGCAAACTCCCGATTTTCTTCGGGAATTATTATTAGGCTAGACGCTGCTTCTTGCTTTTCCAGGGAGTAAATCTTTCAGAGTTTGTAGACAGTTTGGTGGGCTGGAACGGTGGTGTTTTTTTATTTTCCAAGAAGTTTCAATCGAGTTTGATTCATTGATGTATTTGTGTGTCTTCTTGTGTGCATCTTGCAGGAAGAAATTTCAAGCTGCAAAATGTACACAATGCACGAACATATTGTAATAAGACATCTAAAATGTAGAAATGTAGAAATATGAATCTTCAGTTTAGTTAATTTCATCTAACTAGCAGTGATCTAGTCTTTGCTAGACGATTGTGAATAACACCTTTAATTGTATTTTATTTTCATATATTCTTCCTCTTGATTGGAGAATCTAAGAAATTTAGAAGAGGAACATAAAAACATGATCGTTTGTAACTCTTGATATTTGCTATCAATGTGGTATTATGCTAACAGCTGCAATTCCTATAATTACCAACGCCCATTGCAAATTGGTGAGAATTACGATCCTCTTCTTGCACTAGCACGTTTCATCGCTGCTTCCTCCCCTTTTCTTTTGTTTATGTTGAGCTATCCGGACGTCTAGCGTAACACAAAAGCGAACGCTTGCAGCTGCTGCGAGTGGTAAGACACACATCGTTGACGGTCCGTATATTTTGTCATAAGATGCTCGATGGGTAACGATAGAAACGATACAAACATAATTAAAGTTGTACAAGCCCCTATCCTTAATTTTATTGAGAAAGGGAAAAAAATGCGTATAATATTTTATATTTGAATTTCGATAAAACTGAAAAAAACCGTTAATTAATATGTAGCGGAATTCGACACCAACTAGTGTCGAACGACGACAGCGCAGTGGTTATCGCCTGAGGTTACGAACGTTAGGATACAAAAATGAGACAAAAAGCAGCAGTAGCCCAGCAGCGACATCTACACCAGCAGCAGAACTTATCTCAACAACTACTAACTAACACTTACACCTCAAATATTTAACACATAGGATCTGACCAGAAACACACTTTCGTTCGGAAGAAAGAGAGAAAGGAAGAAGGGAAAAGAGAGAAAGAGAGAAAGAGAATTTTAATAATACAGCGCGAATGCAAAGAAGTAAAACGCTTAATGCACTATTCAGAGCGAAGGCAATTGCAGAGAAAGATTGATTGCCAGTAGTTAGCGGAGATTTTTTCGCCGATTCATTCGCGTTCGAGAGATCCGATCTGGCCTCCATTAATAGTAACACGCTCTCGTAACAAACGCTTAATAAAACGTTGTTCCACGGCGATTCGCGCCAGCCAGTTTTTCTCTAATTACCGTGATACCTTGCTCACCTAGAAGGAAAAGAAAAACAACAGGCACGCGTGTCGTTAATTGCTTGCCGCCTTTCCGTTCGTTGAACTGATCGCGATTCTTCGTCCGCCCAGCGAACAGATTTATTCTTTCGCTAGGGAAACCCGATCGGAGATGTCGTGTCTCACGCCCACACCCGTTCAATTATCGTCGTGTGATCCAGCGACCAGCTTAATTTCGCCGGTTATTTTCGGTGTTCGAGATAATGTTACGAGGAAAAGCTAGTCTCGTGCTTTTTCGCTCGCCTTCTTTGTCTTGCTTGTCGTGGAATAAAATGATTTACGTGTTTACGTTCGCGTGGACCAAGTGTCTCTCGAGGACCGACAGTCAGCTATATATGACAAATGGAGCAAGATTTCGAATAGTAAATGCACGTTTTACACAATTCGTATATAGAATTTGAATCGGAATGGAAGATCGCTGTGCTATAAACGTTTCAAATTCTACGTAAATAAAACATCTGTCAAAAGGACACGATTGTTCAATTCAAATCTCCTCGTCCGAGGTGAATCAAAGTGCGATAAAAGCTGATCTATACGGTTGAGAATTTTGGATCTTAATTGCCGAAATAATGGTATAGGAACGCTAAATTTACACTTAGAATTTATATTACAATAGTTATATACTTATTTGATAAACGATTTCAAAGATATTCATCGATACACACTTATGCACGCGTCTCTGCACTTTCTTCCATATCCGACTGTTGACCGACTGAACAGTTTACATTCCTTTGTTTTGGAGACACATACATATACTTCCACACACTGATATTCACATACAAGTATTACTACTACGCAGCTAACCTAGCCTAGCACATACAATTATACATATCTCAATATATACAGCGAATGGGAGGAAGTTTCAAGGAATAAATAGAAATTTACAATTTGTCGCATAAATGTCGAGGAAAATATTAGGTTGGTATGATCACTTCCTACATGCAAGGTTGGCATGACTTCTAACGACGCTCTTTTGTTTTGGCGTTCGCCACGTGTTAGTTATCTCAGTGTATCCGGAGTATTCATATGGCTGTACATGGCTAAAACCTATTTAATAACAATAAAATCATCTTTATATCTGTATAGAAATTACGAAAATCCTCTATCATTCATACATTGGAATTTAAAGAATAACGTGTACATTGCCAATCAGCTAATTCAAATTTGCACATAAAACAGAAGAATGCGTTCAATCGTTCACGTTCTAACCAAATTTTCTTGTTCAAAGCGTGTGAAAGAGCACTAAAAGGACTGAAAAAAAAATAGATTACTGTCCGGCAGACAATATTACAACAGTTTTGCTTGTTCCAAAAGGAAGGAAGGGCGGTCGATCGCGAGTCCGAAACAAACGAAACGAGGCTCGACTTTCACCGGGACCCGCATTCTTCCGTCACACAGGCCGGTGCATCGACGTTGACAAGACGCGGCTAGCGATTAATCATCGCGTCGTGCGGGAAAAGAAAGAAAGTTTTAGCCCCGTGTATTCCAGTCACGGTGGATCGCGCCAGTTCGCCGCCGTATCTTTATCACCGACTGATAATGGATCATTATCCAGCTCTCTTTGTTCCGCCGGTTGAACGAACCCGTGGCCGAATACGAATCCGCGGACGCATTCACGGATTATTCAAAAGGCGGTCCTTACTCTCCCTCTCTCTCTTCTCTCTCTCTCTCTTTCGGGCTCGTACGCGTGTGCACGCTCGCGTCAGAGTTATTGCGAGAGGGCTCTGTTGTTGCAAATCCTTGGTCGTGGCATTCTTTCACAGCATTGGCCCGATGCGACGTGGACGAAACGCGCGGACGAGTCATTAATCATCGGTGGCGGAGGATTTAGAAAAAGCATCCGACCGGTGTCCTTCTCGATGACAGAGCCTAGGCACAGCTTGTTCTCTGGCTAATAGTTTGATACGCGTTTATGCCGCACGCGATGAACCGTGATTTTATTATTCGATCGACACAACCACGTTCTTTTTTCCACGTTGCTTTTCAATCGCGCTTTTTTACCGACGTTTTTATAGACGTTACCGACTGTTTATATTGTCCGATATTGTTTGTTGTGTGGGATACCTAACCTTATTGTATTCTTCAAATTTCGTGATAAACTAAGAAATTTGTAATATTTTTAGAAACACCAACGCACGATTAAAAGATGGAAAATTATGGATATCGACAGTGATCGTTTCGTGCATTTAAAAATTCGTAAAAAGTAAGAAGATGCGATTGGGTGTAAAATTATTCAGAGAATGCGACAGAATTAGAGGACACAGTGGATGATATGTCGCGTTCGTTTCGTTGTTTGACAGAGACAATGTGGTACAAGGACATGAAGGGAAAGTTCGTATTCATTGAATAGCATTTAACAGCATTGTTAGATTAGGGATTAGAGAGCGCGGAATTTGACTTGTTCAAGGTTATTTCTTTAAGATACATCAGGTAGAGAATTCTTTTGTTGTTATTCATTCGCTTTAATGTTAGAGATCGGATAAGAATATTTTTTGAAATAACATTGAACAATAGATGCCAACATATATTCAACGATTTTATGACATATAGGCTGATTTGCAAGTAGATTGATACACCAGAAATAACAACTAATCACTATGCTTGTAACAGATTCTGAATGCGGTGATTATCGGCTTTCGAATCTTCGGCGTCGAATCAACTACTTTCAATTTGCAATCGCTTTCAACGCTACCATCCGATCGGTACAACTCCACCCCCGCATTTAATTTCCAAATCTCCCGTGCATCGTCACCATCAGTAATCTCCGCCCCCGTCTTCTGGCTGTTGCTTCTTCTTTATGTTTATCATATTTATTATTCATAGTTATTTATTTTACTTCACATTTATTATTTTATTTTTATCTTTATTATTTTTATTATTATTATTTTATTATTATTTTTGTTATCTTATTTTTTCTTCACATTTATTCTCCACACATTTCTTTTATTCTGATTAATTGGGAATTGGAATTTTTATGAAATTTATCTAGCAACCATTGGAAGAATATTTCTCTTCTTTAGCTAATCGCCGCCTCCGCCTTTTGGCTGTTGTTTCTTCTTACTTCCAAGTCCATCTCGAGTATTTATGTTTATCATATTTATTATTCATATTTATTTATTTATTTTTTCTTCACATTTATTCTGCATATATTTCCTTTATTTTGATTAATTGGGAAGGAGACAAATGATCTATTTTCTAGTTGAATATTTGAATTTTTGTAAAATTTATGTAGCAACCATTAGAGGAATATTTCTTTTAATAATTTTGAAGCATCACTGAATGACTGAAAAATACATCCACTGTCTACTTGATTTGAACGTTTGCCACTTTGAATATAACTTAAAATTTGATTAAAATATAATTATCAATTTAGACTCGCTAATATTTAAAAACTGTCAAAGCAATTTACCTACTTCCCTAAACCCTTTTTCCAAAAATTTCTCCAGTTTCTCAATTCTAATTAAAAATTCTGACCAAAAACGTACTCCAAAAACCTCTTCATTTGAATCTATTTTATTTACATTTTACCCAAACTTATTAAACTCTTACCAATTCTGCTGCCCTCAAACTATTGCCATTTTGTATACAGGGTGGTTGGTAACTGATGGTACCAGCGGAAGGGGGAGGGGGTGATTCTACGCGAAAAAAGTCGAAAATATAGAATAAAAATTTTGTTTTTAATTTTTCCATCGAGACAACGATCCACAGTGAGATGCGTTATTATAACGAGACGCGATAAAACGCAGGCGTACCGACCGAATATTCAAAGTGGATTTCCTCGAAAACAAAGCTTCAAACAAAAAATGTTTATTCTATATTTTCGACTTCTTTTTTCGCCTAGAATCACCCCCTTTCCGCTTGTACCGCCAGTTACCAACCACCCTGTATAACTTAAAATTTGCATATAATTAACAATTTAGACTTGCTAATATTTAAAAACTGTCAAATTTCACTAAACCCTTTTTCCAAAAATTTCTCCAGTTTCTCAATCCTAATTAAAAATTCTGACCAAAAACGTACCCTAAAAACCTGTTCATTTGAATCTGTTCCACTTACATTTTACCCAAACGTATTAAACTCTTACCAATTCTGCTGCCCTGAAACTATTGCCATTTTATAATACAAACTAACATACCAATGACCGTGGAGTTAACATGGCACAGTATCGAACTACTCGCGTGAGGATATTTCGAGCGTGCGGATGGCCAAGCGGATTGTCTCCACGCAACGCCATAGGGCGTATCGACGTCAGCGGGACATGGCTGGCAATTAATCACCGCAAAGGATCCACAGCGAGGATCTACGGGAGGAGCACGCTGAGTGTCCCTCGGTGCCCCGTTCGGTGACGTCGGTACGCGTGCCGGCTTTATAGTTCGCGCGTTCGACTGTCGTATAATAATGAGCCAGCCAGAAAAAGGAATTCCGTTTGGCCGTTACAAAACGGCTAGGTGCGCGCTGGATAAACGATATGCGGGTTCTCTCCAGTCGGGCCACTATTTATTAAAAAGTCAGCTCGACGACGTGCTACATCGGGAGGAAAGTGATAACACGCGGCTCGAAAGGTGCGGTCATTAAGCTTCGCTGGACAGGAGGTGCGTCACTGGAAACCTTCCTCTGGAATCTCCAAAAGCAAGCTGATTTCCCCGCCAACGAGTTTCCACGCGAACAGCATTTATTTTCTGCGAGAATTCTGCCCGATGAAAGTCACAGGTTTTGCGAGGTGGTCGGCTTCAATTTTCAATTAATCTTTCAATTTTTATTTAGGCTTAGAAAAGATCGTAGAAAATTTTTAGACGATGAACATCGACCTGGAATTTTTTACGATCGTTTCACGTAAATTAAGATCTTCTTAGGACACCACATTTCACGCGCTTTCCCACCGCTTGGAAAGCCTGCTTTTCGCGCACGTCACCATGCAATAGTCTAGCTACATCGCCGTCCCTGAGAGAGCCGAGCTCTCCCTTGCACAGTGCTATTAATAGCCCGCTCATTATCGCTGTAAATGAGCCGATTCTTTAATATCCGCATTCACATGGATCTACGATGATCGCGAGGGAATGGGGTTCCAGTTTCGATCCGCTTAGCACCTGCTCGATTCGCTGATCCAAAACCATCGATATGGCTTTTAATAAAAAGAGAACAGGTAGAAATTGCAGCAGCTTGTAAGTGAATTCTATTATCTTGCATCGGTTCTAGTTCTCCTCGGTCACCTTGTAAATCAACCTTATCAGACAGAAATCTAACGACCAGATGTATATTAAACGACAGGAATCGTGAGCTGCAAATTGCATCGATCAGGCTTCCTGAATCGATAAGATTACGCGATCAACGACACATGATTCACCGATTTCATAATGAGAGTATCGAGCGTTATTGTAATTGGGATATTAAAATGTTAGCAGTAAATCGGCGAGCGTAGCCGCGAGCCGCTGATTGCGTGGCTGGAAAAGCAGAAGTAACAGGTTATTGGTATTTAAAGGCGACCTCGAGATTTCTCCTGATGCTCGTTGCCCGAGCTATTCATTACCGAGTCTTTTGCAACGCACAGAGGATAGGTGTAATAGGCGGAGTATCGTAATAACAGCGTTGCAAAATTATTTATGGCTCGGGCGTGCTGAGCAAATAGGTAAAACAGCTGCCAAGTGACCAGTTCGCGATCCGGTAGCCACGGTCCATGTATTAGCCGCGACTCGTTGAAATAATTAACCAAGTCGTGAAGCGTTACACGCGTTCAGCCCAGCTATTATGCATCGTACGCGTTTCATCCTCTTGCCCCTGTCCCTTCTTTCTGCATCGTTCGTGCGTAACGCTTCGATACATTGGATGATCGCGGATCTTGTCGCCTTCTCCTCGACTTGTGTTATGACACATTCTCAATTCGATAGGTCAATTTGATAGAAACATGCCTAGAAGATTGCCTTTAGCTGATAATTCTATGCAACCTGTTTAAGCTAAGTCGATCGAAAGTGGTGTCAGTTGATTGCCGCTCATGGTCGTTCCACCCAATGATCACTGATCGTAGGCAACATAATCGAAGCTCAGCCTTGAAAATAGCCTGGAGAACCCTTCTTTATTTAGGAAGACCCTTTTTTATTTAGGAAGATCCTCAAATTTCCACAAAATCACTAGCTACATATAAGGATCATGTAATAACAGATTGATATATTTGTTTGGCAGGCACGGTGAACGCGAATGGCGAGGTGAAACGACAGAGGACGTCGTACACCAGGTACCAAACGCTGGAGCTGGAGAAGGAGTTCCACTTCAACCGCTACCTGACGAGGCGGCGTCGCATCGAGATCGCGCATGCCCTTTGCCTGACGGAACGTCAAATCAAGATCTGGTTCCAGAATCGGCGGATGAAGTGGAAAAAGGAGCATAAGATGGCGAGCATGAACATTGTTCCGTACCACATGTCGCCGTATGGCCACCCTTACCAGTTCGCGCCCCACCCAGGCCAGTTCGCTCATTTGGCCACATAGGACGAGTTCTCGCCCGCCGAGCTCGGAGCACACGCTGTCCGGTTCCCCGGGATGTACGGCGAGCAGAACTTCTAAAAGGCTTTTTTCCTGTTCTCGGCTCGGTCGCCGTCACCAAAGACTATAGCAAGTCTCGCGTGACCTGGCGGCCCGGGACACTTCACTTCCAGTAGGACACGTGGTGAGACCCGACGAGGTCTGACACAGGCCACCGATGCCTCGACGGATTGTCACTCGTCAAGCAGAATTTCTACTCCTCTCGTTCTTTTTATTCTTTTTATCCCTCTCCCTCTTCTTCCCCTACCCGGCCTTTCCGTCGTCTTCTCTCATCGTCTTTTTGCTGGTATTCGAGTACTACACGCGTTGCGTTCAGACGAGAAAGGGTTTTAGAGTTTTTATCACGAGGAACCTCGACCCGACGTGTTCAAACTTTAAGAAACGAAACTTCCTGAAATTCATCGTGGTTTTACCGTATTTTATGCTACCTTTTCCATACACGATCGATTGGAATTCGACGATCCGTCGGTCTGTGCCTGTGTCCATCCATAAGATACTCCGTCACAATACAACTATTTGAAGTTGAAGGGAAGCCAAAAATTTTCTGCAAAGCACGCCGTGCGCCCGATTAAATGGACTGGACGCGCTCCGAGGGGCTCTCGCCGCGGCTGGATTACAAACGTACCGATGCTGAACGCGGACGAGGAGCCACCTCAGCGGGTGAGATAAAACCGCATCAGTAGTTTTTAAGGCTTAGAAATTAGCGGTCTAAGAAATTAATTAATTGAGCGACTAATTAATTAATTATCTTGTCTGGCTGCGCACTGTTCCGCACCTCTGGATCTATCCAAACCCCCCTCCTCCCCACCCCTTGGCCCCTGTATCCAACCTATGCACATCGTTCCCTATATTCCGAATACGAAGGAGAAACTAAAAAAGAAAAAGAAAGGAAAACAGAGGATGCGCTGATGTACTTACTTAACTTCTCGTTTCTTCTTCCACTTCCTCTCTTCTCTTTCTGTTCTTTCGCTCGTTCTCGAAATCTGTCTCTCTGCGAGGGCGCGTTCGTCGATGGAGATTCGCGGACCACGCAGTCTCCATCGGCGTACCGCGCAGTTTCTATGTGCACGTTAAAGTCTCTACTTCATAGTACGTAAGGTGCCTATTAATACTCGAGTCTATTCTCTGCCGTTTTTCGATAGAGGCTGCTGACAATTTTCGAAGTCCGCTCGGTCGACACGAGATAAGTCGCCAAATCGATGCGACAAAGCGCATGTTAACTTTATAGCGAGTAAGAACAGCCGATAGTTAAGAACAAGCTGTTGTATCGCGCCACCGCGAACCTCGTTTGCTATACCGCAGTTCGTTAAGCCAAATCGATCGGAAAAGTATCACTGCTTTCCTCTACAATTTACAACATTCTAAATGTACACATCTAATACACCAAGTCACTTGTTTCACACGATATTCCATGTTCCTCTTATTTTTCTCTTTTCTGCCGTGTTTTTTTAAATATATGTTTCTTTATTTCCTATGTCTTCATCGAACACAACCAAGTTGTCGAAGGTAACACTCGATGGGTTTTGAATTTTCGATAGAACATTAAGAAGAAATCGGTGAGCAGCCGAAGATAAGCAAGCTCTCTGTAAATACCGCGGTCCGTGTTTTTCTATGGCAGCTAACGATCGTCGTTTCAGAACGAACTACAATATGAACTGTTCTTTTTTACGACGATAACTTTAGGCGTAGTACGCGTGCGATTCAACCAGAGCAACACAATTTCGATACGGAACCGTACGAAGTCGAGTCTCGTTGCACTCGCAGAATTCTCGCGTCGCGTCGTTCTTTATAATAGTTGCAAATGTTCGGTGCATTATACATACGATACAATATTGTTGGAAATTGTACAAGAATTAAAGAATGTACAACTTTTCGTCTAGAGGTAACAGAGATTTCCAAATCAGCTGTTCACACGTACATATGCGAGATAAACACGTTCGTGTCCGCGCATGCGTTTGCCGTTTGCCTGCGCGGTCGCAACTGCGCATAGCGACGCGACGCCGCGTGCAATACGAGCGAATGAAGCGGAGTTTGTACAGTAAAACGGACGAACCGACGAAAAACGAGCAATTGTCCTTTAAGGAAGAGAGTGAAAAGAAAGAGGAAGTGGAATAGAAAGATTCCTCTACTTAATCGAACAAAACGGCAGGTGTATAAATGAATTTAGATAATGTGTTCGCGGTCGTGGTGCGCGCACGTTCGCGCGCTCGCGTTAATTGGTTTATCTTGTGATACGAAGACATGGAAAAAAGAAAAGCTATAATTAAACGAGAAAAAAAATAAGATAAACAGCTAGCAGTCGCTCCGTGCTTAGTAAGATGTCGTGAACTGCGTAACTTTATGCGAAGCAAATTCGGAAGAATACAGGGATCTAAAAAAGTATATATTATCGATATTTAGAGAGAGAGAGAGAGAGAGAGAGAGAGAGAGAGAGAGAGCAAGAGAGTGAGTGAGAGAGAGAGCGAGAGCGAGAGAGAAAAAGATTAAAAATGTAAGGTGAAAACGAACAAGGCGGAAAGAGAGATGTAAGTGTAGGCTATAATGTTGAATTGTACATAGCTATTGAATATATGGCAACACAATATTGAACGACGTTATTATCGTACGAGGCGTTAACGAACGAGCCGATTCCTTCAGTTCTTTTGCAGTCGATAAGCGACAAAAAATGATGTATCCGTGCTTCGTGGAACGTAATTGTTTGTGATATCTGGCACAGATGCAGGATACAAGTTGTTCGAAGAACGAATCGAAGCATATTTCCTATGTTGCAGAATCTTTCGTTATCGCCTGGTACTTTATATAGGAATATTTAAAGAAAAAGATAGTGAGGATTATAATAGTAATTATTATTATTATTATTATTAATATTATTACAATGATTATTGAAATTATTGACATTATTGCTATTATTCTATTGAGAGTGAGCCTGTTGCTAATGACTTGGTCCAGTGTTAATATTGTATTTTATTTGTTTCGTTATTATTATTATTATTATTATTTTTTTTTTTTTTTTTTTTGTTGTTCACGCCGCGTGTCGTACACAACACGTTCCGTACCTATGAATGCAGAGTTCGGTTTTTCGCGCTCTTTAAGGGAAAAGAATCCGTCGTGAATGGGAGACGCGGAACGCGTGTCTTTTCGACGTTCGTCGTTTTACTTTCTTCAAGTCGACCGCGTCGTTCGGTAAACACGCGTCGCCGACTCCGTAGAAATCGAGGATGAAAAGAAACAGTGGTCAACGAAGCGAATAAGAAGAAGAAGAAGAAGAAGAAGCCTATTTACTCGTCAGGTGCGAAGGATGCGTTCTCCACTTTAAATTAAGCTCAAGTATTACGTTCGTGTAGCGTCAACTCAAATGTTACTTCATTCCATGTAATATACGTAATAGTCTAACTAAAAATACCTACTTAATACATCTACGTAACCTAGAGCACCGTACGTGTAAGGTCGCATAATTATATAATTTAAATTGTAATTATTAAATGATATGACGTACAGAAACATACTATCGTTATTCATTACCTGATAATTCCGATACATCAAATTCACGAAACCATTACTAATTATGGCTTCTAAGAGCCATCATAACCTATAATTACAGAAGCAAGAAATCGTTCAAGGTCCAATACATAAATAATTTCGGCCATATTTACTCGTGAACTGTGCACATTTTGGTTAACGAAAAATATTAAAATCGTTTAAGGAAAAAACTACTTTCCCTCCGAGTGCAACAATAATTGTTGCGCATTACGAGATACCAAACGACTTAACTGTCCGATAACGCAATCCTGAATTACTTTTAATCGGTGGAATAACACGACGCAACGCATAAAAATTGTGTTAATTACGGCGAGCTCGTAAAACGATAATTATTATGTTTACAATTACGGGCGATAGGACGAGGCCAGCCGTTGCTGAAATTCCAGGCCGCGATAACATTCGAGTCGAAAGATCGAGCGATGCCCAGCCCAAAGGTTATCGGGCCCAGTGCACGCGTGTACACGCGCATTTTTCTTCGACTATAATAACGTTCGGTATGTGTAGATGGATCGTTCTCTAATTGGCCACACGTTTCACGAGTTTCCATTTCAATCGTACGGAACAACGGTTCCATCTACCGAGAGCTCGTGAATTATCCGCAATTATCGGTAACAAGGCTGGCTGATTATATTTCACGGCATCAGAAAATAATAGTTTGCCCGTTAACATTGAAACGAGCCGAATAATTGCCTTCTTTAATAAGAGATCGTATCGATGACAGTAATCGGGCGTATCCGATCGGTGGTGAAAAATAATTTCGTTTTCGGCTACCTGCCTTGTTCCTTTTATTTGTCCAATATCCACCATTCGTCCAATAAATTGGATAAAAAATATTTTCTACCTACGAGCACCACTTGTGTGCGACAGTGACGTAATTCGAAGGGCAAGGATCGAGAAACTGGTGGAGATCGGCGATCGTGAGCGGTCGAATCCGCTCGAGTAGCGCGATAAGATCGCGTGACAACAGCGGGAGGTCGCGCGTGATAAAGCAGCCTCACACCCTCAAAAACTACCGAAACGGACAGGAGTCGGGTAACAAGGAGACAACAAGAGACAAGAGGACTGAACGCAAGTCACGATCTATGCTTCGAGCAGTGCTTCTCTTTCTATCTCTCTCTCTCTCTTTCTGTTTATCCTACGATTTGACCATGCTACCGACGATGACAGCGCAAGTTTCGATCCACCACCGGCTCCTCAGGCTGCACGTTTCGCCTACTCGACGATCGTGACTTTCCTTGTCCAGATTGTAACGATAGACCGCACGGATCGAAGGATAAAACGAGCATGGCGCCGTCGAATTATCGATCCCTTCCGTTCCGCTGGATCCGTGGCCGGTCTTACGCGGACAGCCATGAATCCATGATAGTCATTAACTAGAGTGTTCGTTGGCAAACGTAGAATTTTCATTTCTACCAACCTCTCATTTTGATGGTTCAATCGAAAGTCGTAAAGGACTTTGGTAATTTGATAGTCGATGATTATCGACATTGAAACTTCGTCTAACGAGTTCGTTACACTCTTCGTCTAGTCGAGGAACATGTAATAGCGGATTTTCACTGTTTCAAGACATGTTCGTGATACTGCTACTCATAAATATGATAATAACAGAGTATGAATTTTGGCATAATAGGGCGATGAAGGAATTCAATGACAGAGGGTTTGTCAAGTAACAGTATAATTCTCCAAGATTTGATAATTACAAAGAACAGTTTTATCATCGTATGTTGGCTTTTGCAAATCAATTTAATCTCATAAAACGATTATAAAGAATAAAATACATCTAATAATAAACAAGTGTCTAGATTCTGTCACAAATAGTCCTCAAATTATTTCTCCTAACCATTAATTATGACAAATAGCATTTTAAAAAATACCGCAATTATAACACCATAAAATGTGTCTCAACATCTTACAGATGTCCTGTTCGTAAACGATGTTCGCCGCCATGTTTGCTAGTAAAAACCTGAAGAAATCCTCGTGTTCGTTAAACGCTAGAAGCAAAGCAGTTTACATGAAACGGTAGAAAATTCGCAAGATTTCGAGGTAGGATTTTCTTGGTGGCTAAGCGAGCCTCGTCTCCGGGAAAACTCGTAGCAGAAAGCGTGAAGCGTTTGGCGCGGAACGCCGTAGGTATATAATACCTCTGGGCTGGCGTCAGTCACTCAGTCAGTCATTGATACCGCGCGGTGATTAATGAAGAGTCAAGGTTCGGGATCACGGTGCCGAGTTCAGAGTAGGGGACACGACGGGAGAGCTCTCGAGAGGGACGAGTATCGATACCGCACGTTCCTTGGGAATAAAGCGGAGACGTGCTCGTCGCGCGTGCAACCACAGGGAATGCCCGGTGTTTGTTTCAGACGAGCGCCAATCGTTAGCCCTTCTATAGCCTCGTGCAATGAACTTGAGTTATTATTCTGTTACAGTCGTTGTTCCATGTTACCGAGTTTGTATCAAGAAATGGACATCTTTCGTGCGATCGTTATATTCGTGGAGCTCGGGTTTCTTTCTATAGTTTTGATAAACCGGAGTATCCATCAGGGCATCTTTTTGATCAACACGTTCAACGTCACACACGTGTCACGCTTTAAGTCGAATTAGGATTTATATTGATGTATGTAACTATAGTAGTCGATTTGAGGTGTTATGATTGGATAGTTGCAGTTGCTAGTGTATAGAAGCCGAGATAGGTTCTGCTGCTGTTGTAAAGATGTCACTGCTGGGGTACTGCTGCTTTTCTTCTCATTTTTGTATCGTGGAATAAAAATCGAACTACGGTCGCCGGGATTTGATCCCGCGTCCCGAACGTTAGTAATCTAAGGCGCTAACCACTGCGCTGTCGTCGCTCGACGCTAGTTGGTGTCGTCCGGTGGTATTTGGTGTCGAGTGCTGCCATAGATTAAAAAAATAATAGAAGCATGTGAAATAATAAAAATATATCTGTGTTATTGTACAAAAATACACAGAACAAAGCACAAGCCGTGAATAAGATTTTATTGCGAACGCGTTAATGGTAAAATCTTGTAATGTTGTCGTAAAATGATTATAACTACGTGACAACTCGTCATAGAAACAGCGGGCCATAAATCGAAGCAGACGAACGAGAGGATTGTGATGCGAAAGGCAGACGTCTATGGCGAAAAAGTATCGCAATTCTCGAAAGCGGCACGATGTGGCCGGAAAGCCATTAACAGGCTCCCGCTAAGACACCGGCAAGATGATCCGCGTTTGGAAAAGTTCGATAACTCGATCGGCAGCGTGAGTTTTTCCGCGGCGAGTCAGAAAGGCAGCCCTCGATCCCGCGGCCCTTTCTCCTTCCATCAGCGGTCGATCGGTTGAGTGACAGGCGACGCAGGGACCATGAAGAGAGAAAGAGTCAGAGACGAAGGAGGCAGAGCCCGTCCGTCTGTCCGTCCGTCCGTCCGCGTCGCGTTTGTTCGTCCGTTTGTCCGTCCGTGGCCGCGTCCCCTGTCCACAAACGGAGCGGAGCAAGACTTCACCACTTTTATGTACGGAGTCTGAATAACAAATCTGTCCAATTCACATGTCGACATCAAAGAAGATAATATAAACACTACATCGATACATCGTCTACAAAACCTTAATGTTTTATTAATGCGGCCTCCGTCCTCGTCCCATTCCGCCGAGTCCATTCCACTCCACAGATGCAGAGACTCGGACGGACACCAGGCGCAACTCTTCCTCTGGCCAACGAAACTCGACGATCTGCGCCGATCCACCGGTGGAGTATCAGCACGCTACGGGGAACACCCGCTTATCCTGCTCTCGAACCTCCAGTTTCTCCTTTTGTGCTTTTTGCCAGCCGATGAGATGTGCGCCCCCTTCCGGACAAGCTTTTGATCGCCTGTCCAGCCATAACGTCCGCAGATACTTGTCTTGACGCCCCGGTATCGCGGATCGAGTCCCGCTTTTGAAAAAATTCGCAAGCGATAGTCGATGCATTGGATCGAAGGGTCGAAGGACCGAGGCTTCCGGTAGATTCGATGCAGGTTCAGAGATAAAGAATCGTTCAGTTCGATAGGTGAGATTCTGAGATATATATAGAGTTATGAAGGAGTTTTCGATGTTTTTGTGCTTGTTTCTAACATTGAAATATACTATAAGTCTAAAGAAGAATTATTGATTTGTGTGGTTAAAATTGCTTGTGTATTCTTCGTCCGGTATGTTAGATTTTTAGGTTTTTTGATAATTGTGAGCACTCAAAAGATTGATAATTTTAAACGTTTAGAGATCAATCTTTGGATTGAACGAAAATACGCAAAACGTTTTATCTAATGAGGCGGTTTATTATACGTGTTAATTTAAAATCGTAATAATCAGTGTATATTAAAATCGTAATAATCAGTGTATATTAAAATCGTTTTAAATACAAGTACAGAGATGGCGCATGCAGGTCTTTTAGATTTTTCGATAATTGTGAGCACTCAAAAGATTAATAATTTTAAACGTGACATCTAGAGGTCAGTTGAACAAAAATACGCAAAACGTTTTATCTAATGAGGTGGTTTATTATACGTGTTAATTTAATAAAGAGACGAGTGAAAATATTGTAATAGTCAGTGTATGTTAAAATCATTTTAAATACAAGTACCGAGATAGTGTGTGCCGGTCGTAATCATAACTCGTTCAATGCTACTGTTCGACTCTACGCTCGCTAGTCGACTGTATATAAACTCGTTACGATGATCGTCCTAGAGAGTACGTTCGTCTATTCGTATCGATCGGTGGTATTACAGAAATTGTAAACGTATCTCCGGTGTCGATTACAAGTAACGAAGACGATGTTTTGCTCGGAGTTTGTTTACCTTTAAGCCTAGCGAGCCAAAACAACGTTGCCACTTCAGGTCACAACACTGTAAGCCTCTCCCGATTCGAATCTTCCGTCGACTCATATACCACTACATATTCATATTGTTTATGTAGAATGTAGTACATATTGTATTATCTGTAAATAATGCTTATACAATCCTACTGCTTTCATTTTAACCAACGATTATTTGATGTTAATATTCTGAATGAAAAATTACGAATAGCACACGATAGCAATTCCTTCGCGTTCTTCCTACATTTAAAACTTCTTCTGGCCAAAGGAAAATACAATTTGAAAATGTGGCAAAGAACGCAGGAGGAAATAATTCATAAAATGAATACATAAAAAATACATAAAAATACATTAAAAAAATACTGAAATATACGTAAAAATGTTTCTCCTCTTGCCAAATATCTTTCAAATGACATTAACATTCAAACTAATATATAAAAAAATACTGAAATATACGTAAAAATGTTTCTCCTCTTGCCAAATATCTTTCAAATGGCATTAACATTCGAACAAATATATAAATTATAAAAAGACATATTTGATATGAAATTTCTAACCTGTGTAATTCTATCCTCAAAATAATCTAACCGTTGCATCTATGACATCATCAATTTCTAACCTTCGGAAACGGATATCCAACAGACCCAGAAAAATAGTGATACACAAATATTCGGATACTTCGAAAGTTTCATCACACCTAACGTTAATAAAACTTTCCAATTTACTATGAACATATCGAACTTTATTATACTCCCATACCTTCTGCATTATTAATCCGTGCTTTGTATTCCTAATTGTATTTATAACAATTCCTTCTCTCTTTTCGCATAAGAACGAAGGATATTTTCTATCGGAAGGAAGATCGTGACGCGTCGAGTCAAACGGGAAGGGAACCAATGTGGAAGACGCGACGAGTCTCGTGACACAAGGGACCCACCTAATTCAATTTGCCGGGCACGTTTCCCGAACTCATCGATGGCTAACGTTGCAGCTTCAGCCGATTACCATATTCGCATTGGCGCGCGATCGATGCTTCTCTCGCGCGCCACTTCAATTTGTATGTAAATCCCCGCGGAGCCGGTGGGTTTGACCGAGTTACCCAGTTCGTCATCGGTCCGCGAGATAGTCATCGACATGTACGCGACGACGCAACCACCCGTGGCTACCGGTTGCGTTTATTACAAAATTTTTATATCAATCCGCTCCACTGATACCCAACCATATTGCAATTAATATACTTTGCTTCTTTCGCAACTTTTGAATGTTCTGCTTTTCTCCTTGAGATGAACTAAATTCACAAATATCAGCGCGTATACTCGTTACGTTTACACGTTGGAGAAATAGAAACAAATTGTAATTTAATTTAGTATTTTAAATTGTAGAGTACGTACGATGCCAAACGGAATACGAGATTTATAATAAAATAGTAGGAAATAATAAAAAAAAGCTAGGAATCATAGAATTTGTGCTAAATATCAAGTGGAATAAAAATAATTCTATATTTGTACACCATATAATTGCAATTAAAGCGTTATATGTGACTCAGACCATAAAGTCTTAAGATTTAATTAGTAGAAAAAATCATTGATGATTTTTAATGGAAAGTTGATGAAATGGCTAGTAACTTTCTCGTTGTTATGTTTCTGATAAAACGTTGAAATTTCTTTGACGATGAAACAATTTACTCGATGATGATAAAAAGTGCGTAATTAATTGGACAACGTCCTGCGATTAATTTTTAGCTTCAGGACTTTCGCATTCACGGACGGAACGTTAGAAAGTAGAGAAGTAGCTGGAAGCACGGTGAAACGCTCGAAAAACACGATTTTCCATGACCACTTTAAACGTAATCTTTTACAGCCTATGATACTCATAAAAAACATCTGCACAGGAGTCGACTTTCCGTGTGTTTTAAATTACCTGTCCTATGGGAGGCTTTCCTGGCAACCTGAACTAGGATAACGTTATTTCTCAACTTCACTCGCCTTATAACTAAACTAAAAAATCATTCCTTTAAAGGAAATCATTCCTTTAAAAACACACCATAGAAAATAATCGTAAATGCTGCTTTATAATCATATAATTGAGGTTAGAAGTGTGAACATACCTTACTGTTATATATAGAACGAGTAAATACTGTTTACTAATATCTCTACACGTTCAACAATATATTCTGCACGTTTTGCTTGCGACGAAATAACGAATGCGAATGGTTTGTTGAAATAAACGAAGTCTTGTTACAATATGTCGCTATCAACTGCTACCAAGGCGCCACGGTGGTCACCCGTGACCACCAATAAGATAAACGGTCCATTGGGGGAAAACGTTGTCTTACATCATCAATTTATTATTATTTTGCCATTATATGCTTTGAATAATAAAAATTCCCCCGTGGTGTCCTCAGCGAAACGTGTGATTTCAGAATTCAATTATTTCTATTGCTACTGAAGATTTTGAAACGTTACTAACGCTGCATATGACGTCATTGCAAAGTTATCTTCAATTCGTTTAGATGTCGCTTAAAACATCGTATACATAATATAAGAAATAGATATTGACACGCAAACTTGATTTGATGGCCTTAAAATTATCTTCAGGGTATTCTCACAGATACTTTGTAGGTAAGTTAGATGCTGAATTTAAGCAAGAGCCGGTATATAACATGTGATTTTGGCGTGGCAGTAAAAGTGTTAACTTGTCCTGAGCTAAACGAATCTCCCTGTCCTACCAATACAAACAGATTGTTACGAACATCGGTAGATGTAAACCTAAATCAATGACAGACTTCTCAATCTCACCGTATCGTCTCCATCTGCTATACTTCGAACGGAACGCGTAACTCGAGCCAAAAATCGACGCAGCGACTATTTCGCTTCGCTGGAGTCCGGCTACAGCGAACGTTACGCACGAAATGCATAAGCACAGCCCCGTGTAATTGTATGCAGGAATGCAGGCAAGGTAGCGAAGACAGGGTGTACGGTCTTCTGCTGCCGTAGGGAGGTTTGAAATCGAACGAACGAGGACGAGCGGAACAGTAAGAAGGGCGCAGGGCAGCGGGGAACGAAAGAAAGCAGGAAAGACGAAGAGAGCGAAGAGAAGACGACAAGATAGATAGAGAGAAGCCCCTGATCCGCGGCTGATGTGACTGAAGGCCGCGCCGTGGAAAGAGGCCCGAGAGCTGAGTGACAGCCTCGCCACGTATGTGGGAGGCGAACCCGCAACAAAGGAAAGACGATAGCCTTATGCAAATAGCTGCGATATCGCGAGCACTCCCCGCGAGACGCACGGACCCGCTTCGTTGATGGAGAAGCAGGCCACGGCAGAAACCTGCCCCGTCCACGGCCCCACGCCGGATTCGCTCGCGTTCTCTACTCGTCCAGACACCCGGGGAAAAATTTTACCAACACGCTGCTGGGAAAACCAGAATATACGATCATCGCCATTCTATTCCACAAGGAGACGTATGGCGGAAGCTTCGTGCGCTGATATTGGCTTGGCAACTAAGTGATTGCGGATTTTGTCATTAGGTGGTATTGACAAAATCCGCAATCACTTAGTTGCCAACCTAATACAAGAGTGCGGTTTTGCACTTTAACCTTTTGAGCGCTATGAACGTATATATGCGTTTTCACATAACCTAACATTTTTACCGTAACATTTTTAGGCTAAAAGTGGCGTTAAAGTGGCGTGATAAAAGAGACGGCCAATAAAAGAAAGAAAAGAGACCAATGCGAAAAATGTAACATTGGCTTAGGTATCGAACTCTGCCTTTAGATTTACCATACAATACGAAATTATTAAATGTTCAATTTAAAAGATATAATTTCAAACTTTGACATTGTTCATGTTACTATTGCTTAATGAAATAAATGGTTGTTAAGGCTTTTCAGGTCACTACATAATTTATTTTAGTCACAATCGATATATTTTGCAATGAAAATTCAGTCTGCTCAATTGGGTTCTCTCGTGAAATATACGCAGCCCATGGTGTGCTTCTTCGTAAAGAGTGGGCCGTCCAGGGCTCACGCTTAACGTCGGATAACGGAGCATTTAAAGGGTTAATTGTGTGTTCGGTTGCTTGAATGAGCGAAAGTTTGAAATTTTAGTCTAAATGTTTCAAAATTTATTTTTCAATAACTTCCAAATTTTTGAATTTTTTACTTTTCAGATTTCAAATTTTCAAATTTGTTAATTGTTCCACATGTACCTGAAGTTGGCAATGACGTTATCTAATGGCATGCAAATTGGTTTTTTCTGCTATTCGATAAACTGTTATTCGATGAAGAAGAAATTTATACGAAATAAAGGAATATTCTTCCGGATTATCGTGGAAGATGATAAACTCCAGCTATAAAATTTTATGGACCTTCGGCAGCCCATTGCGTTTGAAAATACACAGATTATTTTGACTTCTGAATTCCCATTATTTAACTAGTGAACGTTAAATACTAGATTGACACTCCATTATTTACCTAATGAAACGTTAAATATTAAAACAACAAAAGTCAACTTCTGGTTTATTATTTAACTAGTGAATTACCGTTTACTGTAAATTCTTAAATATTCAGACTACCAATAAAATCTTCAAGATCCTTTGATTAACTCATAGTAAACGATTTTATCTCTCTATTGCTAATTAGAAAAATTCATTAAAGAAACACATTAATCCAACAATAACCCAGCTATCAATCCACTATCAAACTTATAGCGAGCCACGTCCTTGTCCTAAAAGAATCATTTGAAAACCTCCGTGTTAAAATGACGGAAGGACTAACAATAATGGGAAATTGGTGCGGCAGGGCAAGAAAAAAGAAGTCAAGACAGACAAAGAAGCCGCGCAAGCGGTAAGAAGCCGGGTTACCGGTTAAAGCAACGAGGGCGGCCTTTAGACGTCACTCGGAATTCCAAATATCCGCGAGTTTCTACGATGTAATAACGAATGACACGGCCGGAGAACAAACGAAACGAGAAAGTCTGCTTGGTGGTAAGAGCAGCTCAGAGGGTTGAAGAGGGTATGGGTTGTCGGGTGTACGCGAGGAGCGAAGAGGAGGTTCGAAGTGACGGTGGTTGGGGTTGTTGGAATGGTAGAGAAGACGGGGTGGAGCGGGCGCTACAAGCGAGTTCCAAAGGGTCTGGCGCTTTCCTGCCGAGAATTAATCATCCCTGGCAGCTCTCAATGTCCCTACCTACTACTTTCTTCGCATTCCCAATTATACGCTTATCTAGCAAATCCGCGTCAAAGCTTAAACATAAACGACCTTCTTGAGAGTTGGAAATTTGAACTCTGTTGGCAAAAGAGAATTTACGTGTACGTATTTACATGTGAAAATATTTTCCAGCAAACTTTCTTACCGGTTCGTTTCATTTCTTCTAGAAAACTACTTCTTTTCCTTCTGCTTGATTAATTTCTGCCACGCGTAACGCGTGAAATAAATTGAAATTTAATATCCTGGAAGATGAAGCGAGTTACGTTACGAGTCTCTTGTAATGTAGCAACTCTTTGACAGGAAAGTGATTCGATGAAAGATGATTGTCACAGACAGTTGTCTCTGTAAAGTTCTCGGTCAACATTCGTACACTGTCAATCACTGAAAAAGCTACATTTAAAGCTATATATTACCCTAATAGATTACAATGCCATATATTACCCTAATAGATTACAATGTTCATCGATCAACGAATCATTAGTATCCATTCATGGAATTAACCTGTCACTCAATTTTAAATCGACAAAAACGCTATGTTTAAGTTGATTTAAAGGCGCCACTCGTCGTACGCAAATGAAACAAAGGTGGTAAACGCAACAGTCCAATTAGCGTACCATTCGTAACACAGGTGGCAACAATAGGCTGCTCGTAAATAACTTCCTAGAAGGAGATCACGATGAAAGAAGAAAGGAAGTAAGGAGTAAACACTTCTACACATGGATACAGCAGCGGGACAGGAGTGGAGAATTTACGAGATAGCTGGCCTCACCACCCCCACCCCCTTACTTGCCCCCTTTTCGCTTCTACCTTCTCTCTGTCTCTCCCTCTCTCTCTCTCTCTCTCTCTCTCTCTCTCTCTGTTGCTGTCCTCAACAGGTGGTCGTTTTGCTCAACTTCTGTATAGTAATTTATAATTTAATTGATTTATGCCCGAGGCCGCGGTTATACAACGACGGTACTCCGTTTTGGAGAAAAGTACCGTTCAGTAACATCGGTTCGGATAACGGTCCCGCTGCGAATCCGATTTACAACCGCGTTTTACCGCCTCTGGACCCCTCTCGATCTATCAATTCTCTACCTTCCTGTCTTAACCAACACTTTTTCTCCTGTTTATTGCCGTGCTTCTTAATGGGAAACGAAGGCCGTCGTTACTATTGCGCAAGAAGTGTTAATAGTTAGAACGTCTGGTTCGGAGATCTCAGGAAAGAAGAAGCGCGATAAGCACATTTTTCTTCGTCTTCTCAGTTTGATGTCCGGTGACTAAAAATACATATTTTAATATACTGCGGTTATGACAAATATTTATTAAATGAAATGATTAATTAAAATAGAATTGTTAGCGATTGTGAACAATACCTTAATATCTCCGATATTTCCATGGTTTTCAATATTTTAATATTATTTAATATTAAGAGGATGGATATGTTATCGTCCGTAAAAGTATTTGTACCCTTGTTTTGTTATATCTTCAAGGTTATGATCGAAGAACATTTCCCTGTTTTAGTTGGAAAATTTTGAAATATTTCCAAGACTTCGTAAAGTGTAAAGTTGTGTACGGAATCTTGGCAAGCGGTCCGCAGCGGGTCAAATTGATTTCCGTTTTTCCATGGATGGACGTTGAGAGCCTGAAAAGGGTCACTCGTGGCAAATGCAAATGACAACCCTTCCTTTTGTACTGCTATCTGTTTCTATGTATTTCCACGGCCTTGTCGCAAAAATCGAGCAAAAGCGTTTGGACCGTAAATCAAAAGTGCCGATTTTCCGACGCTTTGCAAACTTTCTCGCATAATTTACTATTGGCGAAACTAATGTTGAAAGAAGGGTAAGGTTAGACTGCATTTTCTAAAGAAAATTATTCCCTGTTTCCTTCGATCGTTCCATAAATGTTTATTTGAAAGATACGGCAGCATCTGAAAAGAAATTACCATTTTTTAGCAGTAGCAAAAGTACAATTTTGTTGTTTCTTTTTTATTTTTCTATCAATAAAAAGTTTCTTAAATTGGAAGAAAATATGGAATTTGTACGGTAAGTTGTTTTCTACGTTGAAACTAAAACGAGATTGGAATGTGAAAAATTTGGGGACTACAATAAGATTAGATAAACGAGAGAAGAGAAATTGTCGTGTCAACGATGTCCCTATCGTTGTTTTACAAGCAACAGAGAAATGCAGGCTTCCACCGCCGAAAGGAAACTTTATCGACGTAACATCGGCAAATTAAAGATGGCCGCAATTCACCGCGGGGTCATTAGGAGATAGAGCGGCGGTCGAATCACGACCGCCTTATCGGAAGACCAGATCGCAGCCAAAGAAAACAAGTCCTTCTTCAATTCAACTTACTTGATGAACTCGGGACCTGTCTGTTGGCTTACGTGCCGCGACGACTCGCTCGACACCTGCAAACTTTTCGCTGCTATTTTACCCTCATCGCCAGCGACTTATAGCCCCATTGGATTGTAGTTCGTTCGCGTTTTTTACTTAATGGTGTACTACTATGAAGAACTAGACGACTACCAGGAAACAAAGATCGATACACAACACACATTGTTGAATTTATATACTGAAATATGTATTAATAAAAATATGTATTTATATGGGAAGAATATTGGGTTGGCAACTAAGTGATTGCAGAGTTTGTCATTAGGTGGTATTGACAAAACCCGCAACCACTTAGTTGCCAACCTATAATATGTAACATAAGTTACACTTACATGTCACAATTTTCTCAAATAATACGAACGATTTTACCTTTTAAGTTAATGTAATTATTGCAATGCTGTAAAAAGCCTTCTGTTGGTATATAAAGCTGACTATTTGGCCCTCAGACGACGAAGATTGAATCAATTTTCACTCATACGGATTTCATGTTTATTACTTTCTTTTAAGTTGGCAACTAAGTGATTGCACATTTTGTCAATACCACCTAACGACAAAATGCGGAATCACTTAGTTGCCAACACAATATATCGATATTGAAAACTCTACGGATGAATAAACTAAAGTCTAATTAAATTAATAAAAATGTAAACACGCGAATGGCAAAAGTGTAATGTAAGAAATTGGTAATAATAGAAATATGTATTTACATGGGGAAAATACATCGATATTGAACACTCTACGGATGAGTAAACTAAGCTCTAATTGAATTAATAAAAATGTAAACACGCGAATGGCAGAAGTGTAATGTAAGAAGTTGGTAATAATAAAAATATGTATTTACATGGGAGAAATACATCAATATTGAACATCTTACAGGTGAATAAACTAAGCTCTAATTGAATTAATAAAAATGTAAACACACAAATGACAGAAGTGTAATGTAAGAAATTGGTAATAATAAAAATATGTATTTACATGGGGAAAGTACATCGATATTGAACATTCTACAGGTAAATAAACTAACCTCTAATTGAATTAATAAAAATATAAACACGCGGATGGCAGAAGTCAGGAAATTAAGAGTTAAGGTAAGAACCAAAAGAAGTATAACAATGGTAGAAAATATACTGGAAAATTATTTGACGAGTTTCTTTTGCCACAGTTTACACTGAAGCAATCATATGCTACTCTTATACCATGCAATTTTCGATAGAATTACTATAACATATTAATCAATGCTTTATTAAAACTATCACAAAAGATACCATAACCATCTAATTCGATCTCATCCAAACCTCTGCCCTCAAAACTCATAGAAACACGTTCGCATGGACACAGGTGACCGGAGCTTAACAAAAGCGATCAGCGGACAGAGGATTACAAGGAAAGGGAGGAGTTGCGAAAAGTGGCGACCTTCGAGTTCTTTCTACCCATCGCGGGGTAGATTTGTAAGCTGCGTTAACCCTGGCGAGCAAAACTATTACAATTCCTGGTGCGGCTGAAGCGCGTTCCCTTCCCTTTACGTCTGCCCATCCTATCGGCACCCGTTCCTCTACGCTCGTAGCCCTCCGTAACCCACGTTTCCCCCTCCCCCCACTGCGTTCTGGCATCGCGCCCGTCAAGGGAGATTTATAGCAACTCGAATTCCTCGACTACTAGTCGGCCGTGGCTGAAGGAACGAACAGCGGACGAAGAGTAGAGCAGAGCAGAGAAGAGAAGAGAAGGAAAGAGAAGAGAAGAGAAGAGAAGAGAAGCAAAGAGTGAAAGGGGGGAGTGAGCCCGCGGTTCTGGAGAACCTGGAGGGCCCTCTGCCTCCGAGGGTGGTTGTAGGTGGCGTTGCCTGATGTTAGGTTGTTGGCCCGTTCGATGGCCTGCCAGAGTGTCGGGGGATGCAGAGGGAGGGCACTCGTCACTGCGACGTGACGGCCGCGGAACTCGACTAGCACTCCATCGCCTAACCTGTCGACGTCGTCCCGAGGATTGCGTTCGTACCGATGATGAGGATGGAACGTTGAAACCGCGGTCTGGTCGATGTTTCTTAACATAACTAAAGCTACTGACCCGAGAAAAGAGTTACCGGTTTGTGGATTGTGAAATGATTGGATACGATGGAACGATAGTATTTACATCGGAGCATAAGAGAACGCGTTGAAGAGTTTGAAAAATTATGAGGTTTTCGTAAATGATCTCCATGTTCTTTCTGATTTTTAGATCAGACTCTTGTCGTAGATAACTTGCTATCTAAAACACGTATTTTATTTTGAAATTTATTTCTCCTTAGTAAATAGATTAAATGGAGAAAAGACAAGATAGAAAATTTCATGCGACTTAACCTTACTTCGAATCTCCGAATGCAACTTGCAGAACCACAAATTGTAAAATCCAGGAATCGATATTCAATCGATAAATCACAATTTGCAAACTAGCGTCGAATAAATAAATAAATAAGTGGAGAGACAGAATTAAAAAAAATATATCGTAAAGGAGTTATTATGGAAATAAAGAGTTACCCCTTCCTTCTTAGTAAACAGATTAAATCGAGAAAAAACAAGATAGATCGATGCATAAAAATTTCATGCGACTTAACCTTACTTCGGATCTCCGAATGCAACTTGCAGAACCACAAATTGTAAAATCGAGGAATCGATATTCAATCGATTTGAAGTCTCGAGAACTACGATTCAGAAAAGACACAGGAGCTACCCTTAACCGAGTGAAATCGAGTTGGGGCTTTCGTTTTAAAACAAAAGCGCGAACGGGAATAGTTTTCTCCTCGGGACTGCGGTGGGAATCGGAGGGAATAAAGGGAAGGGCCGCGTACGAGACGAAGTAGATATCAATCACGCGGGCCGGTGACGGGCTGAGATTTGGCAGCAGCTTCGGAACGCGTGGAAGAAAGAGGAGGGGGAAGAGCGCGGGGGCCGCGAACAACTGCGTCCATTCTATCGTCATTTTTCTAAGAAAGCCTTCCTCTCTTTCCTATATTGATTCACGAGTTATCGAAGTGTCAACGCCGACTGCTATTGTCGTGGTCTGGGTCGGAGCTGTCGCGTCTTTCCGACCAGGCCTGTCATGCCGCTTCTTCTTGTCGTTGTGTTCCAGTCACCGGAATCTTGGCAGCGAACCTGAACCTTCTACTCGTTGAGAAACTGTGGGAGAACTTGTCTGCGGATTAATCGATTTTCATTTCTTATAACTATGCCTGTGCCTTGGTTTTCGTTTCGGGACACAGTGTCGCCTGGCAACCACTCTTACATTGCGAAATATTACGTGTCTTCTTCTGAATTTCTACGCTCTGCGTTTCAAGACCTTGATCCTTTTAATCTAGGATTCCTCGATTCGTGTTTAACGCTCATGTGAATAAATAAAGTTTGCATTTTAATGCGTAGTGAATATTTTAACTCGTTGGCTTCGAGTATCGTTTCACTCTTGTGAATTATGCTTACGATTGGCTTCCTGAACTATAAACCAAATTTATGGTTTTCAGTTGGTATACCTGATCAAGTAATGGAATTTTTAATCTTAATCTTAGTCCTAGATCTGATCGTAATCATAGGTTAAGAAGGCCTTTTACGCCATTGCGATAATTACATTAACTTAAAAAGTAAAATCGTTCGTACTATTTCAGAAAATTGTGATATGCAAATGTAACCTATGTTACATATTATAGGTTGGCAACTAAGTGATTGCCGATTATGTCAATATCACCTAATGACAAAATCCGCAATCACTTAATTGCCAACCTAAAAGAAAGTAATAAAGATGAAATATCCGTATGGGTGAAAATTGTTTCCGCCATCGTCGTCTGAGGGCCAAATAGACATCAAAAAATAGGAATAAAATATTTTAGACAAGATATCGAGATGTTTTTAAATCGCAACTAGGTTGGTTCTAAGTTTGTTCTGATGGAATTCAAAGGAAAGGGCAGACGTTGCTGTGTTGCGCGGATTCAGTCAGCGTCAGTTTCAATGAGGAAGGAACCATGCCTTTCCTCTGACCAGTGTCAGTTACATGTTCTAGAATACTGGCCCCATGGGAGCACGAAGGTAAGACTTCAGCCAACAAAACTGCTCTGGTGTCAGGAAGACTGAAAACGTGATGTGACACGTGCTCGCGCGTTTAGGCCGACGAGCGTTGTTATGAGATTGCGTAATGCTTGGACGTACGACGAGAAGCACGCCGTATGAAATGTTAAAAATGTGGTTGACACAAAGTTGACGATAAAACTTTCGTTATGTCTGCTGATAAAATTGATATCCTACAAATTTAATTATAAGTTATATCATATTAAAAAGTTGCCTATAATAGCATTTAACATTGAATTCAGTTTTTCTACTATTAAGTTTGAGTTATCGAAGTTGAAAATTCAATAAGTGAAAAGAATCTTACGATACGAAGAGCAGCAACTTATTTAATGAGAATAATTATTTAATAAGAAATATTTAATATTCTTAGAGAAATTAAGTGATGACTTTAACGTTATAACTCATTGAAAGAAATGCTAAATTGTATAAAAGCTGAAACTTAGACGAAGTGAAAATTCTGCCATCTACGAGAAAGCAACGATAACCATTTTGTAAGCACAGTATGTGTGTTTCGTAGCCGATGGTAGATCTATGTTTCTTCGTGATCTACAGTACCAAGCGATAGAAATGTTCAACAATTCAGAGACACGTTATAAGATGGCGCACTGGTCGTCGTACAGCCATCATGAATCAAATTATGTCAAGAGAAAGTGGGGGGCGATGTTGACGAGAGGTGGGCCTTTCTGGTTAAGCCTACTACTCGAAGGGTGGAGTCGGCTACGCGTGACCTACGGCCACCTGGGCTCACCACATTGGCGAAGGAATGTTAAAATTCACGCACTAAGTATACTTGTCTGTGATTCAAGTTTACGTCAAACCAACTAAACTTTTTGATCTATTCTAATTAATTAAACAAACCCCTTATTACGCGAAATACGTAGATGTATATAAATGTAAATTCTAAGTACGACAGCGATTTAATTTTTATGTCAATATTTACGAAAGAATTTACAAATTTAGATTGTTTCGGTACACATGATATTATATCATAATATGTCATTTATGGCATTACAAATACATAGACGAATTTCCAGTTAGCGAAGATCACAGCGCACGTTTTTAGATGCAACACTATGACGAACCAGAGGAACTGTATTTTGAAATAAAACCCGTCGGTAACAATTGTTATTTTCGTTCAATTAAAAACTATATCGTCTATTAATAATAATTTACAATAAAGGTATATACATATTTATTTAGACCAAACAGAACGCACTCATCGATCAATGTATTTTTTGTAATGAAAATATTCATTATTGTTAAAAATATAATATAACTTTCATCACTCAGAAAATCATCGTCCGGAAAATCTGTAATTATTACTAGTAAACTATTAATACTATAAAAATATTATATTATATACAATACTTTTATGAAGAATATTTTACGTATATGTACGTATAATTTATGTATGTGTATAATAAATTATCATTCTGTAATATTCAATTTCTGTATCGATAGATAGGTACCGACCGTCAACATTATCGCAGTTCGACTTTAGCCATTAACTAGGATAAGAATAGACATGATAATGACTATACGAGTGCAACCATGCCTAAGGCAGGTTCGTCTGTGGTTGAACGAGTCAGTCATTTGTTTCTATTTCTTGTGTTCTCCGTATAAAATCGCAGAGGGCGTAAGAAACACCCAGATATTTTCCAGGTCGGTATTTCAGCTTGAGGCACGAAGTTCCATTTAACGTCACGTCTATCCCGTCAATGATCACGGACCATGCAATATCATCTACGATCGGTAAAGTCGCATGTCTTTTGTTTTTCTACCATTGTTTGTCTGCGACGTAGCAACATTTCTGATTTTTTGACGATCGTTAATATAGTTTACAATTATACAATCGTTAAAGAGCTAATTTTTATATTACCCACATTGGTAAAGTAAACAGTATTTCTGTTCAATAGCGTAATTCCAATTGTTAGGGAAATTCCAATTGTTTTTATTAACTAATAATTTCTTTACTCTGAAATATATTTTTACTCTGAACGCTCTTTAGTATTAATACCAGAATAGAGAAAAATTAAGGATGAAAGGAGCGAAGTGTTATTACCATGCATAATAGATCAATGGAAAGGAGAAATGTTGATCCAAAATTACATTACACATTCAGATAAAATGACATAATTCTAAAAGTGGCTTTAAAATAGAAATCTGAAGGCTCGCAGACTTTAAATCAAAACACGGTGAGCAATATCCGCTATCGCAGCGGAATATCTCGCAACAGTGATCAATGACTGGAATACTATTCGTGACTATGCAATCTTCGAAGGCTATCCATCAGAAAACGTCGACAAACTCAAGGTCATGGTCACTATCACGAACGAGTTACTGCTATAAGGAATGCGGAATATAAATAGGATCAAGATGCCGCAATCTACACCATACAATTGTTCGATATATAAATAACCTCAAAATATAATTTTTATTTTACACTGCATTGCACTTACGGTCTTCTACAGTTCGATTTATCATATCTGTTATGATTTCATTACAAACACTTCATCTCCATAAATAGAAATAATATTTATTCGCAGATCTTAATTCCTCTTGAATATTTCTATGTTTTCTTTCAAATAATTAAATTATAACTGTAACAACCTATAGCCATTCTTGACACATAATCGACGCATAATCGCGAAAGGAAGGTCTCGATCCAGACCGGTCAGCGCATCAAGATCACTGCACAAATTTTGTTCGTCGACCTTTTTTTTTGTCTACCAAGAGAGAATCTTATCGCTTTCAAGAAGCTCTTGACACGCGTTGATTACGGGACACAAAGAAGGCCACTGAAAGCATCTTCGATAGCATCGTTTAATAGCTAACATAAAGAACACGATACAACCAAGAATCATGGCAAACAATTTCGAACGCCATGTTATCAAAGCAACGAGAATTCCAAGTCCGATAATGATATAACCATAGAATTGATTAAATGCAATTGATGCAAGCTTAACATTAGTTTCATAATATTTCATCACTAGCTTCTAGGTACCACAAATGAATGCACAACGTGCTTACTTACTTTCCAACAGGCTTCATATTTACAAGAAAATTATTCATTAAATTATAAAATTATTATAAAATTATTCATGTAAATATCATTCGCAATATTTTATTCTTATAAGCTTTAGTTATTAACATTACAAGTACTTAATTACATTCATGTCATAACTCCATAATATTCCGCGATAGAAGCATAAAATAATAAAATACATGACAACTTAGTTACATGTTTTAACCAGAACACGGTCCAGTTCTATTCGTACGGAGATTTGAGAAAATCGAATTGATTATGAATCCTCTCCAGAGGGCAGAAGTTCCGCGGCTTAATATTATTTCGGTAGAGACTGTGCGAAGAGTGGTGGATATAACTGTCACCGAAGACAATTTATGTTAATGACTGTTCCTGGCCCGAGGAGGGACGAGGCCGGATCATGAAACAGTCTGCAAGTCTCCGTGGAGCCGATCGGACACGCCACTGTGTGCTGGTGTAACTATGCCGGACTTCCCCCTCTCAAGTCCTGAAGCAACGCCACCCCGCTGTATACTGTTCGTTTCAACCCCACGATGGCGACGCCCAGCGTCGATCCAGCTGTCTACCACGCAAACTCGCCGAATCCACGTCCCATGGCGCTTGTGCGTGACCCGTGATCGTCTACAAATGTCGCGTTGTGCTTGCATCGTGTTCAAACGTTTCCTTAAAATGTCATTTTAAATAATCAAATCGTTGATTAATAGTAATGAAAAATCTGTATTTAACGATTTTGTCGATGTGATTAATATTTCATGGTGTAATTAAGGCAAGAGAAGAGAATGATATGGTGTGACGTTTAAGGGTGTCCTCTGATCTTGTGTGCTGATAAGATACAAAATGGATGTCATTGGGTGGACGAAGAAATTGTTCTACGCTGGTAAATTGATTTTTTGTTTTCGCGTTTGAAGTGAATAGTGGTTTTGATGTTGGAATTGTCAAGGATGAAGATACGTCGAAGAAACGAATATGACTTGCTGCTTCTGGTTTTTTTTGTCTGTATGCAGATCTTTTGGCGATGATATGCATGTTCAGTTGGTAGAAATAGAAGAGTACGAAGATACCTTAAGAGGTCACAATAATTACGTCGATGTTAATGCATGTGTTTTCAACCCTCAGAGCGCAGACTCGCGGAAAATCCATTGCTACCATTTCACTTCAGACGAGACCAGGCATAGTGGAAAATCTGACGGAACGTCTAGCAAAGTTTTAGTTATGTATTGGAAACTATTATCAAAGGGCCGATGTTTTTCGTTCCAGTGAGTATACGATCTCTAATTTATATGATCGATGATCGATACTTCTTGCATTTAAATCTTAATCCTATTGGGCTATATAGCGGCTGCTTATTTACTCTAAAGAATTACATTTTTTCTGATGCTTTCGTTGTTATCAAAATAGAATTTATTTTATAATTTACAGGTTCAGGTAGAATTTATTTTAAGTTATTACGGAAGTATATAATTATCATATTTTATCGTTACAACCTGTTTTTACAAAATTTAACATATCATAAACTCTACAGTATTTTCTCTACTGAAATCCGATTTGTTGTAACACCAAATCAATATCATTCATTGCAACTAATATAGTTCCATTGTTGTGAATAATCATCTACAGTAACGAGTGTTTAACATTTATCTAATTGAAATACATTCAAATCTAATTATAAATTTGTTTTTATAGTCTAGCAATCAATTACCGTTAGCTAATTAATTAGCTAAGACTTTGTAGCCTATCAATTAATTACAATAAAGTATAATTCAGTCGAATCATAAAAAATATCACCTCCAATGTGAACGTTCTTGTACACTAAATATATATATTCTTTAGATCAAATATCCAAGTCTTCTGCTATTGCTCATTTAATTTTTTATACAACCTCGTGCATTCAGGATTTATTCTACGATAAAGTTCTACCTTGTGACACAAAGAATACCAGATAAACCGAGATCCTTGTAAATCTTTGCGAAAGATGAATCGTCCGGTGAGTCAAATCTCGTCGTCGTCGGATCGGGGACCGGTTGGTCGTTACGTTTCTATTTGGAACAGGCGAAAAGTCGGCTCAGTGGCGCCGACGGTGGTGGATTTCATGAGCTTCGGCCAACATCTCGGAATCTGGCGGGACGCTGATCGATCTGCTCCTCAACCACGGCACACTTCGGTTTCGGTTCGTTTCGCAACCAACGAAAAGGTGACCGCGGAATTATACGCCGACCCGATCGATCCACCACCCCCTGCGCGATACCTCTTTCTCACTTTTCCCCCGATAATTTCGCGGTTTACAGTGGCCATTCTTTTACAAGTTACTCAGTTACTTAGTTCGTTACTCAGGAAACACTATTCATTTCCTGTAGCGTTATTTTTATTTTATTTGTAACAGAGTTAGACGTTGTTTTTAAAATATTTGTACGAAACTCGATGTGTCAATTTTTCAGCTTATTGTTGAATACGAAGGATACTAACGATGTCATCTAGTCAGACGTACAATAGATTAGGTGCTTTGAACAGGTTAACAAAACAAAAGAATGTGTCAATACCATCTATTGACAAAATCCGCAATCACTTAGTTCCCAACCCAATATATCGATCAATGATACATTTTTTTGTTTCTTAATCCATCCACGTGTTCGGTTACTTTCAACGCTTACTTGTATGTAAATATATAGAACGCGAGAGAAGCTTTGAAGTAAAAAATAACAAGTTATTGTGTTTACAGTTACTGCAATTACTACCAATCTGTTCTTCACATTCGACTTCAGGAAGACACAAAGTTATTTTCATTATTGCCAGTATCATAGTCGATCTTCGCTCGACCCGAATACGACCGAACTTATCCGTGATATTTTTCAAGATAATGTGTGAGTTAATCTTCCGTGGCGCTGTGAGTCTCCGAACAATGGCTGGCCATGTTTGCAGAATGTAACTGTGACCCATGCAATAGCAGAGTACTTCAAAATTCGCAAAATATAATAAAACCATCTTCCGGTCATAATCTTCCAAATGGAGGAATGATAAGTATATCTGATTTAAATAGTATTGCCTTGATAGTTTTATTTTTGTCTTATATCTTCTTTATGACGTCCATAATGATTTCTCTTAGAACGAGTTTCCAACTACAAAAAACATTTGCAACGCCCTACGTGACTGTATTTAATGAGCCGTTTTCGAGTCTGTTCAAGAAAACGACAATATTCGGTAGATGCGTAAGCACAAGGGCAAACCGGCTATAACTCCAATCAAGGACTCACTCGGCTCGGTCCACATTCCACGTCTAGTCCACCGATCCCTAAACTCGTCGGCACGTTCCACGTTATGGTCCATCTTCGTCCTGGCTTCATTATTTCACAGTTCTCGATGATTCTTTTCTGGACATTGTGACCTGATTCTTACAGTGTCAGTTTATTTGAAGAAGAGTAATAGAAGCTATTAAAAGTTGAAACTAACTTAGGCTTAACGAAAATAACTTGAGGATCAGATTATGAAAATGAAATAAACAGAATCCGAGGGATAGTTGATATTTCAATCGATTCTTCAAGCATCTTTATCTCAATTTCACTTTGAAATCGGTTTACTGACACTGTGAAATCGATCTACACCGTAGGCGCCGTTCGTCGAATGTGTTATTAGTTAAAACATATCGGCAGGTCCGGTGAATCGGCACCTGAATGAACAAAAAATGGCATGACATGACAAACTGTTGGATGATCGATGTCCTCGGAAATATAAAGCACCGTGATTTTTGCACATTCAAGGAACCGTTCACAATCTTTCAACCTGTTTCTCTGTTGAACACGTCATTCCAACACTCTGTAATTCTATTCATAACTACGTGCTTACTAAATTTAAATTTATCGTTTCAAATATCCTATCATTTCCTATAGAAAAGTTTATTTTCATTTTGAAATTATTTCCACTATCCATTTGTTACAAGATTACAAGATTTTTCAAGGCTATATATTATTTCTAATACTATACTCTTACTATATATTATTTCTATTCTATACTCTTAGTTCATATTATTTCTGTTACTACCAAATGTAGAATTTATCGCTTGATAGAAATATGAAAAGAAAATCGGATATAATTCAAGCAATTTCGAAATTCACATGCAAATAGGTTATTGGAATAACCGATCCAATTTTCGGCCAGCAATCATGTCTGAAATACGAGCCAATAACCGTTTCAATATTTTAACAGAACTACGCGCGAGGCCGCCACTGACAACCGTTCGCTACCACATCTCGTCAGAGTCCTGTTTTTATTCCGATGAAATGGAAATGAGCGTAGGCGCGATGCACATTCAACGAAAGTTAAACCGTGGTCGGTGAATTCATTGAAATGTACAGCTGCTCGTCCTACCGTTAAAACATTTAACGATCCGCTTGCCCCAACGTTCGCGTGACGACTTGTCGATTTCGCGATAAAAGTGTCGATGAAAAATGAATGAAATGGAGAAACCAGTTCGACATTTAGATTTATTTTTTATTCAGATACGAAGTCTTCTGCTTGTGATACTTATATGGAAATAAATTAGAATAACCAATGACTCGTGAATAGAAAGAATTTTGCACTCAGACAGCGAACTGGTCTTTAGTGTTTTGAAATTTGATAGAACTGGAAATCTAAGAACTTGGTAATATTCTTTCTTTTTTTAAACATACTCGGTAATTTCATAGTTTCAAAGCATCAGCAGAGTACAATATTTGAAGATTTTTGCACAAACGAAAAATGTCGAAGCTTGATAATGAATTGGACTTTGACAAGAATAGAAACATAAGAATTTAGTAATTTTTTCTTAAGAACCAGTGTTGCGCCCAATGAAGACGGAACTGAATTTTAATGCAATGTTTTCCCGCAAAGCTTTCCCGCTGTTTCCGCGCAATTTCACGACGGACGGCTGCAGTGAAGAAATTAAAGCATCGCTGCAATAAATTAACACGTTTCCGCGAGAAGTGACGTCATGCGCCGCAATTCGACCATGGGACTCGCAACGAGTTCTTGTTAGTCTTTTATAGTTCGCCATATGGGCACAAGTCGATTCCCACCACTGACACCGATACGCGCTGCTACAAACTGCACGTTAATTTACCCGGGCTCCGAGTATCCGTCACTTTTTTGTACTCGATCCTCGATAAAAAAGTTATCATCGATTCTGGATTGGTGCATTGCGAGCCATAAATACGTTCTACCAGCGGAATTGTAAATTTAAAGAAGTCGTAGGTTATATAGGGCGATACAAAGTTTGAGCAACATTGCGTCATAACTATTTTTTGAATTTCGACTGTTACTTAACAATGAAGCGTGCATTTTTATGGAAATTATTCTAAAATTGTTATAAAGTAAAGTCTCTTACAAAATTTTAGACTTGAAATAATCATTTTTCTTAAAACGTAGAATGTTAACAATGAGGTACATACACTTTCTACTCAAGTTCCTCCAAAATTTTCTTTCCAACTTTTACACAACCTAACCTTTTGTATTATCTTTCAAAGAGTCGTACTATCTTTCAAAAAAATTACTCAAACGTTTGCTTTGCAACTTGCACAATGCGAAGTTTGAAATTAGTACCATAAAGCAACAACGTCTAAATATTTTTCACTAATAAATCTTCGCGTTTATTGCTTTCCCTGAAAGATATTTTTAGACGAGTGTTGGACACTACGTTAAATGGCAAAATTAACGGGCCCCTGAAAATTTTCCGAGAATTCGGCGTCCGGTTTTACGAATGCAGCGTAGTTTTATTGCGGCAGTGTAACAGGGATGCTCGGTGTATACTATTGTTCAACTTTTTTCTTGTCCTGACTGGAAGCAGGTATCGTGGACCTTAGCAGTTAATAGGCAGGGAATAATGGCGGCCGATTGACCTTCGATTCGTTGGCCAGCTACACGGTTCCAAATGCTCGAAATTTAACTTTTGCTGAATTTTACTCTTACAAGGTATTATTTCTTTCTTTTTATCCCTTTACCTTTTGTACAGCAATTGTAACGATACATATATTATTAAACTTCAATTTAATTGTCGAGGAAATGGAAGTAGAGTTGTTAGTTTTAGTTATAGATCTGAAATCTGGTTATGTTTTCTTATTATTAGATATTCAGTACAGATGTTATTATAATATGTACAAGTTGTCTGCTTTGTTCCTGATACATGCATTATTCTACGAGTCGGCCTAGTCTCGTTACGTTTAATTATCATGAATAATGTATAGTCTCGGTCAGCTTACCGCTGAAAGATCTACGATCTGGTTGCCGCGTATCCTTTCCAAGATCGTATTAAATATCGTGTAGTATTACTATCGTGTCAAATTAAAGATACGTTTAAGCTAACACAAAAAGATAAACGTGACCCACAATTATATCCCATATAATAATTTCTCGTTTATTCCGGTACTCGTATAACGCGTGAAACAGATCGTTCAAACAATCCACTGAAAAATAAAAACCAGTTACGACATTGAAAAACACCGTCAATCATGATCATCCACTAACTAACGGGCAAAGATAACCATAACTTAGAATTACGTTCTATATAGTAACATAATCCCTTGTTTAATCCAGCGCATAAATACTGTGATAAGTATGCGGATAATTATGCAAATTCATATTTTTACGAATATGAGCAAAAAGATGGAAGCTAGGTAAAGCCAGCTAGAAACCTGTATTTTACACATTTCATACATACTTTTAGGTTATGTGCATTTGCATTCCACAAATGCATAAAAATCCTACTTATAGCATGTAAAGCTGCTTTTCCAAAAGATTCAGCATGTAAACTCAGCAAAGATCAATTCCAACACAGAGAAACCTCGTCAAACACTATCATATCGCAGTTACACAAACTTTCATCTCGCTGTGTCATCGATAGGAAACAGTCTCACGATCGATTGTCTATCCAGCCATTCAAACATCTTACGGCCCGTACTTTCATTTTCGCAAACCCAGTGCAACTTGCCTCTGCGCTACCCCAGAAAGGGAGAAACTACAGGGATGTGGATAGAAACCATAGGGAGGGTTCCCTTGAGGAACCATGGGGCCCGCGTTATCGCTGGAAATTCCGACACGGACTGAAAATCGCGTTTCACCAACCGAAAGAGAGAGAGAGAAGAGAAAGTGAGGGAGAGAAAAAAGAGAGAGAGTGAAAGAAGGGAAGAAAGAGACGGTGGAAACTGGATGGCTTCGTTCATTGTCGTGGAATAAAAGCTGCGGGAGTTCCCTACGAATGCTGAGCCCTCTCGCATGGATTTCATTTCAGGATCGCATAAAATGGTGCTGCTGCCAGTGACGACGCTGCTTGGGGAGCAAGGGGGAACAAGAACAGTGTATGAGAGACAGAGACAGAGCGAGGGGGAGAGACGGTGAGGAAGAGAGAAGCATCGAGGGGAGAAGAATGGAGAGGACGAAAGGCCGTGGAACGAGAGAGAGAAAGGGACGGAAACAGAGACAGAGATGTGCCGGCTGGCAAGCAGATGGTTGCGCCGTTTATTGGTTTATTCGTCGGTTCAGCCATCACGTCCCGTCCAGCCATCAGACCAGCCGGTGTTCCTCTTTATATTCCTCACGTTGAGGAGGATCGACTTAACTGCCCGGGCCTTATCTACTCTACTTTGACCGCGACACGATGGTGCATCGATCGTCAGGAAAACACGGCTGCGTTGTCGAAGAACATCGTTAGGACTCGAGAAGTTCAGAAGAAGATTTGTCGGATCTATGGCATATAGTGGATCGTGGTGTATCGTGGTAGAATTGCTCTTTCAATTTTTCCTGATAATTGCTTTTGTGCATTTTCAGAAGCCGGTGATAAATCGTTCAATAATGTTATATACTGTTTATGTGAATTTATATTTTTGACGGTTGGCATTGTGTGTCATTATGATGTGGTGGTTATGTTTCGTAGTTTGTATTGTAATATATATTGTTCTCTAGAACTTTGGCAATGTTTGTTTAGAGATGTAGACATTTTTTGGATTAGAGTTTGTGACGTACTACATTTCATTTTACTTGTACTCTTATCGCAAGATAGTATTTTCTCGATCATTTCTCAGTGTTGAAACGTTCGTCGTGTGAAAGTGAAAGTTTCCGTTTAAAAAACGCGCTGATGAGGTAAAAGTTTGACGGTCGGTTTATATTTCAGCGGCGGCAGGGTGCGGATGTCGATTGTCTGAAGAGGGGCTCGAGCGGTGAAAGGGTTGATTGATGCTGACTCGACTGCTTTTATCGTCACTTATACGGTACTCTATATATCATTTATGTTCTTTGTGCAACATTTCAAATAGAGTTTATTCTAACTTATACGCCTTCAATTCAGTGAATTGCAAATTCAGGTATAAGAGAAATTCTGAATGTATTCGAATCGTTCATTTTAGATACTGAAAGTGACCATCACCGTTGGAATCAAAACATTTTCTACAGATGTTGGATTACGCTGTGCAATCGGCAGGTACGTAAATATAAATGAAAGGGAACGACGATGTAAATTAACTCTGTACTCTATTTCAGGAGTGACTTCACTCACCATCAAATTACAAACTTCATCTAATTTCTGCTACATTCTGCTACAAAAATCTTCGTATCACAGGTATATAAATAACATTTTTAAACTTAAATTCCAATCCTCACATAATTATCATTTATTCCTCTGTCTTTTACTATTACCAATTAATAGTTTCAAGTAGATTGAAATTTCCCAAAATTGATATCCACCTATGTAACTCATTATTATTTAAACTAACTAAACATTAAACTTCCTATTCCAAATCAAATTATTAGACTGTGTTGATAATATTTATGGAAATTTATATTTTCATGAAAATAATTCAAGAAATGGAATCTAAGCAGTGATTTATCTCATTTATGAAATATTATAATATTATTATACTTCTCATATTTTATATATGTTTGCGCCCTATATGCCTTTCCATATACACTTAAAAATCCACAGTCTGGTAATTATTAACTGATCAACAAGAAATGTAAATCTTCCTGTATTTGTACTTCATGCGTAACATATTTTCTTATTATCTGCTCCCCATTTGCTCGTGCAACATGCCGCGAATCGTATTTTCTAGGGTATTGAAATTGGCGTGTGTATGTCGTTCACATGAGTTCCATTATGCGATCGTATGTTAAGTCCAACGAGAAAGCTTTCAACGGCCGTTGCGCAACAGTTCTAATACCGATAATTATGCGAATACGGCGGAGGGGCGGGGGCAACGATAATAGCGTCGCCGACATCGGTCCGCGTAGCCAGTAATGGCGTGCCAGGGGGTGAATCGATAGAGGGAGACATCGTGAAACTCGACGACGCTCCACCTATCGAATGCTGAGCTTTTCCTGCAGGAGTACGCCCTCTACGCTTCGAAAATTCGACGATTCTCATTGTATTTATTATTATCATTATTTTTTTTTAAATAGTTCGTAGTTTTGGTATTATTCAATAGACCCATATATCTGGGGAGGATGGTTGGTCGTGTGATAGTTTAATGACGAGATTACTCGATGTTTATATATATATTAAAATATATTTTAAATATATATTAAATATATATTAAAATATATTTTAAATATATATTAAATATATTTTAAAATATATTTTAAAATAATTTATCAAATATATTTTAAAATATATTTTAAAATAATTTATCAAATATATTTTAAAATAATTATAAATACAGAGTCGCTACGGGTCGTTACAATAATGTTCGCTAAAGACTGTGTGCTAATCGCTAATAAAATCGAGACTGAGACCGAAGAACAGATCATCTTACGATCATGTTTGTTTATACTGGTCGAGGGGATACATTTCCATTCGCCTTTGTTAGACGGTTACACGTGGCGACGACATTGCTTTGCCCGGAGTTGGTTTATTATTACATTCTGTATATTTTAACGATATTGATACTGCGAGGCAAAACAACAGCGAATTGTCCTCCAGCTCATGTACCGCTACATATCTATATCTTTTTTGGTTAGACTTAAGAAGTGCTGAATATTATTAAAATTCCATGAAGAAATAGTGTTGATTCTATGGATTGTGGAATTGAAATATGGTTTACTCAGTTTTAGCTAAAAAATTATTCGCAATGTCTTTCCAGTTATTTATGCAACTATTAGGAGTAAATTTTCAAGATTGTCATGTATATCTTATTCGGCTAGTTTAAAGGAGTATTAAATATTCTGGAAAGTTATTATTTGGGATAATATTATAGGTTATGTAATCGCAATATACGTTTCTCAATTTGAAAAATTCCGAATGTTTTTTTAGGTAATCAGAAGCCTAGACAAAAGTGATCGAGCTTCTTTAGGTATATATTCGTGTTGACTTATTGATCCCCATGGAGAGATTACAACCTTCCCATGGGAACAAATCAACGTCTGGCGAGAAATATGTATGCGTCCAAGGAATCGTTTCGGATGTCATCGTCAAAGTCGTCTTTCGAGGGATTAAAGTTTCTGACAAGCTTGTTAAAATATAACCTCTCACTCGAACGGCTCGAACGGTGTATTAGCAATCGTAAATTGGCATAATATTCGGAAGTCTTCGAAGCTTAAGGAGCTTCTTTGTAATTGGAAGTTTTGAAAATCGTTAGATCTTAAACATACAAATAAAACGTCTACTTTAACGCCAGGTTTTTGACTCGACCTGCCTTAATTCCAGTTAATCCCAATTCGTAAAGGGAAGACTAGGTTTTGAGAGGACTAACCCTCGAAGAATCTCGCAAACCTATCGATTTCGATTTTCCAGGCGAAATAACCTCGTTAGGTTAAATATTTTGACAATCTACGAAACACACCTAATCCTGCAAATTAATCTTCTATATTTGTACAATTCGAATGGAATAACTCTTCTAATTAACCTGCAAATATTTACATAGATAATAAACTATACTTTGGATATTTTATATATTTCTCCATGTTATATACATACATATATTTTTGCATCCTTAAATCTGTCATAAACGCAGTTTACTCACAACATTAACATTTTCAATCTCTTAAATATTTCTTAAATTACACATTAAATACACCTTCAAAGTGTTCTCTTGATATGCATGTATTTGCAATGCAGCGTACTTTGGTGAATTTGTCCTAAAACGCTTCCCGAACTCGGTCTTCTTATACCTCTGTCTCCTCTTCCTTTCATTACCAACATTCTAATAACAAAATCCATTTAAAAGATCAATCCACATTTTGTTGTTATCCGTATAACGAAGTTGGACGAAGAGACAACGAATCTAACGAGGTTCCCGCGTTGATTTTCAGGTAAACACAACAGCGATGACCAAGTAACCTGGAAACGCAAGGTACATCGACACGCGTGCTCAAATAAAAGGAGCTGTACCGCTAAGGAATGGGAGGAGAAAGAGGACGAAGGAGAACACGGCCTTGCCTGCATTCAGCTGTGTCATCCGCGAGCCGTTAACGCTCAGGTGCTTTCGAACTCAGGGACGAGCATCAATCACTATCGGTAGTGCAGGTGTAATATGATTATTGTCGCTAAGATAACCTGCTATGATATACGTCCGAGAAGTGTGCCAAGTGACATAACAGGATTTATCTTTAACGGCGTATCGAAACCTTCGAGTAGAGAACGAACCGGCGCCGCCATTACGTTTCTGGCTTCGATGATTCGTGGCTTACTTTGAATGCATCGACTCGATCTATGTTTAGAAAGTTTCTTCGAGAACATGGAAATAATAATATTACTCTTTGTTAACTAACTGTTGAGCGTTGTTTGCTGAACTTAGGGTTACAACTTTGCGGCGCATTCAAGGGTTGTAGTTTTAGTTTAGGTTAGTTTGAAAGAAAGTATGATGAATTTTTAGGTGAAACATAGAATTTTTGAATGTAGAATTGTAAACATTTGCTTGGATTAGAAATCGAAATCCTTTGAAATGCTAAAGTTAGCTTCCCGTTAGAAATTTTTTTATTAAATATCGTTTAGTTTTTTTTTTTGCTTTGATTGATAATTTTTCTGAAAATTGCAATCGAGCCAGGTTTCCTTTGTGAGAATATTCGTTTCGCGATACGTTTAGCAGAAATAGATGCTTCCCTGTTCGTTGTAACGGTGACTTGACATAACAGGTCTATTCTCGAGTGACTTCGCGCTTCAACTCTCGATCCTGGCTAGTGAGAGCGCCAGTTTTTAACTGTTCATCGAATCCTTTCAGAGGCATCTCGCTTCTTGGAACAGCAACAGAATAATTCGTATCGAAACGCATGTATTAGATAAAAACTGCTTGTAGACACTATGCTTTTAAGTTTGTTAAATTCAATGATAAATTTCAGCATACTGATCTCAAAATATTTTCAGGTGAACGAGCTGAACTGCAACAGACGACAGTTGAACACCTTCGATCACATACTGGGCCAACGAAGAAGTTAAAAGCGGCACGTGCGTTACTAAAAATCGTAAAGAAGCTTATAAGGAAAGAGAACATGTGTCGTAAGATTTATGTGCCGATATGAGAAGGCCCAGTTAATGCTCTACATCTACCCTGTAGATCCGAATTTGTTTGATAAGAGGCGACAAATTCGGTTCTAGAGAGGTTTGTGTGGTGCATACAGAGCTACAGCGGTCTCGAAACAACGGTCACACTTTTTGCGTGTACATCTCAATGCAATTATCCAATTATTGTATATCGACGTCGAAAAATTATGTCGAGGACATTTCAATTTCACTTACTTAAAAACGCATGAAATTTATTGTTTTAGATAGATCTTTGGAGTACTTTTAATCATCATCTCTTATAATTTTTCGACCGTTTCTTCATTTAATGTATTTTTTATTGCACAATTTACGAGTTCATACGAAATTCTTGAAACAGAAAAAGGTTCAAAACATCAATCGGTTATAAGAAATTGATTAACGAAACCGAAAGTCACTCAAGTGCATACAAGAGAGCGTATCGCAACTAGAATGTCGAGATGACTAGTTAAATAGATCAAACTGGATTAGAACCAATAACTATTTTAAGAATCTTAAAACTAATCTTCAATGTAAACAACGGCGCAAACAGTACTCTAAAAATACGATAAAAATCAATTTACTGTGGCAAATTTTCAACAATTCGTATTGCGTAATACAAACGTCTCCAATCAACTTGCTGTAACACGATTTCTCTAGCATATTTCGTTCCCTTGATCGAAGAATTTTATCATTAAAGTCACAGTTACGCGGAATACTTCGAATTGCAAGCGTTTCCTCTCGTTGAACGATCTTCGTTCGGAAGATCGCGAGGGGCAAGAACGCAGTTGCCATAAGCGAGAACGTCTTCATTAATCCCGGTATGCAATTACTCGCAAATAACGCTGGTAGTCTAACAAGACTTACATCATGTTCGTTGCTCGCGATCGTTTTTCAACCACGCGTTCTTCAACTATGCGAACTGATTCTACCATGTAAAAAAAAAATCTGTTAGAGGCGATCAAGAATTAATGACCGTTATTAATAGCAACTCGTCGCGATTCCACGACTACACACAATACACTGAGAGAGAAAGGCTAGTAGACGATGAACCGCGCTCTACAATTGGCGACCCGACTTGACGCCACGATGCACACATTGCATTATAGCGTGCACATTCTTGTACCAACGGTCGTACAAGCGGGTTCAAAGTTTGTGGGAGTCGATTATTTTTAATATGAATGAAATATTGTATGTTTCGATGCATTTAGAAAGTTCGCTATTTTCGTGGTTTGTTAGTCTGTTAAACGCTTCTTACTTTCTACAATTAATTCGGTAATTGTGTAATGTTGCAAAGAATGCTGAAGATCTAGAGAAGTCGGTTGGGAATTCATTTTTTATTTGTTCAATGATAACTATTTGTATAACAAAGATTCAGCTAAAATTAGGCTTTGAATATGCGTTTTGTAATAGGAGAATAATAAGGATGAATTGAATCTATTATTCGTATATTAATTGTCTGTACAATGAAGATTATAGTATTCTTAAATTGAGGTTGAAATATGTACTTTCTTGAGAATTCAGATGCATTACAGCTTCTAGATAGATAAAGAATACCGAATACAGAGAGGCATATTTTCAAAGAATCTGTAATAATATTAAGTAAGCGATTCTATAAATGTTCATCCATTACATACATAGTCCACACAACTATGCAATTTATCTGATATTTTTAAATGTCTAAAGAATCCTCGTTGTCCAGATTCAATCCGACAAAAACGTCGAATTTAAGCCGATTGCGTTTTCCAGAAGAGCGACAAAGAAAATGATTCGTTCACGGCGTAAGAGTCGGCCCGTCGTTTCATCTTTTTCAATTCGAGATCCTATCCTTTTATTCACGGTCGACCATAAGAGAAGCCGTAGCGTTCGCGCGCGCGTTTTCTTGCATCCTTCGGTAACGGCTGCGACGCGTCCATTAATCTTTGATCGTGCTCACATTAAAATGACATGCCGGTCGTTACGCAACCGTTCGTAAGTGCTAATGAAGTGCATACACGGCCGTAATTACCGGTCGAGTAGCCTGCCCACTATCCATAGGCGCGCGAGCTCGTAACAACCGAGCGAAGGTAAAGGGGGAAAAAATCCAAAGATTTCGTAACGATTCAGATGGAAAAAGAATGTTTCATGGCGGCAAACGCGCTGCACATTTTTCTAAATGACCAGTGATTTCCTTTGTGTGAAATTGTACTTGGAATGCGATGGAATGGAAACTTGTTAGAGAGTAGATATTATTGAGCAACTCGACTCGTTTTTATTTCTAATGTTAGTCAATGTTTGTGATACCATCGATAACGTGTAAACGAGCTGAACAGCGGAATTGTAAAATTAGATCAAATGTAACACATTGCGTGGCGGATCATCGCTGAAGATCAAGTTACAAGCTCAATAATTTTTTTATATTTCTGATTAATAATTCTATTTGTACAATAATATTCCTGATTGACCTTGTTTCAATCGAGAACGACATAATGATAATGGAAGTTTCTTACATTTTTGCTACTTATGATTACAATCAAATATCCTTGTAAAATAGTATTTTTATAAATTGGCTGTGTATTTATCGAAATTCAAGAATTATAAAAATATATGAATTATTCAGAGTAAGGATGTAGATTCTATTTTTCAGTTGTGTTCATAAAAATATGAATTTGCATAAAAATCCACAGCCCACTTATAAAATTCGCAATTCGATAACTATTAAGAAGATTGTAGTAAGTTAGATGACTTTTAGTATCTCGTGATCAGGTAATCGTATCTCAATCAAGTAAGGTGAAGATCAAAGTTATTTACGCTTTTACTTAAACCTACAGAAAAATTAATTTATTCTTATAAAACAATAATTTATGATGATTAATTCACATACTTAACGTTGCGCTGACGGGATGCGACTATATTTTAAATAAATCTTGTTTAAACCGTTTGCATTGTAAAAAAATGATCAAGGTAAGCCATCGATAAAGTGTATTAATGTATTTGCGATATGTGAGTACCTAATCGCGGTATGTAATCCTGACACATTACAGATTGCCTGGACGATAGGAAGAAAAAAGGGGTGACAGCGCGCGTTGCAATTAAGAAAATGGAAAATCTGCAATTCAGAGCGAATTGCTAGCCGTGGAAAAACTCGAGCACGACTAATAGAAAACCTGCTCAAAGGTCGATGAAGCATGTTTCAATGCACCGGTCGTTATGATTAACGAGGAAATGTTTATAATGGCGGTTAACTTCCTGCAACTTATTTATTCCTTAGCGTCATTCTCGAGGAATTATATAATTTTTTCTTATTCCTCGGATCTTAATCTGTTGCATATTACTTTTCAAATTTTATTAACCTTTATTCTTCTCTTTTATTAATCTTCGCCAATTCAGATTTAAATCATCGCCAAAGAAATTCAAATTACTTGAATAATAACTCGGAACGTATGTAACGTCGACCTACATAATTACATAATATTATTCACAAAATATTCGTATTAAGAATCTTACGAATTTCGTGTTTCGGAAAACATCGAACAGCTGCACTTACCTAAACCAAAGATGGCAACACGCGACGCACGCGGCTCGTTAACAGCGGCGCGCGCATCAATTTCAACCATAATTTCCTTCATCAGGGAATGCACATAGGTGGAGAGGATCATTAGTTAATACGCAAACATCATCAAAGTGTCCTTAGCCGACAGAAGAACTCTCTCGTTTCACAAGAGCGTGCTAGCGCCTCTCTCAACGGTCCGACATGAATTTCTTCATTAGAATCAGCGGCTCGACTTCGAGGTCATTAACTCACCTGTAAACATTGTTCCCCATCAAAACGTCGTCAGTTATATGAAATTGCAAAAAAATGGTCGCGAGCCAACGGTGTCGGATAAACGGTAAAAACCGCGTTACTGCTAACCGGACGTTCATCAACTCGATGCGCGCGTTTCTCCATTAGACTCGATTTACAAGAACGTTACGGCATTCGCGCGCTTCTCATTCGGTAGGTTTATTATTCGAGCGCTTTTTCGAGCGGCACCTGCGCTCGAGATTCAACTGCGCTTCCATGCGATATATCACAGAATAAGCGTTTGGGAACAGCATGACCTGATTCACATTTGATCGTCTGCTGCGATTACGTCATCAGTGGAAATTAAGTTTAACGCATGGTGACATGGTACAAGGTGTTTTATGGTAGGTGAATCTTATCTTAAGGACATGATTTTAGATTGAGGTTATGAAGCCAAAATTATGGAAGCTAAGTTATTTGATTGTATATTGTGTATGAGCAACGATTGTAAATTGAAAGTAGATTTTTTATATTCGATAGGGGAAATTTACTTTGATATTTTATGGGATGTCCTGTATGATTGATCCAATTATGGGGCAACGCGATTCAATCTTAAGCAAGAGATATTCTGAAGGAGGAATAACTAGGAAAATGACTGGCATTCGGAGTAGCATTATTTATATTAATTACGAATGAACGTGGTAAATTGAATAACGTTGCACTTGTAATTCCGTTTGATATCTCCGAGTGAAAGAAGCGTGAAGTTATTGCATCGTAGTTATGTACGTAGCTTTAGTCGATCAGAATGGAGAAGAAATGAAATTGAAATCGCGCTGTAATTGGTATTACAGCTCTGAAATACAATCGTACCATGACCAATTAAATGCAGCCTTGGAATTCTGAAGAGCCCCGAATAAAATTCAGTCAGCTCAGTCTCTTGAATAACAATGACAGAGATTAACTGTGAGTAAAATAATCAAGCGAACATTTACAAAATTATCGTATATGTATATGTAAATTACCTTTACACATGTTAAGCCAATACTTCCACCGCTTCGCGTATAAAAAGAATAAAATACACCACTATTCCAAAAATACTTTTTCCACTTGGAGAGCAATTTCTCATAACCACAATCGCACTAAGGTGATAGCACGACGAAAACATCGCTGAAAAACTCAAAACTCTCATCGATCCACTCACAAAAAAGAAATTGCAGCGTTCCTCGTGGAATTTTTGTTGGAATGGGTGCACTCGCGACATCCGGCGGATGGGTCGCGCCGGTAGAGAGCAGCAGTCAGGTTTTGATCAGTTTGGTCGAATGAAGACAAACGGTTCGCGATGGGCGCGTTCACCTACGATTCCAGAGATCTTGGCGGAGTCTCGAGTCTAAATCCACATCCGAGTACGCGAGAAAACATAACAAGATTGATGATATGCCTGACACGCGGGAGAGGGTGCTGGTTGGCTGGTTGGCGAGTCTGGCGTCGAGAGCAGCCGGAGGAAACACCAACCGCAGGAATAGCTTTGCTACTTTTCATTCTGCCGCGTCCTTTGCTTCGGCCGAGTTCCATGCTTGTCAATCATTTGCCGAGAACCTAGCGACACCTTGCGCTTTCGCCGTTACGAGCTTGATGTTTCTTCCATGAAACGTTGCTGCTGGATATTACGTGATGCTATTGTTCGCGTTACCTCGATATCAGGGAGTTTCTTCTCTTTTTGCTGCTTCTGGGAATATGTGAAAGATCGTTGATGTCATTCTGGAAATATCGAGGAGAGATTGATCTTTTAAAGGATAGCTTTGGACGATGCTCTAAAATAATTAGTTTTATTAATTGTCAAGAAGTATTATGTTTTTATAACATAGAAAATCGCAGAAAAATATGACAAGCAATTTTAAAATTTAATAATCGATTCTATTCGATAATCGATCTATTCGATTAATAATCGATTCGATTACCACAATTGTCCTTTTAATTGATTGTGGAATTACATACAGTACTTTTGCATCCTATTGAACGTTCCAAAAATGTTTCTTTGGTAGATTGTTTACTTAACTTGTATTATTAACGTTATGGTAAATTTCACAGATATATCGCTTACTTTCAGGAAATTTATAGCTGCGAGTGTAATAAATTGTTTGAAATGAAGCAATTAACGAAAATGGATTTGTCATGTTGGCGTTTTATTTCAACGTTGTTGAAAAGTTCTAATCAATAACCGAAATAGCTGCTTTTTGAACTGCGACTGGGAACAATGTCAAAGGTAATATAGTTTCACAAATTATGGCCCATCAACGTGTGTAATAATTGCCGCTTTCTTCACAGAAGGGTTAGAAAAGAGAAGATTAAAAGAGAGACTGAAAAAAAGGTACGATGGAAACGATATCGAGTCCAGACTTTTTGCAACGGTCTAATTATGATTTATATCTGTTCGTTTTCTTGTTATAATGCGTACGTATCTGATTAGTTTTCGTAAATTACGTCGTTCCACATTTTCTTCGTGCAAATGATTGATGAATTCTAGCCGATTAACATTCCAGCTTGACACCAGTTACTCATTAGCCGGCAGGATTGTACCGCGCTGCATTAAAAATACTGCGGTTCAACCGTTTTATTAGTTGCAAATCGTCCGCGTTTAGTCCATTCATACATTCTCTTCCTATTAAGTAATTCTCGAAAGGACGTTTCGTTGTTTACCATCGCGCAGTTGATGAAACAGCGTTGTCCACATCGCGTAGCTTTAATAAGAGAAAAAAGTCTTGTCATTTTTTTTATAATGGCTCTCTGTAGAATCTATTTCTGAAAACCGATTGGTTTCGGTAATTTATTGCTTTTAATGACAACGGGAAGGAGTTTAATTGAATATCCAGTGGATTAAGTTGATCGCAATAAATCTTAAGGCTAATGTTGCAGTCACCTTTTGTTTGTTCGTAGCCAATCATTGATCACTGTCAGCACTACAATCTTTCTATACACTATTGTATTTAGATTGTTTATCTTGACAAAAAGCTCAATCTTCTGAATGCCACACTAAATACCCTTAACCATGGTCACGTACAACACTAAGCGAAGTGAAGTGAGAATAAAATAAAACATTACTTTTATAATTTCTTCAATTGTCAACTTCATTTTATTACTGTTTCTTATTAATTTACTATTCCAATCGTCCAGGCAGAAGAAAACGCTAAATGCGAACAATGTTATCAAGCATCACAAAACAAATACCTACAAGTTCCACCTACTTTTCCAACCTTCCTTCCACGAAGATACCACTCATATTTACATCTGGTGATATTTCTATGAATTTTAAAAGGGACAGGAAACAAGTTAGAAGAACACTAAGCGAAGTAAAGTGAAAATAAAATAAAACATTACTTTCTCTTCCTTAATTTAGATGTGTCAGAATTCCTTCAATTGTCAACTTCATTTTATTACTGTTTCTTATTAATTTACTATTCCAATTGTCCAGGCAGAAGAAAACGCTAAATGCGAACAATGTTATCAAGCATCACAAAACAAATACCTACAAGTTCCACCTACTTTTCCAACCTTCCGTCCACGAAGATACCACTCATATTTACATCTGGTGATATTTCTATGAATTTTAAAAGGGACAGGAAACAAGTTAGAAGAACACTAAGCGAAGTAAAGTGAAAATAAAATAAAACATTACTTTCTCTTCCTTAATTTAGATGTGTCAGAATTCCTTCAATTATCAATTTCATTTTATTACTGTTTCTTATTAATTTACTATTCCAATTGTCCAGGCAGAAGAAAACGCTAAATGTGAACAATGTTATCAAGCATCACAAAACAAATACCTACAAGTTCCACCTACTTTTCCAATCTTCCTTCCACGAGGATACCACTCATATTTACATCTGGTGATATTTCTATGAGTTTTAAAAGGCACAGGAAACAAGTTAGAAGAACACTAAGCGAAGTGAAGTAAAAATAAAATAAAACATTACTTTCTCTTCCTTAATTTAGATGTGTCAGAATTCCTTCAATCGTCAACTTCATTTTATTACTGTTTTTTATTTATTTACTATTTCAATTGTCTAGGCAGAAGAAAACGCTAAATGCGAACAATGTTATCAAACATCACAAAACAAATACCTACAAGTTCCACCTACTTTTCCAACTTTCCTTCCACGAAGATACCACTCATATTTACATCTGGAGGTATTTCTATGAGTTTTAAAAGGCACAGGAAACGAGTTAGAAGAAGAATAGTCCAAAGAAAAAGTTGCAAGAAGTGCCTACTGCAACTGTAGATCAATTTTAAATAACAAAATGTACAAAAACGATCGACTGCCATAAAATCATGCAGACTGATGGCGCCTCGATAATAAAATCGTCACTTCCATCACTATGCAAACGTTCAAGAAATCGTTTCGTGGTGCAGTACGAAATCGCTTAGGCGTCGTCACGTCGAGTGGTTAACGGAGCAAACGAACGGGGTTAACTGAACAGAGAGTTGGCGCAAACAGCGCAACCCTCGTCGGATTCGTCGCTGGTGACTGATGGCACGTCCTCGATCACGATGGATCCTCCGACAGCTGGAAACGTCGCCGCACGCCGGCAGAAAGAGGCACTGAAGAGGGAGGAGTTATGCAGAGGCACGTTCGATACAAATCATGCTAATTCCGCATCAGTTGTCACTCTGATCAGAACTTGTCTGCCTGGAACGTCTAACTTTATGGCTCAGGACGTTAGTATCTTTTGTGATTCACCGCTTTAGATATTTCCTTTTCTTTGTTGGACTCTTTAGCCGTTAAAAAACTGAAGGTTTTCGCTTACGTGGATTAATTGACTTTGGTATGTGAATGTTGAAGATGAAGTTATTTTTCATGAGGATTTCGTATAGGGAAGTGATCTAATTTTTGTTATACGTATTTACAGATGGCTAGGAGGCGATCTTAGTTGTATTTTCAACACGCATTAGCGCAGATTCAAGTTTACATAAACCTTTTGCGAGACAAGTACTTTACACATATAATTAGAGTTCATGTAACAGAAGCTCGCTGATTCTTTTCACTACACGTCGCTCTTCGTTTCATACACACAAGTAAGATAAATGGATTCAATTAACAATAGTAGGTATAATTGAGCGCTAACTAAAATTTCATTCAAGCAAATAAAGTTCGTAGAAACAGAGGTTTACTATATTCTACTATTCTACTATACGATTCTTCGATCCTCAATCGTAAAATCTCCTATACTATCTTCTATCGTTGCAGAACAACCTAAAGACTGTACAATCTCGCACCCAATATAGTTATGCAAATCAAGCTTCCATCACGAAATGGATCTCGAAGGGGCGCACGATCTGTTCGGCGCTTCCAATCTCTTCCCTCGTCGCGGAGACATCGCTTAATAAATATAAAGCAGCACGTTGCCCGGAGGTGGTCCACTATCCTGTCGCATCTCACAACTGGTCCCTCGCCAGTCTTCCTCTTAATTATTCCCCGTAATTCTTAATTATTATGCACGAAGCCGCGTACGAGAGTCGAGCAAGACTGGTCTTCTAGACCATCAGGTCTTCAAGACTATCAGTTCGGACCGGATGTACTGATATCTCGTATTTTCAGGTGGACAGATAGTCATCAATTTAAGGTTAGGATCAAGACTATATAATGAACGCAAGGTCTGGCAGAGACGTGGAACTGTAGTGGCGCACGTTCCGCGACCACCACAAGCATCGCTGGAAGAAACGAAAGAAGGAAGGTGGTGGCCGTGGGCCCTTTGATGCGTTTGGCCTTCGGAACTCTGCGTGGATCTACGTGGATCAGACGTGGACAGAAAGAGGTCGGCATAGATCTGATGCGATGAGCGCCGCTGCACTATAATATTAATGATGACTGGCTTGGCCCCTTAGAGCAGCCTATCTATTTCGTTCTGTCCCGGACTGTCTTGTTCTACTGGGATGCAATTTCTCGATAATTCTTCGAGTCCTCCTGCGGCCAACTCGCCGATTCGCCGGCTCGTGCTCGTTAATATTAATAAGCTGCTTAATATTAATATTGATAAGTCTGTTAATAGCGATGGGTATCGGTGACGTGGATACCGTAAGGTTAATAGTAGTCTGCCATTTTTTCACGCATCTGATCCACGTAGTTTATTCAGCGTGATTTCGTGTTACTTTACTCGACTACTGGGACTGGTTTCTAGCATCTATTTAATCAGAATGAAGTGGAGTGCATCGAATTGCGAATACAGGGTAAACAGATTCGTGTGAAGTTTGAGATTTGTAAAATTCTTCGTTGGAATTTACGGGATATTTCATAGGAGAAATATGTTGCAGTGGTAGCTTGCAATGAAACGTTGCACATTGGTGGAACGTAACGTTTGCCAACGAATCTTTTCGGTCTGTTCGTTTGTACATTACTCACCTTGCTTGTTGGATTTGTTTTTGCAGCAACGGAATATTTGCTGAAACTCCGTAAGAATAATGTCATCGAGTGTTCCACGATCGTGCACAACGATTAATGATTGTCCAGAGAGAACCACTTAGGAAATTCGCTAGATTCCTGACGAGTGCATAAATATTTAATGCGTTCGCTACATGCTGCCGCGCATCTCATGAAATTCCGCTGATTTATGAACAATTATTTGTCTTGCGTCGTTGATCGCAGTCTCAATTACGATCTTCTTCTTCTTCGTCTCTGTCTTCGTGAAATAAATTGTGCAACATTAAAGTAATCTTGAAAAAGCTTCATGGAAGAGGAGCTTGGAAAAAAATTCATTTCATGCGAAATAAGTAGCTTGAAATATGAGAAAAAGTAAACGTTGGAAACGAGCGAATAAACGTAAACACGTGAAGTTCTAGGAAGAGAAGAATCCTCAGCAGCGAGTTTCATTCTCTTCCTTTGTAAAATCCATCAACTCGAGGTCAGAAAAATCTTCGGAAATATAATTAATTGTGGGTTCTAAGCGAGCCGAAAAAAGGAGAAAAAATGGAATAGCCAAGATGGTTCCAGCGTCTTACGTGACCATTTCTAGCCAGCTGAACCAGGAGGACGCCCAGCCCACTGGCTTAGAAGCGTACCGTTGGTAAGCCACGGTGGAAGATAATTAGCGATCCTTCGAACGGAGGATTTCGTGTAAAATGGCGTCGAACACGGCCCAATGCCGATTTACCTGAAACCTCCAAAAGTTACAAAAAACTTAAATTACATCTCGCTAATCGCCTCATCGAATTTACTTGATCTAGAAAACTTTTAATAGAACATTGTCCAATTTCTTTTAAGTAGAAATATGTAAAGGACTAACCAGCTTTGATTTTCTTCATGATGTGTAGCATTTGCATTTCCTGCACACTTTTTGCTTTAGGAAACTTTTGATAGAACATTGTCCAATTTCTTTTAAGTAGAAATATGTAAAGGACTAACCAACTTCGATTTTCTTCATGATGTGTAGCATTTACATTTCCTGCACAATTTTCCTAGCAAACTAGTTCCTATGTATTTGAAATTTGCTTTAGGAAATTTGTAATAGAACATTGTCCAACTTCTTTTAAGTAGAAACATGTAAACGACTAAGCAGCTTTGATTTCCTTTATGATGTGTAGCATTTGCACTTCCTGCACAATTTTTCTAGCAAACTAGTTCCTATGTATTCAAAATTTGTTTTAGGAAACTTGTAATAGAACATTGTCCAATTTCTTTTAAGTAGAAACATATAAACGACTAAGCAGCTTTGATTTCCTTTATGATGTGTGGCATTTGCACTTTCTGCACAACTTCTTCAATTTTCCTAGCAAACTAGTTCCTATGTATTTGAAATTTGTTTTAGGAAACTTTTGATAGAACATTGTCCAATTTCTTTTAAGTAGAAATATGTAAAGGACTAACGAGCTTTGGTTTCCTTTATGATGTGTAGCATTTGCACTTCCTGCACAATTTTTGCTTTGGGAAACTTTTGATAGAACATTGTCCAATTTCTTTTAAGTAGAAATATATAAACGACTAAGCAGCTTTGATTTCCTTTATGATGTGTGGCATTTGCACTTTCTGCACAACTTCTTCAATTTTCCTAGCAAACTAGTTCCTATGTATTTGAAATTTGTTTTAGGAAACTTTTGATAGAACATTGTCCAATTTCTTTTAAGTAGAAATATGTAAAGGACTAACGAGCTTTGGTTTCCTTTATGATGTGTAGCATTTGCACTTCCTGCACAATTTTTGCTTTGGGAAACTTTTGATAGAACATTGTCCAATTTCTTTTAAGTAGAAATATGTAAAGGACTAACCAGCTTTGATTTTCTTCATGATGTGTAGCATTTGTACTTCCTGCACAACTTCTTCTTCAATTTTCCTAGCAAACTAGTTCCTATGTATTTGAAATTTGCTTTAGGAAACTTGTGATAGAACATTGTCCAATTTCTTTTAAGTAGAAACATGTAAAGGACTAACCAGCTTTAATTTCCTTTATGATATGTAGCATTTACACTTCCTGCATAACTTTTTCATCAATTTTCCTAACAAACTAGTTCCCATGCATTTAAAATGTGCTTCAGAGAACTTTTGATAGAACTTCGCGCGATTTCTTCTAAGTAAAGCAAATTTGAAATACATGCGAACCAGTTTGCCAGGGAAATTGAAGAAAAAGTTGTGCAGGAAATGCAAATGCAACGCGTGACGAAGGAAGTCGAAGCTGCTTACTCGCTTATTTATCGTTTCAGGATTTTGCAAGACAGGAGAGAGATAGAAATGGCCGTGGGCTGCGAGGCAGCCAGCAAAGCGTATCCAGCGGGAAAAAATGGCCGTGGCCCTGACCACCTGCTGCCACTTTGATACCGCCGCTAGAATCTCATTTAGCCGTGTAATTCCGACGTTCATTGACGATGGATCGTCTCTCCTCTGCTGCATTGTAGGTGTACTGAAACACTTCGTACCTTCTAATATATGATCGATCAAGAAGACCGAGCGGAACATCCTGCTTGTACAACGTTACCAGAATCCATCGCGCGTGAACCAGGAAAAAAATCGTTTCGCTCGATTTCCAACAGCCTCATCGTTCCACAGGACCCACACTCACTCGCATCTCCAACTGTACCGTAAACTGAACTTCCTACTGGTAATAAATTTGATCCAAGTACTCTTGGTGCCTTCTTGCTGCATGCGTTAGCGTCTGAGATACCTGAAGGAAATTTTGTTGCAGGTTTCACGGAAAGTTTCTCATCGAAATTGCCACGTACATTCGTCAATTAAAATCGAGGACAGAATCGACACAGTTCAGGCGTTATATTGTAACAAGATTGCAACGAATAATTAAAAGACAAGGCGATAGAATCAGACAGAAGGACAGACATAGTTTTGCGGACATGGCACCCGATTTCCGGCAATGAATAGCCGCTGATTGTTTGCGCCGCGTCACGGTTTTACAGTCGCGTTTAATTCAATTTGTGAGTGACTTACGATGTCTGTCATTAGTCATCGTGAGGCGTGTGCGCGCCTCGTAGCTCCTTCGTATACACCGATCCACCGTGCAAGAAGAAGAAGAAGAAGAAAAAGAAGAAGAGGAGGAGGAAGAGGCTGCAGAGTGAGTACAAGGTTTACACGGATCTCGTCCGTTCGCGGCGATTATCGGTCAAGAATGAGCCTCATCAGGTGAATCGGCTGGAAATGGTACCGACGTAACGCGATTAATACCCTGCCATTTGGTCCTCGCGATCCTTCAGCGAGACACCAAATGTTGAAAGCGTGGAACATGCTCGAAGGTATTTCGAACACCATGGAAACTGTCTACGTACGAAATTCCCAATTTTTCCAAAATCTACAAATACCAAATCCTTTGCAGGAATATTAGAAAGTGGCAGAATGGAAGGAAACGAGCAACTTGTGCACTCGATGCACTCCTTCGCGTCCCAATCTACGCATATTCGTGCTGCCTCCTTTCGACGCGTCGGCTCCGTTTATCCTGCGCCTCTTCTTCTTCGATTGGACGCTGCGAAAGGGCTCCGTGCCGCCAATTGATTCGCGACACAATGTCGGATAACATTGGAGAATGCCGCTCATCAGGTGAATCGGCCGCAAATGGTAGCCAGCTAATAAGTGTTTATTATTCGACCGGTGTCCGTGCACGTGGTCGAGAGTGTACGTAAATACGGAAGAACGAGCCGCGGCCACAAACAGGAGAGAGAAAGTTACTGTTACACGGGCCGAGCTCGCCGTCCGCGTTCAGCCGTCCGACGATGACCGAGCAAATTCGTCCTGAAGGTTCTACCCTCGAGCGGACGCCAGGTCGCGCCGTGAAGCACGGAACAGCCGCACCGGTGACGCTCCGTTGCCCGTTTTACCGAGACGCCGTCCACTTGGACGATCCAATTTTCCTGCCAGCTGCGACTACACGCCTTCTGAAATCGGTATTCCGTGGTTACGCGATTGCACTCGACAGTTTACAAAGGAAGCATCTCAGAGGAGACTGAAATTTGAGATTTATAATATAGCGGAATTCTGTTTATGTAGCGGGAGACACACATTTTGTGTGATAGAAATTACTCTCTCCATTGCTTGTGGTTGTTTATGTATGTAACAGGCTTGAAGTAATTGGAATTCATTTGATTAGACAGCAAGTAAGACTTTGTTCGTCGAGGTCCTGTTAATTTCATTTGTCTTGTAACAGAGTAAAATTTAATTTATCTGAATAATAAGGAAAGTTATAGCAAGGTAATGACAATGAACGGATGACACAGAACTTTATTTATATTCAGAAAATAGAAGATCAGCTTCTCTGTACTAACTGTGAGCCTATCGTTCCAGGAACACCGTGTCATTTGTGTCGCAAATTTCTCACCAGGATTCACAACTACACGGCATAATTATCGTCAAAGAACATCCTCTCCCGTCACCGTTTCCGTTATTGTCTCAAGGACGTGTATAAAAAATTGCACAAAGTTGGAGGTACGTTGACCAGGGCATGGAGCGTTATCCGTCGCGTGAACGAGCAGCAACCTGGACGCGAGAGGAAGCATACGGAGGTGTTGATCGCGCGAAGTCGGACCGCGGAGAACAAGAGAGGCGAAAGAAGAGGAAAAGAGCGGTGGCGGAGCACCGGCAGAAAGAAATAAAGAAGGAAGAAAAGAAATGAAAGGCTGTCAGAGCGAAGGCGAACGGTCGTGGGGAAGCAAGGCGAAATAGAGGGAGAGAAAGAGCTCTAGGAGGGTATTAGTTGGTCTGAAGGGTGGATGCGAAGAAAGAGAGTTCCCTCTTTCTTATATATTTTTTCTTATATTCTTCGGCGTTCCTTGGGAAAAGTTTGTTGTTTGAAGCAGCGCTGTGCCTCTCTCGCGATCATTAATCATGCCGAGTTTTGGTTTGACTAGCAGCACCGCCGGCATGGCTCTCCTTCTCCCTGTTTCTCTCTCCGTCTCTTTCTTCCCCACCCTTTCTCCGTTTCTCTTCGTGGTTCGTTGCTGTTACGTCGGATTCCTGCAGCAACGCCAACCTCGAAGCTTTGCAGGGGAAAGAAAGAGGGTAGCACAGACAGAGGTGGGGTGGCTTCGTTTCTACCCCTCTCGCTGATCCCCCAATCTTCTACCACCCTTGAAGGGCTGCTGTCCCCCCACATACGAAGATGCCGGCTATTCGGAAATATCATAGAGGGGTGCCAGCGTAGAAAAGGAAACCCTTGTCCTCCGCCTCTTTCTCGGAACCCCTCAACCTCCCTTTCACCCCCGACACGGCGCGCATCGCCAACTAGGGCTGGCAACTTCTTTCTCCGCGTATCGTATGACCCTTCGTAAAAGCCTTTTCTAGATACCAATAATAGATTCGGGAACTTTCTCCTCAACCGAGATGTCGCGCTGTCCCCTTGTTCCCTTGTCATGGGTCAAACTTGGCTGATGGAAGTGCGAATCGTTTTCTTTTTCCCTTTTTGTCATGCTCCAAGGGATTGCGTGGTTCTTATTGCTGCTAGAATTTTTAGAATTTTTTTATGAGGATTAGATTGATAAGATGTACATTTAGTGTATGCTACGTATAATAGGTAGGAATAGTGATGGATAATAGTAATATTGATGGAAGTGTGAATTATTTTTTTTTCCTTTTTGTGATGCTTCCACGGATTGCGACGTTCTTATTGCTAATAGATTTGTAGTTTTTGTAGGGATTAGATTGATAAGGTGTATATTTAGTGTATGTTATATAATAGCTAGGAATAATAGTGATGGATAATAGTAATAGTAATGGAAGTGTAAATTGTTCTTTTTTCCTTTTTGTGATGCTTCCAGGGATTGTGACGTTCTTATTGCTGGCAGAATTTTTGGAATTTTATACGAGCATTAGATTGATAAGATGTACATTTAGTGTATGTTACGTAATAGGTAGGAATAATAGTGATGGATAATAGTAATAGTAATGGAAGTGTAAATTGTTCTTTTTTCCTTTTTGTGATGCTTCCAGGGATTGTGACGTCCTTATTGCTGGCAGAATTTTTGGAATTTTACACGAGCATTAGATTGATAAAATGTACATTTAGTGTATGTTACGTATTAGGTAGGAATAATATTGGTGGAAGTGTTAATTGTTCTTTTTTTCCTTTTTGTGATGTTTCCAGGCATTGCGACGTTCTTATTGCTAATAGATTTGAAAGTTTTTGTAGGGATTAGATTGATAAGGTGTATATTTAGTGTGATATGTAATAGCTAGGAATAATAGTGATGGATAATAGTAATATTGATGAAAGTGTGAATTGTTTTTTTTCCTTTTTGTGATGCTTCCAGGGATTGTGACGTTCTTATTGCTGGTAGAATTTTTGGAATTTTATAGGAGCATTAGGTGGATAAGATGTACATTTAGTGTATGTTATATAATAGCTAGGAATAATAGTGATGGATAATAGTAATATTGATAAAAGTGTGAATTGTTTTTTTTTCTTTTTTGTGATACTTCCAGGGATTGCGACGTGCTTATTGCTAATAGATTTGAAAGTTTTTGTAGGGATTAGATTGATAAGGTGTATATTTAGTGTGGTATGTAATAGCTAGGAATAATAGTGATGGATAATAGTAATATTGATGGAAGTGTGAATTGTTTTTTTTTCCTTTTTGTGATGCTTCCAAAAATTCTTATTGCTAGTAGAATTTTTGGAACTTTTTTTGGGGATTACATTGATACGATGTACATTTAGTGTATGTTATGTAATAGGCAGGAATAATAGTGATGGAAGTGTGAATTGTTCTTTTTCCTTTTTGTGATGCTTCCATTGATTGTGACGTTCTTATTGCTGGTAGAATTTTTGGAATTTTATACAAGCATTAGATTGATAAGATGTACATTTAGTGTATGCTACATAATAGGTAGGAATAATGGTGATGGAAGTGCGAATCGTTTTTTTTCCTTTTTCTGATGCTTCCAGGAATTCTTATTGCTAGTAGAATTTTTGGAAGTTTTTATAGGGATTAGATTAATAATATGTACATTTAGTGTACGTTACTTAATAGCTAGGAATAATAGTAAGATGATAAGAATTACTGTTAATATTTCATGCTTAATCAAGTAGCTATGTTTCGCCGTGTTTTATATCGGTTTAATGCTACGACTATGATCTGAAGGTGTAATGGAAGTGTAAAGTGAGTCACGTAAGATTACAAAGCGTGATATTTTACAAGCTATTAACGTTGTAGGAAACCGTACAAGATGGTGTACGCTTGATACAACAACAAATGAATAATGCATTTTCAGAATCTCTTTCGCGATCCTGACCTTTGGTGTAATAAGTGTCAGGTTTATTATTTTTTAACTAAGCGACGTCTAATTCAGGCGAACATCGAAATTTATCTTTAGAAGAAATATAATTTACATCTGGGAAATTATTAATTTAATAATTAACAAGCTTTCTGAAACAAAGAATCTATGAACAAATTACATTGAAAATCTCACTTTTTGAGAAACTGAATATTCCTTGAATTAATTTAAATATCTCTTACCTTTTTCTTTATTAACAAAATAAATACAAATTTGATAGTCAACTAGCTCACTAAAAAGTACATTGTACATGCCCATTTTCTATAAAATTCCTCTTACAAAATATTCATATTCATTGAAAGAGACTAACTATTCCTTGAATTAATTTAAATATCTCTTACCTTTTTCTTTATTAACAAAATAAATAAAAATTTGATAGTCAACTAGCTCACTAAAAAGTACACTGTACATGTTCATTTGCTATAAAATTCTTCTTACAAAATATTCATATTCATTGAAAGAGACTATTCCTTGAATTAATTTAAATATCTCTTACCTTTTTCTTTATTAACAAAATAAATACAAATTTGATAGTCAACTAGCTCACTAAAGAATACATTGTACATGCCCAGTTTCTATAACTGTTAGTTAGTATAACTAGTAGTAGAGTTAGTATAACTAACTATTCCTTGAATTAATTTAAATATCTCTTACCTTTTTCTTTATTAACAAAATAAATACAAATTTGATAGTCAACTAGCTCACTAAAGAGTACATTGTACATGCCCATTTTCTATAAAATTCTTCTTACAAAATATTCATATTCATTGAAAGAGACTAACATAACGATGATTCTGCTTCTAGGTGACCAGTGAAAAATTAGAAACAAGAGGATCTCCTTGGAAAAGATGGAACATGAGACTCACCAGCAAGGTCTTTGCTGACAAAAGAGACGAGATTTCTGAGACAACAGAGTCTCATTGGTCTATTTGAAAGCACGTTCGCGCAACTCAGTCGGGTTCAGCAGAGGCGAAGCCATACCTGTGGATCGGTGCCTCGAAAGTTAAGGGTCCCGGTGCAGTTGATTAACGATGTGAGCGTCCAGGTCGAGGTGGGTGGCGCATGCCTTTGTGACAGCACGACCGCTCCTCCGCTCCTCGACATCGCCACCGTTGCTATCACGGATTATTATAACTCTTACGTTTCATCTGGTACTTGGATCGACCGATCGCTAGATATCGATGAGGTCCCCTGTTATCGTCACGTTTTTTGTCCATGCGTTAAGATAAAATCAGAACTATTGTACGATCCTTGAAATTGCTGCGAACGATCTTCATCGAGCTTCACCTCTGAGACCTCGTGAAACGTTGATACAATTTGTAAAACGAGTTCACAATGCACAGATTGATGTGAAGTGCAATTTTTGAAGAAAGTAACGTTAGTTGAGTCAGCTATAGTTAAATACCTTAAAATTAGATTTTGAGCTTCACATGGAATAATTAGAGTTGTTGTATATTATGAGATATATTTTATTAGATTTAATATAGTAGAGAACGATTGAGAGAATATTATATGTTTTAGATATTTAAGAAAAATAATTGAAAGTGAGGAATGTCTTGGGAAAACATTGATACAATTTGTAAAAAGAGTTCACAGTGCACAGATTGATGTGAAGTGCAATTTTTGAAGAAAGTAACGTTAGTTGAGTCAGCTATAGTTAAATACCTTAAAATTAGATTTTGAGCTTCACATGGAATAATTAGAGTTGTTGTATATTATGAGATATATTTTATTAGATTTAATATAGTAGAGAACGAATGAGAGAATATTATATGTTTTAGATATTTAAGAAAAATGATTGAAAGTGAGGAATGTCTTGGGAAAAC